>NC_051335.1:36524626-36824626 GCF_015220235.1 Choloepus didactylus
GAGCCATCTGTGGCCCTTGGCTTTTGCTTAAGGTCTGAGACAGCGACCTCAGTGACCCCAAAAGAGAGACCATCGTCCAGCTCATCGATGACTTCAGGATCTCAGGGGTTAATGGCGTCTGTATCCTTTACAGCTTTTACAGCTGGGGCTACGGCCTCTTTCTTGACAGGCAGAGGGGCCCCATGCGTGCCCTCCTAGCTTCCCAGGCCTCGGTTGGCTGATACACACAATAGGGACTGGCCCCTTCTGGTGCTGCTAGTCTATGAAACAGCCCTATCCCTTTGGGGATTTCTGTTTACGGGGGTGCATAGGGGGTGGCGGTGGGTCACCAAGCTGCCCGGGGATTACCTGTGGGCACAAATGCCACAGGCCACGTCTGTGGCAGTGCCTTCCCTTTGGCTTAGGAGCGGGGCTGCCCTCTCTCCATGATGACCACCAAATGTGTCATCCCAAGGGGCATAGCCCCAAGAGTGACAAGGGATGCCCTAGATCATTGTGCCAGGCCCCGCCGGCTGCCCGCCCCCAGTGCCCTTCACTTGCCGGCCCCAGACGTGTGCATGGTGCTGGAGGTCCTGGGCCACCAGCTCCTCAAGTGTATCATCAAGTCCAACTACCAGGGCCTGCCCGTGCCCTGTGTGAAGAGTATTGTACGGCAGGTGAGTGCTGTCGGCTGCAGGCCGCCCTGGGCCACTGGGCCAGGCTGGGGGAGTTCGGGCATGGCTCTTCCCAGGTGCTGCGCGGCCTGGACTACCTCCACACCAAGTGCAAGGTCATCCACACCAACATCAAGCCTGAGAACATCCCGGTGTGTGCGGGCGATGCCTATATCCGGCGCCTGGCCGCTGAAGCCACGGCGTGGCAGCAGTGAGGGGCCCCGGTGCCCTCCCGGTCCACAGGTACCAGGGGCTGCGTGGTGGGGGCAGGGCCTCTGGGCCTCAGCCCTGCCCTGACTCGGTTTCTCCTCCCCCAGTCAGCACTGCCCCCCAGGAAGTTTGGGTAAGTTGGGGCACCCTTCTTCTCCTGCTCTCCATCTCCCCATTTGAGCCAGCCGGAGGCTCCCCTCACTCTGTCACACTGGTCCACCTGTCCCCCATTCTCTGTCCCCTTAAGTGCCCACCCTGCCCCAGACTCCTGCAGTGGGCGCTGGGGAAGGCTGGGTGGCTCAGATGCAGGGGATACCCGGGGTGCTCTGCCTTGCCCAGCTGCCTCGGGAGAGGAATCAGTACCCTCACTTAGAGCTCGCCCCCAGCCTGCCTCCCGAACATGGGACAGGTCTGCTGCTGGTGGAGGGTGACCTCTATCGGGGGCCATGCATGCTCACCCCCCCTGCGCTGGGGGCAGGCATGGGCCTGGGTGCATGGGGGGACAGGAAGGCAGAAAGGGCTGGGTGGGAGGAGGACCACGCCGTGTCCGGGCATCCAGGGGAGCCCCGGGGCCAGGAGGCTTTCTCCGTCGAGGGCAGGCTGCGGGTGGGTGGGTGAGGGGAACTGTAGGGGTGACCCTGCCTCTGCTGGCAGACGGGGAAGCTGTCCAAAAACAAGAGGAAGAAGATCAAGCGTAAACAGGAACAGCAGAAGTGGCTGCGGGACCTGCAGAGGCTGGAGACCATGGAGGCCGCAGCCCAGGCCGAGGGTGAGGGGAGCTGGGAGGAGGGCTGCGGGCCGCCGGGGCCCCAGGGCAGGTCTGCTCAGCCCAACCCCCTGTGCCATCTCTGCAGACGCCAGCCCAAAACTGGAGGAGGGCAGCGGCTCCACCGCTTCTTCAGGCTGCCACACTGGGGGGGCCGGGGCGGGCCCCTCCCCAGCCTCCTCATTGCCCGCCCCTGGGGGCGAGCACAGCCTCAGCCCCGGCTCCCAGACCTCAGGCTTCTCAGGCTCCCTTTTCTCCGCGGCCTCCTGCTCCATCCTCTTGGGATCGTCCAATGGGAAACTGGAGGCCTCCTCTCCCCCAGCAGTAAGTTGGGGGCCTGGGGCGGGCCCAGCTCAGTCCCTCTCCTCCTCCTCCCCCAGCCCCGTTTGGTGCCTTAAACCTCCTGGTGAATCCCCTGGAGCCCCAAAATGCAGACAAGATCAAGGTCAAGATCGCGGACCTGGGCAACGCCTGCTGGGTGGTACAAGAGGGGCCTGGGGAGCCCTAACCCTGGGAGCCCACGGTGCCCACTGTTTATGTGTTCAGTCTTGGTTATCAGCCCCTTCAACTGGCCCTGAGATGCAGGGCTGTACAAACCCGCCACAGCCAAGGGGTGGGGGGCCCGGGAAAGGGCGCCCTACATCAGCTCACCCTGACAGATCCGTCCTAGGATGGTGGGACCCAGAGGCTGAGGGTGAGCCCTGCCTCGTTCCTCAGAGACTGTGCTGGGGCCAGAGGAGGCAGGGGCTGGCGGGGGACAGGCCCGACCCCTCTCCCCAGGCCCCGCTTGTCCCCAGCACAAGCACTTTACGGAGGACATTCAAACGTGGCAGTACCGGGTCGTGGAGGTCCTGATTGGCGCCGAGTATGGCCTGCCAGCAGACATCTGGAGCACTGCATGCATGGTAGGCTGGGGCTGCCCACACGCCCCACCGGGGCCACCCACCGGCGGCCTCACCAGCTGCCCCCCTCCAGGCCTTCGAGCTGGCTACTGGCGACTACCTGTTTGAGCCTTACTCTGGAGAGGACTACAGCCACGACAAGCGTAGGTGGAGGCAGGCCCTGCTCCTGGCTGCTGGCCCTCTGACTGCTGCCTGGGCCCCTGACATGCTTTCTGCCCACATCGTGGAGCTCCTGGGAGACATCCCCCCCGCTTTCGCCCTCTCGGGCTGCTATTCCCAAGAGTTCTTCAACCGGAGAGGTGAGGCTCATGGGGGCTCAGCTTAGCACAAGTCAAGGGGATGATGGAAGTGGGGACAGCAGCCCGAGATTCTGGAACAGGGGAACTCCGGGTCCCGGAAGCCCGAGACCTCCTGGGCACAGCCCCCCACCCATGGCCAGCCTGGGGGCAGAGGCTGATGCCCCGGTCGCCCATCCCCTGGGAAGCTGCGCCACATCCACAACCTCAAGCACTGGGGTCTGTACGAGGTGCTCATGGAGAAGTACGAGTGGCCCCTGGAGCAGGCCACGCAGTTCAGCGCCTTCCTGCTGCCCACGACGGAGTACATCCCCGAGAAGCTGGCCAGCGCTGCCGAATGCCTCCAGCACCTGTGGCTCAACCCCTAGGGCCTGCCGCCGTAGCAGGCGGCACCCCAGTTCTCCGTCCCTCAGAAGTTTGTCTGTGTCCCCAGGCCCCATGTGTTTCTGTTCTTAATAAAGTCTGAACGTGAACAACAGTGTCCTGGACAGGGGTGAACTCCAGCCCGCTGAAGCTAGGGAGACACAGCAGCCAAGAACCGGGGTGGGAAGGGTTTATTAAGGCTGCCCACCCAGCCAGCTGGGGTTGCCGGGGAGGGGGGTCCAAAGAGTGGGCTGACAGCAGACCCCATCCCTGGGACAGCCTAGGCCTCTGTGGCTCGGCCGTTTATGTTGCGGATGTGGCGGATGATGTTTTGGATGGCTTCAGACGTGATGCCCTGGCCCCCAATATCTCAGGTGTGCATCTGCAGGAGAGGGGCACGCTGGGGCACAGGTCGGGGCCCCCCAATGCCCACCCCCTACCCCACAGGTGGCTCTGTAGGGGGTGTGAGGGGTCTCTTGTGGCTTGCAGGGGCCAGAACCAGCACCAGGAGGGGCAGTGGTGCCAGCTAGGGCTGAGAAGCCCCACCCTACCTGTCCCACCCTGCCCTTGGGAGCAGCAGGAGGTGCCGAGGCACCATCTCCAGCCTTCCCGGCTGGCCACAACAGCTTGGCACGGGCTGGAGAATGGGGCCGTGGGGCGGGGTGGGCAGGGCAGGCAGGGCAGGAGGGAAGAAAAGCCTCACGTTTTCATTGTCCATGGATGCCAGGACAGCCTTGCGGATGGAGGTGGCGTAGGAGTGGAGCCTGAAGGAGGGAAAAGGCCAGCTGTGGGTCCCCGGGGCCCGGAAGGGTTGCCAGGGCAGGGCTGGCAGCCGGGCCCCAAGGAGCCACTTACTTGAGGTGGTCCAGCATCATGCAGCTGGCCAGCAGCGTCGCCGTGGGGTTGGCGATGTTCTTGTTGGCAATGCTCTTGCCTGTGTTCCTGGTGGCCTGGAAGAGGCAAGGAAGAGGGGAGGGTGGCGAGAGAGCGTGAGAACGCGGGGCTGGGCGACCGTGTGTGTGAGCTGTCTGGCCTGGGGCCAGGAAGCAGGCTGTTGGCTGCCAGGGGCCGGGGGCAAGAGAACAGGGAGTGAAGGCACGATGGGCACAGAGTTTCCTTCTGGGGTGAGAAAACGGTTCTGCATCTAGACAAGCAACGAGAGCACCACCCAATGAATGTACTACAAAACACCACTGACGCGTTCCCTTTCAAGCAGTGGATTCTCTGTCACGTAAATTCCATCTCAGTTTTAAAAATCACACTGCAACCAGCAAAACAAAGGACAGGGCACACAGGGTGCTGAGCAGCCAGGACCCACGGATGCAGCCAATGGCAAGCAGCCTCCGCCCCGCGAGGACACTTACTGTCTCGAACACTGCATACACGTGGCCGTAGTTGGCTCCAGCCACCAAACCCGGGCCCCCGACCAGCCCTGCGCAGACGTTGTTGACGATGTTGCTATAGAGATTAGGCATCACCATGACGTCAAACTGCTGGGGGCAGGACACCAGCTGAAGGGCAAGGAGGGGGCTGAGCACAGTCTCCGGGGGCAGGCATGGAAGCCCAGGGCGGGCATGGAAGCCTGAGGCACCCAGGGCACCCGGGGCCAGGCAGGAGGGCCAGCTACCTGCATGGTGGTGCTGTCCACGATCATGTTCTCAAAGATGATCTGGGGGTAGCAGGCCGCCACCTCCCTGCAGCACTGGAGGAAGAGCCCATCGTCTAGTTTCCTATGGGGAGACACAGGACGCTGGCTTGACCCTTCTCAGCGGTGAGCTGGGGGATGAGAGCAAGTGAGGCGCCTGGAAAGCTCCAGTGTAGCTCAGGGTCATCTCTAACCTGCCCCTGTCTGCAAAACGGGCATGACCCTGTCCTAGCTTCCTTCAGCATGGACAGCTGTGAGGATCATGGCAAGGAAAGGGTGTCTATTCGACCCTTAGGGCCAAGGGTGCACAACCTTGGTGGGGGACTGGGGCCCTGGCAGGAGGGTGGGGGTGGGTGTGGGGGCATAGAAGATGTTGGCCTTGTGCACGGCTGTCACTTTCTTGCGTCCGGTCTCCTGGGCCAGCTGGAAGGCATACTTGGCAATGCGCAGAGACTTGGCCTTGGTGATGATCTTCAAGCTCTCCACCACTCCTGCCATGCTCTGAGAGTGTGGAGAAGAGACTTGGCCGTCATGGATCCTACCATTAGCCCCCAAACTGCCCCAGCAACAGGCATGCATGAAGCTACCACCAGACCAGCAGACACAGAGGCCCAACGGGAAGCAGCCCCATCTCTGAGATTTTCTGGCTTCTCCCTTAGGTGTGGCCTCCCCACCCTTTCAGGGGACCACCCCCTTCCTCGGGCCCAAGGGTCACCCAAGCCCCCAGACCTGAACCAGGGCCGCATGCCCAGCCCAGGCCGTGCTCACCTCGTGCTCCAGGCTGCTGTACTCGCCCTTGGTGTTCTCGCAGACAATGAGGATGTCGATGTCCTTGTGCCGGGTGACCACCCCGGGCAGGCTCTTGCAGTGGATGACATTGGCATAGAGATCCAGGCTGGTGCTGGGGGTGGGGAAACGGGGAGATGCAGCCTCAGCCTGTCTGGGCACCCCCCAACTTCCCCATGCCACCCCCTGGACCCACAGCTCTCACAGGAGGATGTTGTTTCGGGACTTGTGGGATGGGGGCAGGTTATGGTTAGTTTCAATGTTTCCTGCAAAACCAAAACGAGACAGGCTGGCTGGCAAGGGGGCCCCAGGCTTACCCAGGCTGCCATGTCCTGTTCCTGACCTGGGGACCCCACTTCCAAGGCAGTCACGTCGTCTTCAGCCAGGGGAGGAAACAATTTTTGGCAGCAGAAATGGTCCAGGCCAACCAGACAGTCACTTTGAATGTCAACCCCACAAAAGTGGAGTTGTGTGTACGTGTATCTATTTTATTCACTCATATATTCCAAGTACCTGGAAGGGCACCTGGCATGTAGTAGGTGCTCAATGAATATTTACCAAACGAACGATGAATGACGGGTGGCAGCTGGCCAGTGGCTCCCGCCATTCCCCACCCTCCCTCACCGAGGCGGGGCCTGGCTGTTCATATGGTGGGCGGACAGGCCAGGCCAGCGCCAGCAAGGTGACCTTGGTCAGGGTGGCTGCAGGGCCCTGCACCTAGGTTCACACTGGCCCCCGCCCTATAAACCAAGGCCCCCAGGTCAAAGACAGCAGGGGCTTAGTGAGGCCAGAGGCCAGCAGCTGCTGGAGGAAGGCGGTCAGAGGGTGCCAAGCAGAGGTGGGCTCAAGGCCTTTTCCAGCAGCCGCCAGGGGCACCTGGCCCTCAGAGCAGCATCCTATCCTGGCTGACAGGGCCCCAACCGGGGCACCCCAGGGTTGGCATGTCTGCACCTCACTGGCCTGCCAGGGTCCTAGGGCTCAACCTCTGTCTATCTCTGCACAGAGCAATCCACATAGAGCAGAATATTGGCTAAAAAGTTTGCAGACTGAGTGAAGGAAGTTTAAGGACTTGGACCCAACCAAAGCCAACTTGGGAGGGCCTAGGGCCACTGCCTGTAGAAGTCTCTGGGCTGTGCCGGCTGAAGCCACGTGCAGCAAGCAGAGTGTTTGAGTGGCCCCAGATGGTGGAGCCAGAGCTAAAGGTGGGTCCCAGGGACAGGGGAGCCTGAACAACATGGGTGCAGTGTGCTAGTTTGGATATATTATGTCCTGCCAAAAGCCGTATTCTTTAATGCAATTTTGTGGCGGTAGATGTATCAGTGTTGACTAAGCTGGAATCTCTGACTGAGTGTTTCTATGGAGATGTGACTCAATCAACTGGTGAGACCTCTGTTTGGATGATTTCCATGGAGGTTACCCCACCCATTCAGGGTGGGTCTTAATTAAATCACTGGAGCCATATAAAACAACTGACAAACAGAAGGAACTCAGAGCAATTGAGAGTGACATTTTGAAGAGGAGCTGCAGCTAAGAGACAACCTGGGAGCAAAGAAAGATGATGCCAGCCACGTGCCTTCCGAGCTAACAGAGGTTTTCCGCATGCCAATAGCTTTTCTCCAGTGAAGGTATCCTATTGTTGACGCCTTACCTTGGATGCTTTATGGCCTTAAGACCATAACTGTGTAATCAAATAAGCCCCCTTTATAAAAACCAATCTATTTTTGGTATTTTGCATGATGGCAGCATTGGCAAAATAGAACATGCAACTGAATGAAACACCGATGGGGCATTGCAAAGCCTTCTCCCAAGTGGCTGAAAATCCCTTGTGGCGCTCTGGCTCTGTGCCAGCCTGACTGTGAAGGGCGATTCTGCTGGTCACAGGTGACCCCCGGCAGAGGGGGCTGCCTCAGGAGGGGAGGAGGGCAGAGGACGCCCGTTGCCAGCCAGGCCCACACACAGCCTGGGCTCACCAAAATCCGTCTGGGCCCTGAGCATAGGGCTCTGAGGCCCTCTCTAGCCAGCAGAGCCTGGAAATCAGAGTCACAGGGCCCCTGGGACAAGGGTCAGCTTAGAGCCAAGTGAATGTGGACGGCACCATCCTCGCACCCACCCGCCCCTCAGCTCACCCATCAGGGCCACGCGGTTGCGACGGATGGCCATGATGGTGTTGCGGATGTCCTGTTCATCAGCGTTGGAACTCACGTCTACCTCCTCGAAGTCCACTGGCACGCAGGCATGCCTAGGGTGGTGCCATGTCAGGGCTGCCAGTAGGCAGGCCTGGACAGCCCCACTCCTCTTCTAGGAAGCCTGTCCTGAGAGTGGGTGGTGGGTGCCTCTCCCCTGTCACTTCCCGCCTGCCAAGAGGGGACCGGGCCCACATGTGCCCAGTGATGGGGGAGCTCTCGGAGGCCACCACCCTCAGTTGGCAAGACCACTGCCATCTTCCCCAGGCCCAGGCCAGCCCCACGGGACCAGAAGCACTGGCATGAAAGGCCTGCCCCTTCTCGCTACTGAGCACGCTGGCGGTCTCTGGGCACAGCCCTGGCCAGCGTGCCTCTGTGCTGACTTCCCCTCTTGGTACAGAGTTCTCAGGGCCCTCCCTGGGGGAGACAAGGCAGGGAGAGTGGGAGTGGGGGCTCCATACCTGAACACAGACTTGACGTGCAGCATGAGCTCTGGCCCGATGCCATCCCCGGGGATCATCGTCACCGTGTGCCGCCCCCCATACTTAGCTGATGGGGGCTGGAGGGAGCGGGAAGGGTGAAAGCTGGCCTTTGGGTACCCCATGAAGGCTCCTCGCCTCAGCTTCCAGGGGCTAGAGGCAGCTCTCTTCTTCCCACCAGCACCAACCCCGTGGGTCCAGCAACTGAAGGCACCAGCTCCAGACCCCTTACCCCCCGCTATGAACAGGGCTGCTGGCGGGGCCTCTGCCGTCAGCACAGCAGGCAAACCAGCCCCCACCCTCAGCCTAGACTTGGATCAATTCAAACACAACCAAGGGCCCCAAATCTACAGGAAGATAAAAAGAAGAATACTCACAATTGTCTGTTGCTAGAGAAGGAACAAGAAAAAAGATGACACAACCAAGCCAGGGTTAGAGGAACAAGGGTGGGACTTGGGGACATTGGTCCTGGAAGGAAAGGATCCTTTACAGGGAACTGGGCCCTTTTCCTTGGGGACCCTGTCTAGTAAAATTCAAATATGGGTGGGGGTGAGCCTGACCTTTGGAGACGGTAACTCAAGAGAGGATGCAGGGAAGCAGGAAGCAGAACGGTCTGGATGCACACGCGTACAGGGTGGGACTTAACCGAAAAAAAGCTCTGTCGCCGGGCCTCGAGGGCTCCTAAAACCTGACAGATAAAACCCAAACGCCAGTGTTTGCTGTCCAGCCCAGATCATCCTTTACAGCTGAGCTCTCGGCCGCATGGTCGTGGGCCCTGCTCATCAACCGCACACCATAGCCCAGCTGAACACAAGCACACGACATGCCCCCAAATAGCCCGCCCCTGAGCCTCTGCTTTCTGAGGACTGGTCCTTCCAATGCACTACAGAAAGCTTTTACAGCCCTCCATGCCCCGTTAAGCTCTTTCGTCAGGTTTTTAAAAAAATGTTTGTCTTCCTTCTTTTTTGCTTCTGATTCTTTTTCAGCCAATGACTCCTGCTCAGTGGCGTCTGTAACACCGAAAAGCTGCCAAACGGAACATGGTGCAGGGAAATCATTAAAACAGACCATGAGTCCTTGACGATTCTACTGGTTTCGAACCAGTCTACCTTGTTACAAAAGCAATGTGCACGCAGTACAGAGAACCTGGAACATGGAAATGAGAAGAAAATGTTTGTTCCTGGCACCCATCTATCCTGAGACAAGCACTGCTAGCAGCCTGGGACCCAGCCCCTTTCAGAGTTCTAAAGTGAGAAAAAATAAGAGAAAGGGAAACGGAAACCTTGCTGGGGATTGACTCGTGTGCCCTACAGAAGGCACGTTCTGGTCCCAACCCCTGGTCCTGTGGGCAGGAGCTCGTTCGTAAACAGGGCCTTTGAAGTTGTCATGACTTAGACCGTGTCCAGACTGAGAGAGGGTGGCCTGAACCCAACAGGGCTGGAGCCCTTACAAGCAAAGGAAAGTGGACCCAGAAAAAGCCATGGGGAGCAGCGAGGAGGCGGAAGTCAATGGAACCCAGAAGAAAAACGAGAGGCTGCACATGTGTTGCCATGTGACAGAAAAGCCAAAGACCAAGGATTGCTGGCAGTCAGGCCTGGATCACCAGTGTTCCGGGAGAAAGCGTCACCTTGCTGACACCTTGACTTGGGGCTTCACCTAGCCTCAAAACCATGAGCCAATAAATTTCTATTGTGCATACCAACCCTCAGCATGGTATTGGTTTTGGCAGCCAGAAAACTAACTCGCATATTTCACGATAGGACGTCCAAGAAGGCTTACAGCCACCTTATCCATAACAGCCCCAAACTGGAGACACCTCATACTGACCAACTGGGGAATGGATAACCAAATTGTGAGAAAGTCATACAACGGAATATTACTCAGCAATAAAAAGGAGTGGGCTACTGCTACATGTGGGTGGTTCTCAAAAACACTACTAAGCCAAGGACGCCAGATTCAAAAAGGGCATATGTACGATTCTATTTATACGAAATCCAAGAAGAGACAAAACCACAAGGAGAGAATTCAAGAAGTTGCTGGAGGAGTCGTGGCTGGTGAGTGGGAATTGGTGGCAAAGGAGCAGCAGGGAACTTCCTGCAGGGATGGAAATGCTTGGCATCTTGGCTGGGGTATTGGTTACAACGGGTGGCTGACACTGTTGGCATTCAGCAAACAGAACACCCAAGATCTGCCCATTTTATTGTGTGTTAAGGAAATGTGGATGAAAAATATTAAAGAAAGATAGAGGGAAAAATCCAACAATTTTCGAATAAAAATAACACGAACACCAACTGGAAGAGCTTGCAAAGCTGCTTCATGGCCAAACACCCTCACTGGGTGAAGGCCACACCTGAACACATCGACACCATGCCCAATGGAGTCCGAGCCACATGGGGCAGGGGCTGAGAAGTGACCCATCTGGAGTCCCCAGGTGGTTCTGAAGTGGAGAAAGAGGCCCAGAGGGAGAAGCCAGTGTCCCAGGCCCCACTGAGGGGGCAGACCTGGCCTGTCGTTTGCCAGGCCCACTTTCCTCCCCACTGTGCCTGCTAAGGCCACACCAGGGTGTCCCTGTCATCCAAGGCGGTATGGGCAGAGCCAAGATCTTTCCTGTCACTTGGGGATGCCCTGCCACTTGCCTACCTGGGCATCAGGAAAGCTCCAGACAATGACAAAGGCTCTGTGGCCACGTGCCACAGAGCTGTGACTTCCAGCTATTTAAAAGGCCAGCTCAGGAAGGGTCTGAGGGTTCCCCACCTGCGCCTGCCAGGCCTGTCTTTACCAGGCGCCCATCTGCATGAGCTCCGGGTCACCTAGCCAGGGGCTCAAGGGGGTAACTACGAGGACAAGGTGCAGCTGGCACTTGGACTTGGATCCGTCTGCCCTCCAGGCCAAGAGGCGGCAGGTGCAGACACATGCAGAGACGTTTGTCAGGATCAGGATTCCTCCGATTTTTAGGCCCTCAATCAATGCTTGTGGAAGGTTCCTCCATTTGGAAGCCTTCCCTGACACCGAGCTGACCGCACCACCTGCCACCGCTCTGTCCTGAGCTCGCAAGGCCTTACCTACTCCCACCACCACCTCCCTCAGTTGGCACTGCCTCGCTCCCGCTCCAACCCCTAAGCCCCGAGAGCAGAGGTCATGTCTGTCTGCTCCCCAGCCCACAGTCACCCAAGTCGCAGAACACTGCCTGGCCCAGAGGTGGCACCCAAGGACTGTTTCCCAAATGAACGAGCAAATTAGAAATTGAAGTAAGAGACCATGGGCTGGGGGGATAGGGAGGCCTCACTCCAAACTGACCACCTGCTACTCATGAGACTTCTAGCCAAAAGCTCAACCTTGCTGTATCTCATCCTCCCGAGGTCCCTGGAGCACAGGTGTGACTGTGGGAAGGATTAAGTGAGAGAAGATGTCCCCACCAGGCAGATGGGGCTAAGCTAAGGCACGCTCACCCCCTGACACCACCAGTCCCCTCAGATCAGAGCTCAAAGCTGGTGTCAAATGGGGGGGGGGGGAGCAGTGGGCTGGCCCCTTTGACTCCCAGCAGTAATTTCTCCCCAATTCCAGCCCTCAAAGTCCACTGGTACTGGGCACGTAGCTCAGCTGGCCTCGTGGCTGGTCCACTAGCATGAGCTGTGCAACAAACCTGGAAATGAGCCAGCCCCTTGAGATCTACCTCAGGCCTGGCTGTCTCTACACTCCTGCAGCCACCAAGGATCACACTGTCACCACCGCGACTGACCCTCATGTACCCGGCCCCTAAGACAGATGCTCCTTTGGGCTTTGGCCAAAAACCTTGAAAGGCTGCTCAGGATGGAGAAGTTTCTCAACTCATTCATGCAGATGTACCTTCTTCTGGATGGGGATAAAGATTCTCAACTCTCACCCAGGCGGTCTTGTGACGCTACCCATCAAAGTAGTCTGGCAGGAAGCAAGATGGGATATGCCGGGGAAGAAGAGTGTAGGGTCAGTCCTCGTCCTTTGACAGTGCCCCAGAAACAAACGTGTCTGCTGTGGCAGCTGCTCCCCACCCACTCCCCACATCTTAGTGAGGCTTCTCTGGCTGGCACGCTGCTCTGCTGAATCGAGTGCCAGTGGTGGCTGACTGTTTTCCCACAAGTTCCCAACCAAGAGGACCAAAGATCTGGGGCTCATCTCTATGGGTCCCCACAACCAGACAACTAGTCTCAGGGCAGGGCACAGCCTGGAGGCCAACTGTTCACAAACACACACGCACACACGGGAGGAGACAAATGTCTTTAAGAGCCTGTGGGAGTCTGGCTGTCAGGACCATCAGGGCGTTTGGAAAGTCTATATGCTGTGAGCAGAGATGTCCATGGGAGCTGTTAGCAAAGTCACAGAATTCTGGAAGGTCCGAGCTGGCGGGATTCTCTGAGAACAGGAAGTCCCCTCTCCTCACTGGACAGGGGGGAAACGGGAGCCCCGAGAGAGGAGGGAAGTGGCCCAAGGCCACCCAATGGGCGAGTTGGGGAGCGAGGCTTGGAGATCAGATCTCGGAGCCCCCAGGGACAGCGTTGGCTCTCTGGTGCTTCCGATGGGTTCCAGACCAAGTTATTCTCGCTTCAACGTGGAAGCAAAGAGGGACGGGAACTAACTGATCCACCAAGCCCCGAGATGGAGACCCGCGGAAGCCAGTCCCCCGCCGGCCATTCCAGGAGCCGGCGGGGCTGGCCTCTGGGGGTGCCCGGCCAAGTCGCCTTGTCTGCCTCCCCCAGGGCAGGGGCAAAGCGGGGGCCCAGAGGGCGAACCGAGGAGGAAAGGGGTCCGGGACGGCAAGAGCACGTGGCCGCGCCGGAAGGTTCTCGCCAGGGCCCCGGGGAGCTGACCGCGGGTCCCCGGCCCCAAGCCCCGGGATGGAGAGCGCGGGGGAAGCCCGGCCGAGCCAATTCCGGCCCGTCCCCTCGCTGACAGCGAAGATGCCCAATCAACGCCGGCGCCCGGCCCTTTCCCCGCCCCTTGCCAGGCCGGCAGCCAATCGTCCTCCAAGTCGCTCTGGGGGCGGGGGAGGGGCCCAATCCTGCCCCAGCCGCCTGAGGGCCGAGGTCCCTCCGCAACTGTGGTGGCTTTCTCCGGGGCTCGCTCCCCCTTCTCACCTCCCAAGGACGACAGAGGATGGCCGGCCTGAAAACGGCGACCTTGGCGACGACACCGGCGGCTGTCGTCACTTTCAACGCCATGACGGAAAGTGAAAACCGCCGCACGACTCCTGCGCACCCCCACTGCTCTGGCGAGACTTTTGCGCAGGGGCGAAGGCCGTGAGCGGCCGCGGGCTCGGCACTGCGCAAGCGCGCGTGGCCCTGCCGGTTCCCACGCCTCCTTCCGGCGCTGCGAAGGCCGCTGCCGCCGCCATCTTGCGGGGGGGGGGAGGGCTGGGCTGTTGGGCCCCCGGTCCCGGGCAGAGGACACGTCAGTGTCGTAGCGACGTCACGGGGACCAACCCAGCCCGCCGGCGCTCGATTGGCTACCGCAGCCGCTGACGCGTCGCGCTTCCTCATCGGCTCCCCATGGTCAAGGGAGTTCGCTCTCTTGTTCCCTCGGCAGAGAAGAGGCGATGGCGGCGGTGGCATCGCTCGTGGCCCTGGCCCTGCTCCTCCTGTCCGGCCTCTCTTGCTGCTCAGGTAGCGGCGGGGGCCGGAGCTGGTTGCTGGCGAGCTGCTCTCGCCCGGCCGGCTGTGCGTGGGGGGCGAGGGGTGCGGGCGCAGGGGCTGTCTGGCCCTCCGCGGGGCCCGTAGCTGCGGCCTCGGTTTCCCCTCTGAGGGGCAGGTGGCCCTGGAGCGCGGGGCTGCTGGAAGAAGCCGCCGAAGCCTTCACCCGCCTGCCCATGAAGACGAGTTCCAGAGCCCCCAGCGTGCGCCCGGCCGGCCCGAACTCCCGGAGGTGGGGTCGGACTGGAGCCAACCCCCAAGGCACCGGGCGATCGGGGAGAAGCAGGGTTGGTGGGGAGGCACCCCTTGACCCGTGCGGGGTGGGCCAGGCCTGCCCGAGAAGCGCGAGCTAAGTGAAGTCCTTGAGCAAAGTAAGGATAGGCAAATGATGCCTGTAGGAGTATTTCATTGGCAAAGAAGAAAGCCAAAGTGGGGCAAGTTAGCAAGGACCTTGGCTAGGGCTAAAACATGGAGTAGTAACTGAGGAGGGTAGGGCCTTGAATGCCAGGCCAAAGGCTGTTTTTCCCTGGGGGTACACACAGGTCCTTAACTGCTTTAGGGCAGAGCAGAGCAGAGCAGAGCCATGGTGTAAACGTTGAGGAGCCTCAGCTGGGGTTTTGAAGTATGCTTAGGAGTTGGTTGTGCTAGCTGGTGAGGGGTCTGGGGGCGTGGGCAGGGCAAGGTCCACTTTATGCATGTTCACTTACCTGCCCTGCCTCAGGCTGGTGCCCTGGGTCCCTGGGATGTTCCAACAGCCTAAACTGGCCTCCTTGCCTGCCCTCTTCTCCCTCGCTCCTCGGTAATTCTCCACACTGTGGCTAACAGTGCCCATAGGGAGAAGTCCAAGCTCCATGGCAGGGCACAGGAGGGCCTGCCTGACCGGGTCCCCCACCTGCCAGCAATCCCTGGCGGCTTCCTCCTGTGTTCAAACCCAAAGCCGCCACTGACTTTCTCAGCATTGCTCAGTCAGGACATCATGCTTGTAGAACAGCTGGTTGAGGACTTTCCCACTCATGGTAGCATTTGCTTAGCACCCAGCCACTTAAGTGGCACCCTTCCTTTCCTGTGGTCTTTTGGAATGGTGGAGATGACTACGGCAGGATCTTTTCTCTCAGGGGACAAGGTAGTACTTCTTAATCCAGATCTTCCCCCATGTCTTACTGTCAGGAAATGCTGGGGCCTGGTCTTGACCTTCTATCTGCTGGGGCTGGGGGCAGAGTGGGAAGAACTGAGTCCAGGCCAGACACTTGCCCTCGTTTCTAAGCTCCCTAGATGTTGCCAGCACCATGTCTGCCGAGGAACCCTGCAGTAAACCGGGGAACGCATGTGACTGTGTGGAGGCAGACCTGGCCCCTGGAGCTTCCAGTGTGCTCCATGCCAGGGCAGGCTGCAGCCCTGGACCATGCTTGGCCTCCCCATCCATAGGTCCAGGCACAGTAAAACCAGCCACTCCTCCCTCTTCCCACATGTGTGCACACATAGGCACACGCACAGTTGCCCGTCCCACCCAGTGGTATCACAGTTACACCCCACAAAGCCTTCCCTGGCCCCTCCCCTGCCTCTGCGGACATCCCATCACCCTTGCCACCATACTTTTGACCGAGCACTTGAATCTGTCTCCCAGAGCCCCTCTGTCATGGTCAGAAGGCCCCTTTGTGTCCTCGGCTGACAGGGTCTGAGTGGCTGGGCCGGGATGGTCCCCTCTGCTTCCCAACCCAGTGCTGTCAAGCCAGGCCTTGCCCAGGAACGTGCCCAGGTCTCTCCCCTGCCCCCCACCCCCAGCAGAGGCCTGCATGGAGCCCCAGATCACCTCTTCCTATTACACCACCTTTGACGCCGTCATTGCCACCGAGACCGTCTTCATTGTGGAGATTTCCCTGGCATGCAAGAACAGGGTCCAGGTGAGGCCGTGGGGGCCTGGGGGGAGGCGTGGGACAAGAGGCAGGGAATGAGGGGGGCTGTGGGCTTCACCTTGCTCCCCTCTTGCCCCGTGACCCTAGCTGTCACTTCCTCACTGGCAGTTGATGGGGCTGGACCGGGAGACTTGTGTTGATGGAGGGAGAAGGATTCCAGTTAAAAGAGAGTGCAAGAGAAATCAGGGAGTAGCAAGGTGAAGTTTTAGCAAGTTTTTAAAGACAGTCTTTTCCTGGCCCATCCTGTGCAATTTGACCACATGTTCTAATATCACATAGGCATCCTGATATTTTTTGAATGAACATATGTGGAAAATGAGAACCAGTCTACAGTCTGTCTCCAAGGCCCCCTTCCTCCCTTTTCTGATTAGTTGGTTGCTGCAACGCATCCTTGGTGGGTGTCCTGTAAGTTTAAGATCGAGGAGCCCTGTCCTCAGCACCCAACTTTACCCTGTGTTCCAAAGGCCCAGGCTTGTAGTGGGTCAAGTGAGGCAGGGCCACGGGGGGAGGTCTGGGCCCTGCTCTCCCAGAGAGGAGACATGAGGTTCAGTGACAACGTCAGTGGGTGTCTGTTCCGGTTTGCTTATGCTGCCGTTTATACAAAACAGCAGAAATGGATTGGTTTTTATAAAGGGAGTTTATTTGGTTACAAAATTACAGTCTTAAGGTCATAAAGTATTCAAGGTAAGGCATCAATAATTGGGTACCTTTAGTGGAGGATGGCCAGTGGCGTCCAGAAAACCTCTGTTAGCTGGGAAGGCACGTGGCTGGTGTCTGCTGATCCCAGGTTGCATTTCAAATTGGCATTCTCCATAATGTCAGTGTCGGTTTCCAACAGCCATTTTCAAAATGTCTCTCGGCTGCAGCTTCTTTTCTGTCTGTGAACACTTTTGTAGGACTCCAGTGATTCAATTAAGACCTAACCTGAATGGGCGGGGTAACACTCCATGGAAATTATAAATCAAAGGTCTCGCCCACAGTTGATTGAGTCACATCTCCCCGGAAACACTAATCAACACTAATCTGTCTGCCTCCACAAAATTGCATCAAGGAACATGGCTTTTTCTAGGGGGCATAATATATACAAACTGGCAGTGTCCGTTCCTAGCATGGCTCTGGGTGGTGGCAGGCCTATCCCCATGATTCCTTCAGAGAACACACTGCAGGCTCACCCATGCCAGCCTCTCTGCCCCGTCCAGAGTGGGAGAAGGTGACTGACTCCCTGCCTCCCCTCACATAGAACATGGCTCTTTATGCTGACGTTGGTGGGAAGCAATTTCCTGTCACCCGGGGCCAGGATGTCGGGCGTTACCAGGTAAGAGGAGGCTGTCTTTGTGGTCCTTGGGGGAGGCAGACTTCCATCAGGACTCAGGGCCGCTCGGGGTGTGGTGTGTCTGCCGCCCTGACCGCCCCTGCTGATCACCCCCTCCACAGGTGTCATGGAGCCTGGAGCACAAGAGTGCCCATGCGGGCACCTACGAGGTCCGCTTCTTTGACGAGGAGTCCTACAGCCTCCTGAGGAAGGTGAGTATCGCCTGGACCCCGGCAGTGGGCCACCAGGGCCCTGATGTAGGCGGGGGCGGGCTGGCAGGTGGCACCAGTGTTCTGAGCCCGGCTTCATGTCTGCCCCTGCCATTCCTCTCCTTTCCTCCTCTGTGCCTCAGGCTTGCCGGGCCTACTTTCTCTACGTCCCTAGTCCCCATCCCTCTCCCACTTGGCGCCCCCCTGACCCTAGCATCTCCCTTCCAGGCCCAGAGGAATAACGACATTTCCGTCATCCCACCCCTGTTCACAGTCAGTGTGGACCATCGGGTAAGTGGGTTGGAAAGGCCGGCCTGGTCTGGGGGAGCAGGGGGTATGCAGCACACCTTGTCCCTTTTTGGGGGGCTTGGGGGAGGGCTGAGCAAAGGCTCCCGTCCCCTCTGCATGCCCTGCTCAGCCTGTGTGCTGGGTTGGCTGGTGCGGCTGCCGTGTGCCCCCCTGAGCCAGCTCTGCTCTTTCCTTGCAGGGCACGTGGAACGGACCCTGGGTCTCCACCGAGGTGCTGGCCGCGGTCATTGGCCTGGTCATCTACTACCTGGCCTTCAGCGCCAAGAGCCACATCCAGGCCTGAGGTGGGGCCCCCACCCTCCTTTCAATAAACAGCCATGGGCCACAGCGAGCACAATGGGGACACAGGCCTCCTTGCTTGCATTTGCCCTGCGTCCCTGACACAGGGAGGGCTGGGGTGGTCGTCCCTTACCCTGTTCAGAGGAGGCACCGTGTTGCGAGAGTGCTGGCAGGAGACCCTTCTGGAAGCAAGGCCTCGGTCTCAAGCCCTCTGGGGCACCCCTTCCTGTGCCCTGTGAAGCTTGCCTGTCTGGTAACCCCAAGTGCCTACCTTGTTTCTCTCTGTTAAGTGGTTGGCTTTTGAGGGAGGTCCTGGGGGCCATCCCTGCCCAAGCTCGTGGCCTCTTCTGCCTTGTTCTCTCCCCTGCCCTTGGCAGCTCCTCTGCTGAGTCTCTGGCCTCCTGTGGGGTGAACAGACACCCGGACGGCTTCCTGTGACCAGCCTGGGGAAGGGCCTATGGGTGTGGGGGCGGGTGGGCAGAGGGCTGCTGTGCTGCAGCTGCCAGACAGGGTGGCATCTAGGGCCTGGCCAGAGAAGGCAGGGAGCCCTTCTCCAGACCCCCGGCCCTGATTGCCCCACAGGGTGCAGCAAGGCTCATGCATGTGGGGCCAGGCCAGCCTTATGCTTGGGGTGGCTCCTGTATTTGGAGCCCTGGACACAAGCCACACACTGTGGAGGACTTTGGTTGCCCTTGGTCAAGTCCTGGGGACCGTCTGCAGTAAGGACAGTGATTCCTTTCTGTCTGCCTGGGGTGGGTGTAGTGGATCTCTCCAGGAGCTGCCCCCGGCACACAGCTGCCCAGGGCTTTGATCTCAGCTGGGGGTCTCTGTCTGTCTCCTGCCTGCCCGTGGCACTTCCCAGCACGGCTGCATTTCATGGTCTCGGGTTTGTGACACTTAGAGAAGATAGGGAGAGGGGCAAAACCACCCAGAATTCTGCGTTTTTGAGGAGCCCATGGCTAAGCCTTCCCACTTTGGCTCTGTGCCTTCTTCCTTCTGGGGACCCCTGTCCCCTGAGCATCCAGCACCCTCAGGACACCAGGTGGGCATCCCACATGCATGCAGGGTTTCTTGCCAGCTGCCTGACATGCTGGGTCCTGAGGATGCTGGATGCCATTCCCAGTATAGCTTTCTGACTGCAGCTTGAGGCAGTTGTTAGCCGTATGTGGTGGCAGCAAGAGGTCATGGGGATCAGCTGGCAAAGCCCCTGGCATCCAGTGCTCAGTAACTGTGGAATGCTACTGCAGACCTGGGTGAGAGTGACGTGCTAGAATCTTCCAGAAACAGCATTTGATAAGGCAGGCCCAAGGCGGGGGCACAGTAGCCACCCGCTACTGCTCTGCTGCCCTGTCTGGGTCTGGCCTTATGTGAAGTCACCCTGCCTGTGCACCGCTGGCCAGGGGCTCTGGGTTCCAGGCCTGCCTTGGCCCCCATCCTGCAAGCCCTGGGCCTCTGGTCCCTGCCAGATGAGGAACGGGGTGAGGGGGTCTCTGGGACCATTAAAGTGAGCTCCCCAGCAGCTGGTGAGGGGCACCCAGGGGGCCACTTGCTCAAGTCTCCAGATGACTCCCACCATTTCTCTGTGGCTGGGGTGGCCCTGGGAGCCATCATGGACGTCCCCAGCCACACAGCTCCTGTCTCACCTCTCCCCGGCCTGCCAGAGGACATGTCCCCTCCTGCAGTTGGGAGTCCAGCCTTTCCCAAGCTGCCCAGGACCTTCCTAACCTGGCTGGCTGGTGGCTGGGTGCCTACATTCTGACCTCGCACTCCACAGTTGCCTGATCATTCATTGCTGGGGTTCCCAACTGGGGCAGGTGGCTTCTGCTTCCAGCACCTTCCAGCCCCTTGCCTCCACTAGGCCTCTTCGTGGGGCTCGGGTGGAGCCCACCTCTTCTCTCCTCCTGGAACTGGCGTCTCAGGGGCTTCACCCCCATGCCAGTGAAGGCCCTGTCCTCAGTTCTGCCCATGGAGATGACAGGTCCCTGGAGCCAGTCCTTGAGCCAGGCCACGGCTCCTGTGGCCATGTCACACCTCTGAAATGGTAACAGGTGATCCTTCAGAAAACCACCTCATCCTGTCCCTGCATCTTCATTCCAGGTGGAGGCCAGTCATGGCTGTGCCCGGGGTCCACACCGCATCCCTGCCTCACGTCAGATGGGTAGCAGGAAGCCAGCTGCCCCGAAGGCATCTTGTGGCCCCAGCCACCAAGGGAGACCATATCTCGCCCACAGCCCCCACTCTACACTCATGTTACACACACACCCCACCCTAAGTACCATGACTAGAGGACAGTGGCTTTGGAGGCTCTCGTAAGAAAAAGGGCAGGGAGAGCTTTCAATGGGCTCCAGGCCCCTGCCCCATCCTTACCCCACCCCAAAAAACATCTCTTCTCCAATCATCAAACGCCATGCTGGGAATGAACACAAGGAGGCCAAAATCCAAGCGTAAAAAGGCAGTGGACTTTATTGTCGCGATGCAGGGGACAGCAGGGGCAGGATGGGAGGCTCTCCCGGCTGCACGGGCCTGGGGCTACTGCCTCGCCAGCTGTCACTGGGCAGACAGCAGAGGAGCCAGGCCAAGGCCAGGCACAGGGCCATCTCCCTAGTTGGCCCAGTGGGCCTCTCTCTCACCCACACCCAAGGATACCCTTATCCCAAGTCCTCTCCAGCTCTTGCTCCTGGGACCCAGCTTCTAGATGCCCTCGCTGTGCAAGCACCCTCTTTGGCTGTTCAGAAGCAATGTCCTGCTCCAGACACAGACCCAGGCTCGCTGCTTTGCTGTTGGACATTCCCTTTGTCCCTGCCACCTCGGCACTTCCTTGGTCACCATAGAAGGAGGCAGCCCCCGGAGGGGAGACTGTGTGCCTCACCAGGCCATGGGTCCCCTCACCTCAGTGGAGGCCACCAGGAAAGCCCCTCCCCTTCTCCCACCCCTCCCCTCCCACCCCCCATCCCTCCCGCTCTTCCTTCCCTCCCCTCCCCACCGCTTCCACAGCCATCACTTGGGGGCGCTCCACCTTTGTCAAGCTGCCTGAAGGAGCTGCCTGCCCCCGGAGTGGGGCCATGAAACCAAACAACTACCAGCAAGCACAGAAAGGGAGAAGAACCACAAGATTCAAGATTGCTTTTTGACTACAGAAAACCCAAGTCCCCAGTGGAGATGTTCTGTTTTGTGCACCTCTAAGGACCCATGGGCACAGGGAGCCGCGTGCAAGCCTGGGCCAGGAGCCTCTCGCCCACCCACGGCATGACTGAAGGGGGTGCCCATCTCGGCTTCACCACCTGCCCCGCTGGCTGCTCCACGTGGGGGTGGTGGTGGGAAGGCAGCAGGAGAGAAGTCCCCTTTCTTCTCTGGGGCGTCTCTTCCACCAAAGCCCCGTGCACGCCCAAAGAGGCGTGTGCCCACGGGCGCAGGTGGGCACACACACACACAGACACACAAGACGCTAAGGATGGGGTAAGGGGACAGGGTGGGGTGGGATGAGGGGTGGGGGTGTCTCGGGAGGTGCCTGGCCCGGGTGGCTCAGATGGTGGTGACAGACAGCAGCGGGTTGTAGACCCTCTTGCCGTTGGCAGAGCGCGTGCCGTGGGCCATCCAGTTGTCCAGGATCTTCTTGTTCCGCTTCTTCATGGTCTTGCGGTGGCTCAGGGCAATGATGTTGAGCTCGATTTTGCTGTTGCCAGCCTGCTGCTCCTGCAGGCACTCCAGCCGGCTCTCTCTCATTGCGGTTCATATCTAGGGCGCCGTGGCTGCCCAAGGCCTGGGGGAAGAGGAGGCCCAGCTGGTTGCCATTTTCCAGGTGGCACTTGATCTCCAGCAGCTCCTGGTAGCGCTCATACTCCTCATCAGTGAGACCCGGCACATCACCCACCCCCAGCCCCACACCCTCGGCCAGCAGAGAGTCCATACTGAAGTGGAAGTCGCAGCCCTGCAGGGTGTCCCCTTGGAGGCCAAACTTGCACAGGCTCCTGGGGGTGTTGGTGGTGCTGGGGGGCTCGTCTCCCAGCAGGTCGTGCTCAGAGCTCTCCTCGCTGCGTGTGCTCTCATCTGTCCAGACCAGCCCACTGTCCAGCTCCTGGCTGTTGCTCAGGCCCGGGCCCCCCTCGGGGGCCCCGTTCTCCTCTTCATGGCCAAGCTGGGACAGACAAGCAGCATTGGCGGTCGGCTCCATTTGCCCAGGCATGGATAGTTCCGGAAGTTCGGGGAAGGTTTCTGGGTGGGTTCGTTTCCCAGCCCAGCTCCGAGGCTGGGCATGCACCCCAGTCCCTTCCCCCCATGCCACCCTCCCCCTCCCTACTCACCTGCTGGGCAGGGGGTGATTTTGGCTTCCCCTCAGTCTCAGAACCAAAGTCATCTAAGAAGTTGGTCACTGTCCTTCCACTGCTTCGTCAACTGCAGAGACAGGTCAGGTGTTGTCACCACTGCTTCAAGGGCCTCTCGCCCATGCCAGATTAGCCCTAGATTTGTGGGTATCTGTCTGCTTGCCCCGGATCAGCTGCTTCCCAAACAGAAAGCCCCCCTCTTCCTTGCAGGGGGAAGTACCTCGCTCTCAGGCCGGGCCACCAGCAGGGAGATGTTGGTGTTCTCCTCCTGGCTCAAGATGGCCACTGCCTCTTCCTGGTTCTGGATGTCCACGCCGTTGATCTGGGGCAGGCCAAGGGGATAGGCAGCGGGGAGGCCCAGGCTGGCTCCCAGGCAGGCCTTCCCTGGGCTGCAGGGACCCTCTCCCAGCAGCCTGCCCCCCTCCACCAGCCCCGCACATGCACACTTGGGGTCTCAGGGTCCCAAACAGACAGGGCAAGGACAGGGTCTGGAGCTCTGGGCAGGGGTCAATCAGTGGAGGGTGCCAGAAGACAGAAGGGCCTGACCCGCATAGGAGCGCAGTGCAGGGACAGCGTGGAAGAGGGCGCGTGGAGGACAGCATAGAGGCGGGCTGAGTGGCTGGAGCAGACGCACTCATGCTGGGGGAGGGTGGAGGGAGAGGAGGCTGCAGAAGGGGCCCGCTGAAGCAGGTGGCACTTTATCCCGGGGGCACATGGGAGCCACTCAGGGTGCTTGAGCAGGAGAGGTGAGATGCAGCCCAGGTTTTGGGCAGGGCAGGGTAGCCAGTGGCCAGCTCACCTGGATGATGCGGTCTCCCTCATGGATCCGGCCGTCTTTGGCTGCGATACTGTTGGGATTTACCTGCAGGAGACACACATCGTGGGGGCTCCGAGAACAAGCGGAAGGTTCTTTCTGGTTCTCCCATCAGCTGAGAGCAGCAGCTTCCAAACTCCAAGAAGCAGGGGCCCAAAGAAGACTGGGCTCCGGGCCCACACCTCTCTCCAGCTTGGGAGACCAGTGCACTGGGCCCTCCGATTTGCTGGCAAAAGCTCCCCAGCCCTGACCCGCCACGCTTACGGCCACGGCCTGGCTATTAGTCCTACACCCGTTCTCTCAGAAGCCTGTTCTTTTCTGTGCCAGGCACTGGGAGGGATGGGGGATACAGGGGGCTGGATACTTTCCCATACTGGAAAGCCGGACACTGGGGGATTGTGTGGGTGACATGAGATCCCCACCCCCATTTTGGGAAGGTTAACTTAATTATGACCCTGCTAGAGTGTGGAGCGACAGCTAGACTTGTCCTCCCTCCTGTGGCCATGCAGACATCTGCCAAGACAGCTGGGGGAGGAAGTGACACCCTGAGAAATTCCAGAAGGGCTGGCAGCAGGCAGGGCCTCAGGCACCCCTTGTCCTATCTTGTCCTCCACCTTACTCACTGTCCTGCCTGGGCACAGGTCTCTTTGTGCAGAGGATTTGCCTTGTTGGACCCAGAGTAAAGCCGCTGGCCCTGGCCAGGGTGGGGAGGTCACCAATGGAGTTGACATGGGGCTCTACAGGTGGGCACCAAAACCCGGCTTAGAGGTCCTGGCCCCTGGGAAGGCAGCGTGGGGCTCCACAGCCTCTCCTGGCCCCCGTACCTCTCCGACGTAGATGCCCAGGTCCTCCTCATCGTCCGTGCGGTAGCAAACCAACAGGCCCAGCTTGTCCCGGGTGGCTGGTTTTGTACAGCTCCACCTCCTGCCAGAAGGGGGAGCAGGTGAGCAAGGAAGCGGCTGCAGAGCAGGGTGGCCGCGGCCAGCCCCTCGACGCCCCCCCCCGCCCAGTGCTGTGCCTTTCCCCTCACCTTTCCCCACACGGCATCCAAACCACATTTCCAGCCCCCAGCTTTGAGAGTTTATCTTATGCATGTGTTCGAGGGTCTCCCCCTACCGTGAAATGCCCAAGACGAACACGACACAGACATGCATGGACACGACTCACCGACAAACGGAACGCGGGGCCTCCCCTGTGCCCTCCCTGCCTTGGTCTGTGGGGCCTCGAGTCTGAGTAACCGGCTGAGCACTAGGTATGTACGGCCACAGGACCCCACCACCGTCGTCCACGGGGGCAGCAGGACCTGGGCCCAAGCAGGGCTGCACACAGCCAGCCGCCCAAGGGTGGCCGCTGGGCCTGTGCAGGCTGGCCCCGCTCACCTCATACTCCAGCTCGTCCATACGGTCTGCCGCCTGCTGGACACCCTCCATGAATTCCACCAGGTCATAATACTCATGGCTGATTGGAGGGCTGCCCAGGAGAAGGGGGGGGTCAGGCTGCCTCCCCCCAACCCCAGGGGACCTCCCCTCCTTCTAAGCTACACGCATCCATGCAAAGGACGGGACCACTTTGCGGGCATTCTGGGAATGATCGTGGTCTTGCTGAGGGCCGGGTGAGCTGGACTGTCCCCCACCCAGCCAGGCTGCTGCCACCCTTCCCGTCCCGGAAGTGACCCGCTCATGCAGTGCCCCCAGGAGTTATCCAGGTCCCGGAGAACTTTTGCAAGAGCAGAGCTGGGGAGCCACTATACCTCAGGGCCTGCCCTCCATGGCCCGAGACTAAGGCTTGGCTGCTGGCCACCCTGCCCTGCCGCCTACCTCCAGGCCAAGGAGGGAGTCCTGGGGCCACTGTGCCCTGCGGCCCGGGGTTAAGGCCCTGACATCGTGGATGAAAAGCCCTTGTTCCAAGTGACCAAAAGAAAGAAGCCAGAGAGATGGAAGAGACTCAGAGTGGTTGGAGGGATGGGACAGACACAGGATGCAAAAATATTCGAAGGAGTGATACCTGAGATGCAGAAAAGGATGGGGCAGGCAGAGGAGAGAGCATGGAGGGGGAGGGGCTGAGGGCCTCGACCCCGGCCAGCCGGGTGGCAAGAGGAGCTGCGGTGCCAGCAGCAGAGTCCCCGGACAGTCCTCCCTCAACCGTGGGGGTGGACACGATGGGCGGCCTGCACGTCAGCCTCTCCTCAGCCCCCGTGGCTGGCCCAGCCATCTGAGGCCAGAGGCCCGGAAGGTTCTGGAGGCCAACGGTGAAGCCTGCTGAGGGGTGGCATCTCCCCGCCAGGCCCAGAGCTGCTTGGGTGCAGCCTCCGGGTGGCCTTCTGGGTGCCCCTCCGAGGCAGGGCCTAGGGCCCTCCTGAGGGCAGACTCACAGCTTGGCAAGAACATATGGCTCCAGCCGCAGCTTGCCCAATGCCATGATGTGCTCGAAGGAGATATCGGTCTGAGTGCCACTGTCCACCAGCTGCAGATCGTGGCAGGAGCCGTCCCGCCGGAGGCAGGGGCTGCACCTCAGCACCTGGATCACCAGGGGCTCCTTGGAGGAGTGTAGAGCCTCCAGGGTTTGCTCCTGAGACAGCCTGGAGAGCTCCTTCCCGTTCACCTGCGGCAGAGACACGGCCCCGTGAGGACGTCTGTGGGCTGGTGTTGCGGCCCTCTAGAGAGGCCCCGGCCGAGGCCTGGCCTGGCAGCCCCCGCCCCAAGACGACACAGCCGGGGCTGTGCCGGGCACCCTCATTCCCAGGCTGGCCCCCCAGCTCGGCCCTCACCCCGCCTGTGCCAAGCCGGTCAGGGAGTAGCACCAAGACCAGAGCTGGCGTCAGAAAATCCTCAGTGGCAGGGGAAGAGTGACCTTGGGTCCCCTCCCCACAGGCTGCCCCCATCAACAGGTGTCGGCCAGATTCCATGAGGGATCGGGCCCTGTGGCCAGACGGTCGGGGATGGGATGGGGAGAAGAGGGCCCACAGTCTCTGTCCTCGACACACCCAAAAGGCCTCCGGAATTGCCCATGAGAGGTGCCAAAGAAGCAGCCCCCTACAAGAGCCACTGCCATTTCTGGGGTGCCTGTTAAGGGCCAGGTCCCAGGCAGGTCGCCTGGAGGTGGGAGGCTCCACCAGATTCTTCCCCCTACCCCCCACAGACCCGAGGGAGATCCCACGATGACCTCCATTTTACAGATGAGGAAACTGAGGCTCCGGAGGCCAAGGGCCTGGGCTGAGGTCATGAGCTGGCGGTTGGGGGAGGATGTGGACTGAACAGCCTGGTGGGAAGAGCAGGACGATATGGGTGGTGGAGTGAGGGCCTCCCGGGCCGAGGGCGGCTGGGATCCAGGTGGGAGAGGAGGAGAGCCCACATCGGGCAGGGGCCCCCGCTGGGTAGAGCAAGGGGTGTCCTCAATTGAGGCCACCATGGGTGGAAGGCTGGGCCCAGCCACTGGTTCTGGGGCACCAGCAAGCACTAGGTCCTGGAATGGTCACCCGCGGGCTAGCCAAGCCAGCCTGAAGCATCACAGGCCTCCAGGAGCTCCTGGGGAGATGGTGGGGGGCTGGGTGGGTGGGGAGGATGGGACTATCCACTACAGATGAGGAGGAGACGCCTACACAATTCGAGGGGCAAGTCACGAGATCCACAAGAAGGAAGCAGCAAGGGCCAATCAGGAAATACTTCCTGGAGGAGGTGGCACCCAAGGGAGGGCTTCTGGTAAGCCTCTTCTGGGCCTAGGGAGGTGAGGATGAAAGCAGAGGCCCTGGCTACACCCTGCCTAGGGGACTGGGGGGAGGGAGGGCTTCCTGAGCAGTTGGCATCTGCCCTGCACCCAGTGAAGGACGGGGCCAAGGAGACAGAGAGGAGGCTGCTGGGCCACCCTGAGCAGAGCCCAAGTCAGGGGCAACCTGCAGTGGGAATGGCGCTGGGTGCAGGACCCACTACCTGCCTCGGGATAGAGCAGGGTGCCAGAGAGGGGGCCAGGCAGGCGGGAGCCTCTGTGGGATGAGAGGGGAGAGGGCCCCACTTAGGAGTGGACACAGGGTGGGTCTGCTTCTCTGAATTGTCCCAGTATTTGCAAGTTTCCAGGCTTCTTTGCCATGCACGCTCATGGCCACTGCGCCCTCCTCTCCCTCCTTGTCAGGGGAATGGGTGTGCTTTCCAGAAATGCCAAATCCCAGGGCAGGGGCTTGCTCTCTCCTGCAAAATCATGTTTTCACGGCAGCAACATAAGAGATCAGTCCTACCGATTGCTTTCCAGGAAGAGAGACTGTCTCAGAAAAGCAAGGGGAGTCCCAAGGACCTTCCAGCCTCCTAATTTCTCTGAGCCCTGGCAATCCAAATAACTACCTTTCTGGGATTTGATTGTCTTCTATGTGTCCCCATCCCCAAGCTTCTCATGGGGGGAAAATGCTTTATAATTATTTTAAATCAGTTTTGTCTGATTATAAAACATTCATTGTAGACCATTTGGAAAACGCAGAAATCCATAAGGAAGAAAACAAAAATCACAGGAAATCTCAGGGGTGTAAATGCTGATCGTGCCTTGGCATTGTTTCCTTCCAGGCTTTTCTCTCCGCCTATTGTTTTGGAACTGCTGGCCCCGGAGAGCCAGCTCACCCCCCTGCACGTTGCTAAAGTGGGTTTTGATTCTTGGCTGTTAGAGAGAAGGTTGCCAAGACACATTTTGGTACATGGATCTACAGTTGAGTCAGAGAAAATTTCTAGAAGTGGAATCATCAGATCAAAGAGTGTGGAGACCACAGAGCCTTTAGGTCAAGAAGTTGTTTTTCGGAAGTACATGAGGGCTCAGTCTGTAGAGCTCTTGGACAAACGGACACCCTTGGCGGCAGGTGCTGGGGCAGGCTTTATAAACTTTCAACGTAATGGAATCAGACGTAAAGGTGAGAAATAAAACCGATTGCTTTCTAATTATTTGATGACATTTTGCTGTTATCTGTGGCTCTTGGGGTTGTTTCACCCTTGGGGTGGAAATACTTATATAATGGGGTGTGGCCACGCTTCTCTTCCCGACTTCACCTTCAATTGGCCACCGTGGGAAGATTTACACCAGGGAAACTGGCAATTGGCAAGCGCTCCTTATCAGGGCTTTTGATCTGGGAGCATTCACCAGCTGGGCCACTCTTCTTCGGGTTTCTGGGGGATATACTGGGACCGGGTGGCAAGCATGTCATGGGCCGTGCAGGTGACAGTGGCAACCATGAGAATGTCTTTCTCCCTGGAATTGGTACCCAGCAGCCATGTTGCCATGGAAACTGGTCCCAGGCAGTGGGGAGGGCGCGCGGAGCTGGCTGGGATGTCAGGAGGGGGATGGGCGGTGCACACGCAGCCCCTCGCACCAGGGGTCCAGAGCGATTGCCCGGTACAGCCAGGCAGCATTCCTCTCCACCCCCATAGCACTGCAAGCCCCTCGGAGGGGCAGGTGGGCAAGTGGGCACTAAGGCCCTCGGGAAGGAGGGGCTCCTTTCGGCTTTGGAAGGTGGCAGCTCTTCTCGTCCTGCCTCCAGCCTTACCCCCCACCCTGTTGTCATGAGGAAGAGAATGACAGCCAAGCCAAGCTGCCAACACTGCCACCAGAGGCCTGTCCCTGATCCTCAGGTGCCTGGCTCAAGGTGGCCATTCTGATCTGCAAAAGGCACATCAACCTCAGCATGTCCCAAACCAGGCCTGCTTCCCCCACCCCAGATGCCCCTTCCTGCCCCACAAACAAATGCCACCCTCTCCCCACCTGCCACCTGCAATTCCAAGAGCATCAAAGACCCAAATGGACAAAGCAATGCTGCCTAACTTAGGGAAGAGAGAACAGTACCTTTATGATTTGGGGATAGGAAAGAATTTCTTAGGATTAAAAAAAAAATAGGCAAACCATATTGAGAAAGACAGATAAAATTGGCCAGGCTGAAACGTAAAACTTCCATAATACAGTGCGATAGACATCATCAACATGGTGAAAAGATAAGCCCGGCAAAGAGATGATCCCTATAGTGCACAGAATAGATAAAAAGATTATCCAGAACCAGTAGTGAATTCCTACAGATGGCTAAGAAAATACAAACGATTCGATAGGAAAACGGACAAAGGGTATCAACAGGCGTTCGCAGAGAAGGGAGCCCCAACTCAGCAACAAGTGCTGGAGAAGCCGCCACAAGCTGCCACTCTGGGGCCCTGGGATGCGAGCAAATGAGAACAGCTGCCACCAGGCAATGGCCCAAGAGGATGCAGATGTGGCTGCGTCGATCCGGACAGACCCTGGCAACAGCCCAATGTCTGTCGACGGGAGAACAGAGACAGCGGTTGTGGTACATTTGCACGCACAATTTATGGAAACAAGCGTGTTTATTACAAGCACAAAGGCACAAGCAGTCTGCAGCATGAGGGTGTCAGAAAGGGAAGTGGCAAGCCCCCTGGAAAGTGCAGGAGGGCAATGGGGGCAAACAGGCAAACAGGAGGTGGAATCGGTGGGGTGCAGGCTGCAGGTGCAAGTGGGACAGGTGAGCCCTCTTCTCTTCCCTGCCCAGGGCCTCACCTCCGTGTCACCTCCCCTCATCTTTGTCCCCTGTCTCACTATCTCAGCCCTCTCTCTCACCCTCTGCTGTCCTCTCCCAGCAGGAGACTTTTCCACCTGGCCTTCTTCTGCACCTGCCTATCACTTCCTGCCTGTCTTGTGCTCACACAGGCAGTCACCAGGGGACAATGGCCTAATCAGCCTGCCCAGAGGAAGACACGGACGCAGCCAGCGGCTCCACCCACTCCCTGCCAGGTATCTGGAGATCCACGCTCGTTTACAAGCCATGCCCGCTGTCTGGAGCCACCTTCAAAGCCACCGCTGACATCCCGGGAGAACGTCATGTGTGCGGCACAAAAGGAACCCGTCCTAGATGTCACGTGTGGGCACGGTTTAAAGGCCACAGAGATTTGACTTCTATCGTGCCCTGGAGGAGGCTGGGTGGGAATGTAACTGAGAGCAACTTGCAACCACACCAAGCTTTTGGACCTGTGAGGGCCCCAAAGAAGGTGAAAGGGCTAAGAGGGGGCACACGTCCTCAGCTCGGAGGGGATCTCAGCACCCAAGGGGGCTTGGGGCTGACGAAGCCTGTCTCCACGCCACCGTCAGGCCCAGCAGCCATGGGCTACTCGAGGGCAGGCACCTGTCTTCTGATACCCGGAAGGGATCTAAAGTGGTTTCACGTGGGTCTGTGGCCAGCGGCTTTTCCTGGAGTGAGTGAACCAAGCTCAGTGTTAGAAAAGTCTCACGATTAAAAAAATCTTTCCTTCATCAACTGCCAACCCGCCTCCTTTGCAACAGTCTAGAAGAAATCCACTGTGTCTTCCAGGCTTCCCACATTTGAAGCCCATGTGAATGCCCCATGTCTGTCCCTCCACCTGGTTCCCAGTGGCTGTCATCTCCTCTGGCAAGTGTTATTCTTCGCCATGACCAAACTGCCTTTCGGCAGCCAGCCCCATTGAACCCCCAGTGAGCTTGCCATCAGGGGAGATGGCCCCCCAAAGCTTGTTCAGGCAACTTGCTCCTCCATCCAGTTCCTTACACAACTGATTTGGTAAAAACGTTCTGCTCTGCCTTTCTAATTGGAAGAGTAACACATGCTCAAAACACCACACCGACAAAACAGAAAGGCACAAAGACAAAAACAGAAGTGTCCAGGGACAACACAGCAGCCAGCTAGTGCTCAGCCTTCCTCCGGCCTGTGACTTTCTATTGGTCCCCCAGCATCCTGGCTGCACCTGGAGCTCTTTCCTTTCTCCAGAGCTGTGCTGGACTTCCTTCTAAAGCAAGGCTAAAGAACCCCCTGCCCCAAAGGCTCTGGCAAAACTGTCCTCGGCCTGCCCTCCCAAGGAGAGGCAAGCCTTACTGGGGACCCGCTGGGGAATATGGCCCAAGGGACCATAATGGGGAAGGCTGAATGCCCATTTGCACCCCAAAAGCCTTCACGGCCCTGGGCCCCAGGCATGGGCCACGTCCCCTGGATGCTTCTAGAATGCACAAGCCCAGCCCTGCCAGTCTCATGAGCAGTGGCCACCTCCAGACCCTGTGGCACCAAGCATCCCTCACCCAGGCAGACCCCATCACCCTCTGCAGACCACTCAGTCTGAATATTACCTCTGGAGTGTCCCGGCCCGCGGGACGATCAACCGAGGCTCCAGCTCCTGCGAGGGAAGAATGGTATGGGACAAGAGACACAAAGAACGACAGCAAGACAGGTTTCTGATCAAGCTGCAAAACTTTATTGAAGAGGCAGGGTATATATACTCTAAGGTAGAGGGAGTGGCTAGTACGAACGGGTGGCGATCTAGGATTGGTGGCTGCAAAGGCAGGTGGCGGTCTAGGATTGGCTGCTGCTGTTGCTAGGGCGGATGGCAGATGTAAGGCTAGCACAGGATTGGTGGCTACTGTTGCTGGGGTAGAAGACAGGTAGTAAAGCTAGCACACTAGGCGCGAATCTTAGGCGCGAATGGCTATCACTTCCACAGAAGGCTGAGGGCAACTTAAGCCGCTATTGCATCAGCCCTAGCGGCCATGTTGCATATCTCCGGCATCGCTGAGGGTGGATTTTATACATGCTACCTTAATCGTCCCCAACACTGGAGTGTAAAATGGTTAAACCTTTCTGGAGGGCATTTGTCAATAATTATAAAGAATCTTGAAAATGTTCATACCCTTTGGCCCAGTAAATTTGCTCTACTTTATCCTAAAGCATAATACTCGAACCATGCATGACTTAAATTCTGTCTCTATGGAGTCAGTCACCTATTCTGGATGATTTTATAGAAGTAGAATCATACGATATTTGTCCTTCTGTGTCTGGCTTCTTTCACTCAGCATAATGTTTTCAGGATTCAACTGTGTTGTAGCATGGATCAGAACTTCCTTTTGTTGGCTGAAGAATTTTCAATTGTGTGGACAGACCATAACTTGTTTCTCCAAAAGGATATAAAACCACCTATGTGCTATACCCATACCATATAAATAATCATGTATATGGAAAAATGCTGGGAAAGAATATATTAATATGTTGGATTGGGGGGGTGGAAACCTGGGAGATTTTTCCCCCCATATTACAAACTTTATGTAATATGGTTTCATTGTTTTGTGAAAAAAAATAAATGTTTACCAACCTCTCAAATAGAATAACATCATGGGAAAATTCTGGTGATAAAATATGAAGCAAAATGACCTGCTTACATCTGGCGTGATCCAGATTTTGTGAACTTGCTATCTTGGCACATCTGCAATCCTAGAAATGCACTAGCTCAGAGGGTGGACAGGTGCTCAACAGTTTTTAAAATCACTTTCCTTGACAATCTGCTATGTGTCATCACTGGTATGGAGGTATCAATTATTACGCAGTAATTTCTTTCAAGTCTGGAAGGAAATACACGCAAATGTAAAAATTTTCACGCTCTTATCTCCAGGTGATATAGTATTTAGAGGTGATTTATGATTTCTTTTTTATTCTCTGCAGCATCTTCTCAAATTTTCTCAACTGCACATTACTTTTATAATCAGAAAGTAAACATATAAAAACCGTCTAGCCCTCCAGATGCTCTGAGTTTTTCACAGTTTTTCCAAGGCCCCAAGAGTTGGTGGCAACCAGCTGGTTTGTTCTCCTGGAACCCACCCACCCCCAGGCTGGGACTGTAGCCAGCGCAGCAGCCTCTGGGCTTGGGTCCCTTGGGTGCCGGTTCAAGAGACAGCAGCGTGAAGCAGTGGCAATGAAGACACCTCAGACCTGATCTGAAGAATCTCATGGAAGCTTACTCCCTCCATGGCCTTCATGGGGGGGGATCTCTGGCTGGGGGCTGCAGGGTGGGGGGAAGGTCTTCACCCCCAGGATCTGGCCAGAATCTGCCCACCTGGAAGAAGGGGCATAAGCAGGGGCATGTCCAGGGGTACACAGTCAGGCCCCTCCCCAGCTCTCTTGTGTGTTGACAAGAATTTGGCATCAATACCACTCCACACCTACCAGCATGGAGCTACTTCAAAAAGCAGAAGACAAATGTTGGAGGGAATGTGGAGAAACCGGAACCTCTATGCATCACTGGTGGGAATGGAAAATGGAGCAGCTGCTGCGGAAAACAGTTTGGTGGTTCCTCAGAAAGTTAAAGAGCATTGCCATATGACCTGGTAATCCCAACCCTGGCTAGACACCCCAAAAGAATTCAAAACAGGGACTTGAATACTTATTCACCCAGGTTTGTAAAGCAGTAGTCACAACAGCCAGTAGGTGGAAATGACCCAAGTGTCATCGACGGATGGACACACGAACTGTAGCCGATACATACATGGGGTATTATTCAACCACGAAAGGAAAGGAAGAACTGACACATGCTACAGTGTGGATGGACCTCAAAAACATGCTCAGTGCAAGAAATCAGACCCAAATGGCCACATACTGCATGATTCCACTGATATGAGATGTCCAGAAAAAGCAAATCCATAGCAGATCCATGAGTGCTGGGGGCTGGAGATGGGGAAAAGGGGAGTGACTGCTAAAGGAACAAGGTTTCCTTTCGGGGCGATGAAAATGTGCTGGATCTAGACTGCGGGGATGTTTGCACAACATGAATGTACTAAATGTCATGGTGGTAAATATTACAGTATGTGTATTTTACCACAATTCAAGCAAGAAACAAAAATGATACCCAGATGCATGGCAGGCGGGAGTGCCCTGGCTGAAGTGAGGAAGCTGGGGGAGGCCTCAGGGGTGGGGTGCAGGAAATCGGGGGTGCTTCACTCAATATACATTGTTATCTTCAATTTGAAGTCCCCGCCACTGCCACCTGCAGACATCCCCAGTGCTCCACTCTACCTGCGGGTCCCAAACCCAGCTCCCCAGTTGGTGGGTCTTTTACCACCAGGGGTAGTTGAATTCAACCAGGAATTGTTCTTGATTTAGGTGTGGTATGGAGATGACCAGGCAAGAGTGTCGACAAGAGAAGAGGCCCCAGGACTGGCGTGGAAGGGATGGGGGAAGTGGAGGAGGAAGCAGCGGTCGACCAGCCTTAAGCATAAGGGAGGGCACATCCTGAGGGCATCAAAGACAAGACAGGAGGGAAACGGGCCGCAGGATTTAAGATGCAGGCGGCAGGGACAGGCCCAGAGCAGAGCAGGGGGCTGGAGGGTGTGGTGGGCCCCCAGCCGGCTGGACTGGGGGTGAAGGCGGGGCGGATGGGTGCGGTTTGGGCACGTGGGGGAGACGCCTCCGGAGCGACTTGAATGCCGATGGGAGAGGTTCAGTAGAGGAACAAATGATGCATCATGCCAAAGGGCCGGGAGGGTGGGACAAGGGCCAAGGGACATCGGGGACAGTCGAGGGGAACCGCGGGGGCAGTAGGCTGGGACGCGGGCGCGAAGCAGGCCCGGCCGGCCGTAGCGATCGGGTCGCGATCGCGCGGGGAATACGGGGGCTCTTGGGGGGGGTGGGCGGAACCCGCGCCGAGACAGGGACTGGCTGCAGAGGGCGGGGCCCGGGTGGCGCTCGCCCCGCCCCCGGCCTGGGAGCCACAGACAAAGAGCGCGCGGCGGCGGCGGGGGAGAAGGCGGCGCGGCACTGGGCCCCGCGCCGGCGCGCTGGCGACCCGCCACCCCCATCCCGCCCCGGGCTGGGCCCCGTCGTCAGGCCTTGTTCGAGGGGACCCTCCCGTGGCCCGCGGAGGCGCGCGGAGCGGGAGGCGGGGAGCCCGCCATCACACTTGCCCGATGTACTGATGCTGAACCTCTGGGACGCGGAGAAGGGGACGCGGGGAGGAGGGGGACGCGGCTGAGCAAGATCCCTGGCCTGGGACACTCGGGGACCTGGTCCCAGTCCCGCGGGGCCTCCACTCCCAGCGTGGCCTGGGGAGGGTCCCCTTCACACTTGTAACAAAAGGGAAAAGGGCTTGAACTATGCATTTTCTAGGGACCCCCACGGCTGCTACACTCAGACGCTCCTTACCCCCACTTTACAGATTAGGAAACCGAGGCCTGGGGAGACCAGAAACCGGGAGTTACCCTCTGACCCAGGGCGATGAGTTCAGCTCTCCCAGCCGGCTGTCAGGCTCTGCTGTCCAGGTCCCTCGGGATGGCAGAGGGCCAACGGGCGATCTGCACCTCCAGAATTATCTCCCACCCCAATGCCAGGCAGAGATAGTGTGCAAGACACACACCAGGCAAGCAAAGGTGGCAGGGACATGAGGGACTGATTTGCAGGACACACCGAGGCCTGTCTTAAGTTTGTCCGGGCTCCTTGCTTCCTGCCCTAGTCACATTGGTTGGAAACGTACATCTAAGCCTCCAGAAGCCCCCCAGTGGCAATGTTGGAAGGAGCTGTGTCTCTGGTGTCTGGGACCCAGCCAGGGGTCATGGCACCCTCCAGACCCAGCTAAGCATGGGAGGAGAGAGCAAAGAGCTGCAGCTCCCAAGCTCTAAGCTCTCTTTAACACTGTCCTTTTCCAACGGCCCACTGTGGATTTTGAGAAGTGTCGCCCCGCAGCAGCACTGAACATCTGCATTCCCTTCACCCGGATTTCCCCAGAGGCCACATTTTTACACCTGCCATCTGGCGTTCCTCACAAACACATCTGCAGTGACATCTGATAGCAAGAAGCCAACACCATCATACTCGTTCTCTACGAAACCACAGCACCAGACACCCAAGTCGATGCACTCCTGGGATTTAGCACTGCTGCATTATACCTCACTGAGATTCCATCATCTCCAGACCTCCCCAGTTGCACCAGTAATGCCATTTCCAGCTTTCGGGTTTTGTTTTTGGTCCAGGATCCAATTGAGGATCACGCACATTACGTTTGGATATTATGTTTCCAGTCCCTGTAATCTAGCCACCTTTTTTGCTCAACTTTTGTGACGTGGACCTTTTGGAAGAGTCCAGGGTAGCTGTTTTGTAGGAAGTCCCAGGGACTGGACTTGCCTGGTAATTTCCTCATTGCTAGATTCGGGTGAAGAGTTTCTGGCAAGATCAATGCCCAGGTGATGCCCTGTCCCTTCCCCCACCCCCATCTCACCAAGATGCACCTGCACTCCAATTGTCCCACGTGGTGGGGGTGGCATCTGTCAGATCTTTCCATGGTAGAGGAATGTTTTCCCCTTCCTAATCAAGAAGTAATTTGGGGGTAATGCTTTCAGACTGGGACTATCCTGGTCCCCAACAATCCTTCATCCAATGGCTTTAGGATCCACCAATGATCCTTGCCTGAATCGAGATTACTGTGCTGGCAATTGCTAAATACCTTAATGAATTGTTAAGCATTCCAGCAGGGACCCATCAATAGCTGACTGGCCCAGAGAATGGCCCACTCACTGCCCCTGGTCAATGCCCATAGCTCGGAGCCTGCCCTTTCTGCTCTGGGGCAGGGGAGCCAGAAGGAAGCCCGGGAGGGCTTCCTGGCAAATGCCTTTTTATTAGTTTGGTGGCCTCTATGCACATGTTGGTAGGGAGTGGGGTGGAAAAAGGAGGGTGAGTTAGTTGCACGGGGCGTGGACGGGGTTACATCCCCCAGAGCCCCACTTGCACCATGAACCCTGGAAATCCCGCTTGGACAGGTCCCAGGTGAGGCCTTGACCCTTATGTGTAACAAGCTCAGTTCCCCAGTGATGCTGCAGTGCTTTGGGGCCTCCGCTTACTCTTCCCCAGTTCCATGGACAAGCAAAATCGACATCAACCAGTGGGAGTTGTTAGAAATGCACAATCCCAGGCCCCACCCCAGACTCACTCCGAGGCTGCATTTTAACAAGCGCCTCAAGGGGGAGGGGCACTGTTCTGGAACGCGTCCATCGCAGGAGCAGGGAGGGCTTCCCCTACCCCTCCACCTCATTCCCCCTCTCTTGGCACCAAAGCTGCTAAGCTGGTGGCCCTGTCGTCAGCCCCGGCCCCTCTTGCCTTCCCAGGGGAGCGCTGGCTTCCCAGGCGTGCCTGGGACAGACGGGAATAAGGGATGCCCCCCACGCCCTGCGTGAACAAGCAAATTAGTTCCTGAAATCATTAAGATCAGGCTTTGGTCTGTGTCCCCAACCTCCCGGGCTCCATGTCCCAACAACCGATGGCACTTCTCCATCAGCCTCAACGTTCACTGGGCTGGCCGGAAGGCCCAGGCCCCATCTACCAGAAATCGACACGCTCTACCTTCTGTAGAGCTTTCCATCCCTGCTGCTCACGGCGGGCATCGGGAGAAGGCAGAAGCAGGGGAGACACCTTGTCCCATCCCAAAGCCAGCCATCCCACGTCTTTCCTCTGGTGCTTGGCTCATGTGCGGAAGGCCCAAACACACCTTCACTTTTGTCACTGCCCATCATTAACTGATCTCATACCTTATCCCCTTTCACAACTTGGGGGTCCTTTTCTTGTGTTTTTCTCTCTTTTTCTTTAGTATTATTAGAGAAACTCTCAAAATAACATCAGATAGTCTTCTGTCACTGGTCATCAATTTCCACCCCTCTGATGACCGATGGAATGGCTTGGGGACAGCAATCCCCCATGCTGGTCCCCAAATGCAACCATGGGGGACTGTTAGGATCGGTGACCATCTCTGAGCACCAACCCTCCGATCTCCCTGGAGGAGGATGTCCTGTCTGTCCCCATTTAAGGGAAGAGTCTGTGTCATGAAGTGAGCTGGCCCTGGCTGCACGGCTGGTCGGTGTCAGAGCTGGAACTGGACCCCAGGCTGCCCCCACTCACTTATGAGCCCACACCGCCATCCCTGGCAGGGCCCCCACAAGCAGACCAGGCAGGAAAGGACACTGGCTCAAGCCCCACCAGGGACCGGTGCTGGGCCAAACGCTCACACAGGCCTCGGCTTTTTCTCTTTTTGGTATGTGTGAACATGAACTTCTTTGTTTTAAAGCTTTATTGTGGAATCACAGCTACAGGCACCTATTTAAAGTGTACAGGTTGATCACATTGATGTGTTGTAGCATACGCTTGTGACACCGCCACCACCACCACTGAGATCCGGGTCATTTCCGTCATCCTGTCTGGCCCCCTGCCCCCCTCCACTCCCTGGGCACCCCCTGGTCAGCTTTCTGACACTATAGATTAGTCTGCACTTTCTAGAGACTTACGTCAATGGGTCATACAGTCCTCAGGAGTTCTGAAGTAAAGAAAGAAGGGCATGTTAAACTCCAGGGACAATGGGACAGAGTGTGGTGACCCTGTCCGGAGAAGCAGCTGTTGGAATTTAGTGCCCCTCCACTCACCCCACCCAACAACTGTTTCTTGGGTCACTGACTCGGTGACTCGGTGCTGCTGCATGTCAGGTGGGGAGAACCGCTATGGGGGACAATGATGCAGGGAGAGGGGACGGAGTGCACCTGTTGCCCTGCTCTGAGCAGCACCACTCGCCCTTCTCTACCACACAGTGGTCCGTCTCCCCCATTATACAAGGCCCTGGGGGAAGGGCAGAGGTCTGGCCAGTAGAGCTCCCAGGGTGGTGACAGGCATAGTGTGTGCTAGCAATAGGTGCTGAAGGAAGGGCCGGCCGGGGGACTCTGAGCAGGGCAGGGAAAGGTGTCACGTGGCCTTTCCTGATGTGGACCGAGGGGAGAAGATGGATGGTCGGACACTCTCCTTGAAGCTGGAGGCAGAGCAGAGGCCCCACAGGGCCTGGAGGGAATGGGCTGAGGGGGCTGGAAGCCCGTTTCGTTTCTTGAGGACCAGAGGGCTTCACAGGTGAAGTCTACCAGACATTCAAAGAATTAACTACCACTGTCTCAAACCACTCCAAAAAATTCAAGAGGAGGAAACACTTCCTAACTCATTCTATGAGATGTTTGGGATTTTCTTTTCTATGTCTATTTGTTATTTTTCTTACTGGAGTAATGAAAACATCCTAAAATTGACTATTGCCCAGATACCAAAGTCAGAAAGAGATATCACAAGAAAATTACAGACCAATATCCCTCACGAAGATAGATGCAAAACACCTCAACAAAATGTTAGCAAACAGAATCGACAGCACTTCAAAACGATTATACACCAAGATCAAATGGGATTTATCCCAGGAATGCAAGAGTCGTTCAACATAAGAAAATTTATCAGTGTAAAACTGAAGCTTGTTTCCCTTCATTAAGAGAATGACGGAAAAGAACCATGTGATCATTTCAATGATGCAGAATAGAAGGGAACTTTCTCAACATGATAAGGGGCATATGGAAAACCCACAGCCAACATCACACACAATGGGGAAAGAATGAAGCTTTGTCTTTTGATTTGAACAAGGATGCCTGCTTTCACCACTGCTATTCAACGTTGTACTGGAAGTGACAGCCAGAGCAATTAAGCAAGAAAAGGAAATTAAAGGCACCCAAATTGGAAAAGAAATAAAAATATCTCTATTCGTCAAGGACATCAGCCTATATAGGGAAAATCCCAAAGAATCCACAAGAAAAGTAGTAGAGCTAATAAACAAATTCAGCAAAGTGGTAGGACACAAGATCAACACACACAAAAAATCACTCAGAAATATAAATATTACAAAGAGGTAATAATAGAGAGGGATATGGGAAAAATATACCAATTGCAATCTACAGACTAGAGTTAACAGTAATATCTTAATACTCTTTCATCAACAGTAACAAATGTACCACACCAAAACTAGGGGTCAACAATATGAAGGGATAAGGGTTATGAGGTGTTTGGGATTTTCTTTTTTATGTCTATTTGTTATTTTTCTTTTTGGAGTAATGAAAACATCCTAAAATTGACTGTGATGATGATTATACAACTATGTGATGATACTGTGAGCCACTGATTGTATAGTTTGGATGGATTATATGATGTGTGAATATATCTCAATAAATTTGTATTTAAAAAATCAGTCATATTTCTATACACCAATAATGAACAATCCAAAACAGAAATTAAGGAAACAATTTTATTTACAATGGAATCTAAAAGAATAAAATATCTAGGGATAAAATTAACCAAAGTTGTGAAAAATTTGTACACACACTTCTAAACACTGCTGAAAGAAATTAAAGACTTAAATACACATCCTGTGTTTATGGATTGGAAGACTTAATATTGATAAAATGGTGATATTACCCAGGGTCAATGCAATGCCTATCAAAATCCTAACAGCCTTTTTGGCAGAAAAGGAAAAGCCAAGCCTCAAATGCACATGGATGTGCATGGGCTATGGAACAGCAAATCAGTCTTGAAAAAAGAACCAAGTTGAAGAACTCACACTGTACGATTTAAAAACTTATTACAGAATGAAGTCCTGATGCATGTGACAACATGGATGAGGACATCATAACATGGATGAGGACATCATGCTTAGTGAAGTAAGCCAGACCCAAAAGGACAAATATTGATTGATCTCACTGATATGAACTAAATATAATAAGCAAATTCATAGAGTTAGAATCTAGATTATAGGTTACCAGGGGATAGACTGGGTTTAGGGAATGGAGGAGTTGATGCTTAATTTGTACAGAATTTCTATTTAAGTTGATTTTAAAGTTTTAGAAATGGATGGCGGTGATGGTAGCACAATATTGTGAGTGTAAATAACAGCACTGAATTACATAGGTGAATGTGGTTAAAGGGAAAAACTTTAGGTCATATATGCTACTAGAATAAAAATTAAAAGATAAAACATAGGACTGTATAACAGTGAACCCCACAGATAATGGTGCAAGTGTAAGAAAATTCTTTCATGAATTATAACAAATGTACAACACTAATACAATGTGTTAATAATAGAGTGGAATATGGGAAAAAATACACCTAATTTAAACTATGGACAATAGTTAATAGTACTATTTAAAAATCTTTCATCAATTGTAACAAAGTTAACTATTATTAAAAATATTACAATTATTTTTAAAATGCTATCACTAATTGTAACAAATGTTCCACACTAATACAAGGTGGTAGTGGTGGGGTGGTGTATGGGAATCCTGTATTTTATACATGATTTTTCTGTAAACTGATAATTTCTTTAACTAAAAAACAACAACAGAAAGCAAGCTTGATTTCTAAGTAACAGCATGTATAGGAATTTTTGTGCTTATTTATATTCTTATATTACTTTTGGTCAAATACTTAACCAGTGGAATAGTGACAATAAACTATTACATATTTAAAAAAAAACTTATTACAAAGTTACAGTAATCAAACCAGTGTGTTAAGTGCATACAGAAAAACCAATGTAATAGAATCGAGAGCTCAGAAATAAACCCATGCATCCATGGCCAATTGATTTTGACAAGGCTGCCAGCTCCACTCAACGGGGAAAGAATAGTCTGTTCAGCAAACAGTGGCGGGAAAAGTGCTTGTCTACATGTAAAAGAATGAAGATGAACCCCTACCTCAAACACAAAAATTTTTTTAAAATGGATGAAGAAACCAAATACATGAGCTAAAATCATGACACTAAATCAAAACCACAATGAGGTATCATGGCCACTATTAAACAAACAGGAAACTCCAAGTGTTGGAACGATGTGGAGAAATAGGAAACTTATTCACTGCTGGTGGGAATGTAAAATGGCACAGCCACTGTGGAAGACAGTCTGGCAGTTCCTCAGAAAGTTAAGTATAGAATTACCATATGACCCAGCAATCCCACTGCTAGGTACATACCCAAAGGAATTGAAAGCAGGGACTCAAAGAGATATTAGCACACTGACATTCGTAGCGGCATTATGCACAATCGCCAAAAGGTGGAAACAACCCAAGTGGTCCATTGACCGATGAACAGATGAACAAAATATGGGATAGCCATACAGTGGATTTTTACAGGCCATAAAAAGGAATGTCATTCTGATACTCATGACAACATGGGTGAACCTTGAAGACATCATATTCAGTGAAATAAACCAGACAATAATGAAAGGACAATTATTATATAATCTCACTCATATGAAATACATAGAATATGCAAATTCATACAGTCAGAAACTAGAATACAGGTTGCTGGGGCCGGGTGGGGGTGGGGAATGGGGAGTTGATGCTTTGTTGGTACAGATTTCTGTGTGGGGTGATGGAAGGATTTTGGCAATGGATGGTGGTGATGGGAGGCACAACTTTAGGAATGTAATTAACACCGCTGAATAGTATATGGGAAATTTTAGGTTGCATAATTAAAAAAACCCCACAGAACTGTACAATACAAAGGCTGAACCCTATCATAAGCTATGACTATAGTTAATAGTATAATTATAATAATATTATTTCATGAATTGTAACTAAGTTACCACACTAATGCAAAATGTTAATAGTAGGGAAAACTGTGTGAGGGGTGTTACATGTGAATGCTGAATGATTTTTTTGTGACCCTCCAGCTGCCCTAATTAAACAAACAAACTCAGGCTCAAGTCGGGAAAGGGCTTAACCAAGGTATACAGCCAGATGGTGAAAAACTGAGACCAGGACCTAGGTCTTCCGCGTCCCAGGTTAGTGACACCTCTGCATAACTTCACTACCTGGGTGGGCTCTCCTAGCTTAGCCCTTTCAGAAACTTTCAGCACATGCATGGCAAAGACATGGCACACATTGTACCACTCAGCAGTCCTTGCTAGGACAAACACTACTCAATGATCACCCTCTTTTTCACTGATTTGATGTGGTCTCTTAAGCCTTCTCCATGCAGTGCCGATCTCTAACAGTTGACTTGTGAGCTAAAACCTATTTGCCATCCCAACTGTACAGCATCCCCACTGGCTACCAAACAAAATTCCTCATCATGCCTTCCTTGGCATCCCTCTACGTGACATCACACCACAATGCCATCCCAAATTCCAGCTCTCCGCTCCTCCAGCCAGCCACCAAACCTTTAATTTAGCCCATAAGGCCTTTAAATGAGCAAAGTACCACAGGTTACAATTAATTTGGGAGGTTCCTAAAAATAGTTAAAGCATCAAAGTCTGCAAAAAAAAATTGCTTCTTGAAAAGAACTGCAATGGAAGCAAGGTTATTTTTACAATTACACCTTTCTCCCTTGCTTCTATTGATGGCCTAAATATAAGAGCTAAAACTAGAAAACACTTAGAAGAAAACATAGGGGAATAGCTGGAGGACCTTGTATTAGGCAGGGATTTCTTGGACTTTACATCAAAAGCACTAGCAACAAAAGAAAAAAAATAGACAAATTGGGCTTGATCAAAATGTAGAACATTTGTGCATCTAAGGATATGATCAAGAAAGTAAAAGGACAACCTACAGGACAACAGGAAGTATTCAGAAACCATATATCTGATAAAGATTTAATATGCAGCATATATAAAGAACTCCTACAATTCAACAACTCAATTGGAGAAATACCTATTCAAGTCCTTTGCCCATTTTTTTTAGTTGGGTTGTCTTTTTGTTGCTGTATTGTAGCAGCAGTCTTTATATAGTCTGAATATTAAACCCTTATCAGATATTTGTTTAGCAATTATCTCCCATTCTCTGTAGGTAGTCTTCTCACTTTCTTGATAGTGTCCTCTGGTGTACAAAAGTTTTAAAATATGAAGAAGTCCAATTTACCATTTTTCATTTGTTCTGTTTGCCTTTGGGGTCATATCTAAGAATTCACTACCAAACCCAAGGTTGTGAAGGTCCCCACCCCACCCCAACCATGTTTTCTTCTAGAACTTCAAAAGTTTGGGCTATGATGTTTAGGTCTTTGACTATTTGCAGTTAATTTTTGTATGTCATGTGACGTAGGGGTTCAACTTCATTCTTTTTCAGGCAGACATCCAGTTTTTCCAGCACCATTTGTCAAAGAGACAGGTCCTTCCCCAATCAATGTACTTGGCACCCTTGTCAAAAATCAGTTGGCCATAGATACATGGGTTTATTTACGGTACTCTCAACTGGATTCCATTGGTCTATATTGATCTGTATGCCAGTACCACACCATTTTGATTACTGTGGCTTTGTAGTAAGTTTTTTTTAAATACAATTTTATTGAGTTATATTCACATACCATACAATCATCTGAAGTGTACAATCAATTGATCACAGTATCATTATAAAATTTTACTTTCATCTCCACAATTTTTGAACATTTTCATTACTCCAAACAAGAAAAATAAAAATAAGAATAAAAATTAAAAATAAAAGTAAAAAAGAACACCCAAAACATCCCATACCCCTCCTCCCCCATTATTAGTTTACTTTTTGTCCCCATTGTAGTAAGTTTTGAAATCGGAAAGTGTGAGGTCTCCAACTTTGTTCTTCGTCTGCAACACTGATTTGGCTATTTAGGGTGATACAATATGAATTTGAGGGCCAGCTTTTCCATTTCTGCAATAAAGACTACTGGGATTTTGATAGGTATTGCATGGAACCAACCTTGTAATCCTGACATAAATCCCATTTGGTAATGGTTTATAATCTTTTTTTTTAACTTTGTCAGGCTAGCTAATTTTGTCAATTTTACTGAACTTTTCAAAAAAACAACTTTCGAGTTTGTTGATTCTCTCAATTGTTTTTCTATTCTCTATTTCATTTATCTTCATGCTAATCTTTATTATTTCTTTCCTTCTACTAACTTTAGATTTAGTTTGCTTTTTTTTGTAGTTTCTCCTGAAATGGAGGTAGGTTATTGATTTGAGATCTTTCTTCTTTTTTAATACAGGCATTCACAGACATAAAGTTCCTTCTGAGCACTGCCTTTGCTGCATCCCACAGGTTTTTTTTTTTTAAGATAATGCCTGCATTTTCCCTGTTACACCAATTCACTTTTTTAATGCAATTTTATTGAGATACATTCACAAACCATGCAAACCATCCAAAGTATACAATCACTAACTCACAGTATCATCACACAGTTGTGCCTATATCCCCAGGATCAATTTTAGAACATTTTCATTACTCCAGAAAAGAAATAAAAAGAAAAAAGAAAACCCAAATCCTCCCATACCCCTTATCTCCCCCTATTATTGACCCATATTATTGGTGTAGTACATTTATAACTGTTGACGAAAGAGTATTAAAATATTGCTATTAACTATAGTCCATAGTTTGCAATAGGTACATTTTTTCCCTTTATTATTAACTCCTTATAACAGTATCATATATTTGCTCTGGTTCATGAAAGAACTTCTTTACATTTGTACATTTAATCAGACATTGTCCACCACAAGATTCACTGTGTTACACATTCCCATGTTTTAGCCCCCAACTTTCCTTCTGGTGACATACATGACTCTAAACTGCCCTCTTCCACCACATTCATACACCATTCAGCACCATTAATTATTCTCAAAATAACATGCCCCATAGGTTTTTGTCTGTTGTGTTTCTGCTTTCAATTGCCCCAAGATATTTCATGATTTTTCTTTTGACTTCCTCTTTGACTCATTAAGAGTGTACTGCTTAATTTCCATATATCTGTGGATTTTCCAATTTATCTTCTGTTATTAATTTCTAGCTTTATGCCACTGTGATCAGAGAAGATGCTTTGTATCATTTCAATCTTTTTAAATTTATTGATATTTGTTTTGTGACCTCACATGTAGTCTATCCTGGAGAATGATCCATGTGCACCTGAGAAGAATGTGTATTCTGCTCTTGTTGGGTGTAGTATTATTCTGTATATGTCCTAAATCTAGTTCATTTATGGTATTGCTCACATCCTCTCTTTCCTTATTGATCTTCTGTCTAGATGTTCTGTCCATTATTGAAAGTGGGGTATTGAAATCTCCAATGATTACTATAGAACTGTTATTTCCCCCTTCAGTTTTGTCAAAGTTTGCATCACATATTTTGGGACTCTGTGATTAGGTGCATATATGTTGATTATTGTTATATCTCCTTGGTGGATTGTCTCTTTTAACTTAGTTTTTGACTTAGTTTATTTTGTCTAATGTTAGTATAGCCACCCCGGCTCTCACTGCTTAGCCCAGTTTATACTGAACCTGTAGAAAAACTTGTGGTTAAGAGCTCACTTCTCAGGTCTCTCTGACCTGTGTCTTGCCCTGAGCATACACAGTAACTTTCAAGAACTCCCCAGTATGTGTGACTGTTTCCCTTTCAGGAAAGGAGTCCCTCTTTTGGGGCCCTGGCTGTGCTCTTTGTTTTGTTTTGTTTTTTTAATGCAATTTTATTGAGATATATTCACACACCATACAAACCATCCAAAGTATATAGTCACTGGCTCACAGTATCATCACATAGTTGTGCATACATTCCCATGTGCTCTTCGTTTTTAAGGCAATTTTTCCTCCCTGGCAGCTTGATCAGCTCAGCTCCACTCCCACACTCTGGTCTGCCTTTTCACTCCCACTTTCAGCACCGGGTCCACTCTGCAGCTCTGTGGCTCAACTCCGCCCCCCTTTTCCGTACTGTTTTTCCCTATCCCTGGGAACTTATGGGTTAGGGGATCCAGACCTGTGCCCTGAATCTGTCTTCCACAGAGGCAGTTGGGATGAAAGCACAAAGACACCCAGTATTTTCATTTAAGTGCACCAATAATCAGGCCCTGGAATCTGCATTGGAAATGTTCCTGGCTGCCAAACTGCTGCTGTGGGTAGGTCAGGACTCAGGAATGTACACGTGAGTGTGCACAGGCCACCCAGCCACTACTGTGGGCCGCACAGGTCCCAGGGACCCACGGTTGAATTATGCCCAGTCTGCTGAGCCACCACTGGGAGTCACACAACCTGCCCCTTGGACTGAGCATGGGGGGAGGAACCTGGAAGGGTAAATTAGTGGCATTGCTCGCATACTGTTTATAGGTGAGGGTTGTTTTTTGTTTTTGTTTTCTGACTTAGCATTCTGTTGAGTTGTTCTCTAGTCTCAATTGTCTTCCATAGTCTTGAGAAAGTTGATTCTGCCCTTTTTTCTTTACCTTTGCTGTTTGGGGGGGTGGGGGTGGGGCATGTCTTACACTGCCCTCTTGATGATGTCACTCCCCTAGTTCCTCTTTTAAAACTCCACCCCACCTCAGCTCAGGCCAAGGGGCAATGAGGAAAGCGAAGGTTTGTGCCCAAATTTTGGCAAAAGCCTGAAAAGGAGGGAAGTGTCACCCTGGGAGGAAGTCCCCACACACCAAGAAACAGCGCTGAGGGTGGCTGGTCTGCAAGGCCCCTCTCTTGGGGATCCCCTGCCCCCCGGGGCAAGGCGATTCCGTGGGGGAGGAATTGGGGTTCTCTTTTAAGCATGGAGACCTTCCCTTGCCAACGGCTCCCACAGACTGTCCAGTCCAGGTTCACCTCAAGCCTTCTGCCCATGAGGAGCCCCAAGGGGCCCGCAGTGTCATTTCAGCCCTGGCGTGCAACTCATGTTGCCCCCTGGTGTGGAATGAAGCACTACACCAATCCCTCTCCACGAAATTACCAGACTCGGCTCTGGAGGAATTGCTTGCCATGTGATGGAATGACCCCAGGAGCAGACACAGCCAAGAGGGGAGCTGGGTCCCCATCAATGAAACTGGCCCGGCCCACCTCCTGCCAGCACCTCGGACCCAGCCCCGGGCTTGGACAGGACCCCTTTTCCGGCCTAGGCTGGACAATTCCGGAATCTCCGTCCCACCAGGGGGAAATGGCAATCATGGGGCAAGGTGTCCCAACAGCGGGAACAAGGCAGAAAGCAGCGGGAGGAGAGAACAGGAGATGAAGGTGGGGGAGGGCGGCGGGCGGGAAAAGCAGAGGGGGAAAAGCAGAGGGGATGTGCGCCCCGCCAGAAGGAATTGGGAGAGTCGGCGAGAAGCGCCCCGGGGCTGAGAGGGCAGGCGGGAGGACCCGCGACGCGTCCCCCATTCCCAGCCCCCCACCCACACCCGCTCGGGGTTGACGCTGCCGGTGGCCAGGGGCACTGGGCTCAGGGCGCGGAAGGCTGGGCTCCCTTGGCTTCCCCAACCCCCAGATTAATATCAGTTATCCAGCCCCCGCCGTTGCCTGCAGAGATTTATTTCCTTCTATCGGTCTGGGGAACGCTCTCCACGCCGCGCGCCCGACACCCTGCACTCGATCCTGACCAATAAATCCAACCTGGGTGTTCAAACCTGAGTGCCCCTACCTGTCTGTGCCGTCTGTCTCTGGGCTGCCGACTCCAGCTGCATTGCCTTCCCTCCACTTAGCCCTCGGGGGTCTCGGTGCACACCATTCTGGACATTTTTCTAGACAGGTAGCAGTGTCCACAAAGAAAGTAGACTCGCGCGGGGCCGAAGAGGCCTCCGCACACACACAGACGGGGCACAGGCACGCACTCACGTAGTCACGCCACGCACAGGCAATGAAGCCCCGCTCCGTCTCGCCCCTCTGGGCTCCGGGTCCCAGCGCGCGGCCGGGCGTTCCCCCGCCCCCTAGGCGCACCGCCCGCGCCCCGCTCCCAGCGGCCGGTGGTGCCCGAGGCGCGCGGGGCAGAGCGCGGGTGGGACCCTGCCGCCCGCATACCTCCTCCATGCCGAGCCCCGAGGAGCCTGCAGGGCCCGGGCCGGGCCGACCCGGGCAGTAGGTGCTGCGATGGGCGCCCTGCCCCCAGGCCCGGGCTGGCAGGGCCTCGGGCCGCCTGCGCACTCCTGTGCCCCGGGCCCGCGGGGATCCGGATCGGGCCGCCAGCGCCCAGCGCCCTCCCCCGCCCTAGGTCCAGCCCGGAGAGCGTGTGCGGGGATCAGAGCCCGTTGCCACGCAACCTCCCATCCCGCTCCGGCGCCGGCATCTCCCGCACCTCCCGCTCCCGGAGGCTGGGCCGAAATGCGCCGGACCCGGACCGAGCCCAACTTCTACGACCGGGCCCGGCCGATCTGGACCCCGGGCACCCGCCCCAGCCCTTCCAGGCGCCCAGCGCCACGGACCGCCCGCCATCCCCCCATCCCCACCTCGCCCCGCGTCCCCCCCCCCGTCTCCAGGTGTGTCTGGTTCCTCGGGAGCGCCAACACCCAGCGCCCCCCAAATCGCGGGCGAGAGGGCTCCCGACCTCTCCCTTCTCGCGTCCTCCCCTTCGCTCCCACCCCCGGCCTGGGCGGCCCGGTCCCCCTACCTGAAGCATCACTTTGTACTGCTCCTCCGGTTTCTGGACCACGCACATATTACATCCCATGGTGCTGGCCGGCAAGGGTAGGAGGAAGGCGGGAACGGGCGGACGCCTCTCACTGGGCCCTGTGCGGACCCTCAGGTCCGGGCCGGGGGCCGGGAGCCATAGCCTAGGCAGGTGGGAGGGGGCCTAGCGAGGGAGGGGGGCGTGCCCCCAGGAGGGGGCAGCTCGGGGCCCCTGGGGTTAACTCTTAGCTGCCCGGGGCCAGGCGCAGGCATGCTCCCCCGCACCCAGCCAGGAGAAAAGGGCAGCGGCCGCTGGGCGGGCGCGCCGGGCGTGGCCTGGCTCCGGCCCCCCAGGAGCGCGGGGGCGCGTCAGGCCGTCAGGGCCGTCAGGGGCCGGGGGCCGCGCGCCTCCCTGCCCGCGGGGCCCGTCACTGCCGCCTTTGGCTCGCGCCCATGGCCGCCGGCCCCGGAGCCTGGCCCGCCGAGTGGGGGGGCGGCGGCGACCCCCGCCCGAGGCCAGGCCCCGCCCGCGCACTCGGGCCCTCCTCCGCCCGCCCTGCAGCCTGCCGGCGCCCGCTGCCTGGCCCGCCGCCGCCTGGCCGACTCCAGCTCCCGCCCGGGAGGACGGGCTAGCGCGCGCGCCCGCGGCGGGGATGGGGGAGGGGCACGGGCAGGGGGCGCACGCGCGCGGGGCGGGGAGCGGGGCGGGGAGCGGGCCGGGTGGGCGCGGGCGCGGCGCGCGGGGAACCGGGGTGACCGGGGGCGGAGCCTTGCCCTGGACGGGTGGGGGATCTCGGGCACCCCCCGACCCCCGACCTCCCCAGAAGACCCTGGGGAGCTCGGGGCCTCGGGAGAGGGACGCGATTGCAGCCCCTACCCCAGGTCCCCAGGGAGCGGGCCGAAGGCCGGCAGCCGCACCTCCGCCTTCCCTTCGATGACTTCTTTCCTCCTTCGACTCAGTCGTCCCCTCCCTGTCACTAAAGCGGACACCTTTGTTAACCGCGAGCAAATAAATAAATAGAAAGAATCGTAAATACATCAAAGCGCGGCGCCGGGCGGGGTCCTGGGGAGAACCTGCGAGGCGGCTGCGGGGACCTGGAGACCTTCGGGCGCGCAGGGGCCCAGTCTGCCCGGCTGTGCTGCGCCCCTACCTGCGTGGCCCTCAGCCCCAGCCCCGCGCTCGGGCTTGCCTCCTGCATGTTCCTCCCACCTCCTCCTGTCCCGGCTCCTGTCCCCTCGGCTTGGACAGGCGCGGAGAGGGAAGGCCTGTGCCAGGAAAGCAGCAGCGGGCTGAGGGCTGGGTTCCCACGGGATCCCCGGGAGAGCCGCTGAGCCCGAGGTCCCCGGCCGCAGCAGATCCCTTGATTAAATTGCTGCACGCTTCATTTGCGGGCTTTGGCAAGGCACGGACTCATTAGCCACGCGGGGCTGTTTAATTAGACAGCCGCGGTGGGCGAAGGTGTTCCGAAGCCTCCCCTTCGCTCCCTGACTCCTGGGGGAGAGGACGGCCTGGAACCTCGGAGTGGGGATGCGCCTTATTCTAGGTTGCTCCCACAAGCAGACCTAGAGACGAGAGCTGGTGGGCAGGTGGTTTGGGTTGAGGAGTGGTCTCAGGGGACAAGGCCCCGGAAACTGGGAAGAATGTGAGACAGGCAGTCCCAGGGTGCGTTCCCGAGTTGGTGGCCCCTGTCTCTTGTAACAGTTTTTGACTTCGGGTCTGTTAAGTCTGGTATTAGCATAGCCACCCCAGCTCTCTTGTAGTTACTCTTTGCCTGGAATGTTCTTTCCACACTTTCCCTTTCAACCTATTTGTGTCTGGATCTAAGATGAGTCTCTGGTAAACAGCATCTAGTTTGGGTCATGGTTTTTTGTTTGTTTGTTTTTTAATCTACTCCTCCAACCTCAGCCTCTTTATTTCTGTCCTGGCTTGGAAGGGAACTTTATTTTTACTTATTGAGCACCAATTCAGAACACTGTGAGATATCAGAGATGGTGGGGAGGCACACAAAAGAACGAAATGGCACAGCTCAAGATATTTCAAGCATAAAACATAGGCTACACCTGAATTTCAAGACAGTAGCACAAGCAACAAACTTTCCAATGTAGTTAATGAACTATAAGGAAGAGACATGTCTTCAAGATTAAAAAAGAAATAAGGAACTTGCTGAAGAAGGGATACATAACCTACCCACCTGAAGCACTTTTGCCATAAAATAAGAAAATAAGGAGTCCATTAAGTCTCGAGGGAGCCCAACTTGAAGGAATGGGATTTGAAAAGATTTCCCCCCTACCTCTCTGCGGAATGGACCAGAATTGGAGCAAGAGGGCAGGCTATGGGGGAGCTCAACAGTCAGATCCTGATACAGGAACTAGCCAGTTCTTTAATGTCATCAGACCTCAGTACCTTCCTTAACAAATGAGGGGGCTCCTGTGAAATGAACGGGATACATGTGGGCAGGGCAGCACTTTTAAAAGCAGCAAGCGCTTTACGTATACGGAGCCACGATCACGATTAGTAATCACACATCATTCCAAGTGGGGAGGACCGGAAGTTTGGGGGAGTGACGCCACTTCAGCAACTCGACTCTAGGACAGTTGAGGGTAAGAAGAGGGGAAGTGGGCTTCGCTTCCATCATGCTAATTTACTCCCCCTCCCTCCCTCCCTGCCCCCTGCTTCCCTGGAGTATTGAGATGGATTTTTACCATCAAGACGAATTCTCTTATTTTTATGCAATTTGAAGCTTTCTTCTTATTGTCTAAAAACACTTCCCAGGAAGGCAAGGAAAAATAGCTATTCAAATGTGGTAACTACCAAGATTTACTATCTTGTAAAGGCTGTCGTGATAGTAGATCTGATTCACAGTACTGTTCTCTGAAAATCAAAAGCAGAAAAAAAAATTGACATTTGGAACTGATCAGACAGGAAATATATTTAGACTTGCTTTGCAGAATAGACTATAAATTTTTTTTAAAATTCTATTTTTCCTAATTTAATGTTAAAACCTCTATGTAATTCGGAAACATACACCTAAAACAATGCATCTCACAATCTACAATGATGAAGCCTTTTCTCCTCCTGATGGTTTTCCTTCAGTCACCTCTTCTCGGTCCCCCAACTTTACTCCTGATTTATGGTAACATAGCTGCAGACACTAACATAAGACTCACCCTAAAATCTAGTGGGCAAAGTGCAAAAAAGTAATAAGGTATTCACAAATGAGAACCTCCATGGCTTCAAATGACGCGAATTTGTAACTCCTAAAGCATGGTTTTCTCTTTTCACTATCGGAGTCAGTGTCCAGAAGTAGACTTACTCCAAAGTAACTCCCATCTCCTCCCCTATAAAACCAGAGTTGCCAGTTTCTGCGTTACAGGACTGTTGCAAGGATTACATAAATAAATACATGGAAAATGCCTGGCACGTGGTGTTCCGCAACGTAGACTCTCATTAATATTGTCAAAGAAACAAATTGCACCAGACAGTGTGAAACAGGCGAGGATGACTTTATTCAAAGCTGCATGCAAGAGGGAAGAGAGAATGAGACCACAAGGCCATCACGACGGGAGAGGGACCAGAACCAAATCTGAACAACACTTGGAGCAGAAGATAGGAGGGTTTTTAAGGACTGGGAAAGTCCCGGAGGATGTTAAGGGAAGGTCAAGCAATGGGATGGAGGGATTGCATGGAACATGTCTTATGGGGATTCTGTAAGGACCAAGGAAAGGCAGGCCAGTGGCCTAGAATCAGGGAAAAGCCTGTCTAAAGTTTAGTCAAGCTAAGGGGAAGTGCAGGCCGTCTTAGTTGGAAACACGATGGATGGGAGTTCTTAAACTCTGCTGGGTTCCAGGATCATAGGGGTTCAGGTAAAATTCAACCTTGTCAGTCCCCCCTTTTATTAAAGATGAGTGATATTCGTGGCTGAACAACTCAGGGGGATCATGGATCTGAGTGAAGTGAAGCAAGCTCTCAGAAATCTCCTAAAAATGCTTGGCGTTGGTCTTGCAAAATCAATTGAACAATCTGTAGAAAAGTGGTGGCAACATGTCAGTTGTTTAAGGGTAAAATCTTTGATTATGTAGCACTGTTTGTTGGGTTTCTTTTCTTTCTTTCTTTTTAAAACTTTTATTATTTTGAAATAATTTCAAACTTACAGGACAATCACAAAAAATAACAGAAAACCATGCGAAGAAGTCTAACATATTCCTCCCCACTTCTACCCAGATACCCATGTCTACCAATTTTAACATTTTGCCACATTTGCCATATCATCGTAGCTCTCTATCCATCTCGCTATAAATCCATCCATCTATCTGTCTCTCTATATATCTATCTTTTAAATATCTGAGTAGGTTGGATACATCATACTCCTGGAGCATATAATACTTCCATGTACATTTTCTAAGAACAAGGATATTCATTTATGTGACCATCTTAAGTGGAGGTAACAAGATCAAGAAATTTAAGGTTGATATAAAGCTTGTAGGCTCTGAGCTCACAGGTTCACAGGGACTCTGGGAGCCAAGTTTCAGGCTGGTTTCCAAGAAGGCTTGGTAAGCCTTGGTTCCATAAAGTCAACCTTAGTTCCCTCAAAATATCTGGTCATATCTGATTACATAAGTATCATTTTGAATATGACATTCTGGTCAAAGTCTTTGTATTATAACCCATGTCCCCAGTTACATCCTGCTAACCAAGACAGATTCTTAGTGCACCAGGCAAATCATTATACTGGCCCGAAAATAAGAATTTCCTAACTCTGGAGGAATTAGGAAACTCTGATTAGAAAGAAGAGTTAGGAAACTAAGAATGAGAAATAAGAGTTCCTAATTCTGGAGGGATCAGGCAGGGAGAAAAACACAATTGTTTTATGAGTTATAGATGGTTTAAGGGAAAAGAGAAAGGGGTTCCTTATACTCAGCAAATAGAACATTAAAGCCTCCCCAATATTCCAAACAAAACCCATAAGCTTCCCGTATCAGTTCATCCATTCCTGTGTCATTTATCCTTGTTCCACTCCATCTTGGGTCTTATGAACCCATCAGCTTCTACAACAAAGTTCGGAAATCCAGCTTCAGTCCAATGACGTGGTCGCAAAATTACTTTAGCAATGTCAGAGTACACCTCAGAGTACATGGCCCAGTCCTTTCCATGGGTTTCCTAGACAGTCTGTTTTTTTGTTGGAGGCAAGCACTCTGGCCCGTAGCTGATTGCAAGTGTTTTCAGGGAAGCATTGGAGTAAAACAATATCCCAGGATGACAAAAGACCTGAAATGGCTATAGTTAATTTACTACTGACTTACAAAAGTGAAAGATCTGATGAGAGTTCATTACCAAAAAATAATGCATTTGACCAGGAAATTTTGTCGTTTCTGTAGCGTACAACATTTTTTAAATCAAGTTCAGTTTTATTGAGATATATTCACGTACCGTACAGTCATCCATGGTGTACAATCATCTGTTCACAGTACATCATATAGTTGTGCATTCCTCACCCCAATCTATTTTTGAACATTTTCCTTACACCAGAAAGAATAAGAATAAGAATAAAAAATAAAAGTAAAAAATAACACCCAAACCATTCCCCTCATCCCTCCCTATTTTTCATTTAGTTTTTGTCCCCATTTTTCTACTCATCCATCCATACACTGGATAAAGGGAGTGTGATCCACAAGGCTTTCACAATCACACTGTCACCCCTTGTAAGCTGCATTGCTATACAAACATATTCAAGAGTCAAGGCTACTGGGTTGGAGTTTGATAGTTTCAGGTATTTACTTCTTGGTATTCCAAAAGCTTACAACCTAAAAAGGATAATCTATATAGTGCATAAGAGTGCCCACCAAAGTGACCTCTCGACTCCATTTGGAATCTCCCAGCCACTGAAACTTTATTTCATTTCATTTTGCATCACCCTTTTGGTCAAGAAGATGTTCTCAATCCCACAATGTCAGGTCCAGATTCATTCCTGGGAGTCATATCCTACATTGCCAGGGAGATTTACACCTCTGGGAGTCAGGTCCCACGTAGGGGGGAGGGCAGTGAGTTCATCTGCCAAGTTGGCTTAGCTAGAGAGAGAGGGTCACATCTGAGCAACAGAGAGGCACTCAGGGGGAGACTTAGGCACAATTATAAGCAGGTTTAGCCTCTCCTTTGCAGTAATGAGCTTCACAGGGGCAAGCCCCAAGACAGAGGGCTCGGCATATCAAGCTGTCAGTCCTCAGTGTTTGTGAGAACATCAGTGTAGCATACAACATTTTAAAAGAGTTAAGTGAAATCATGACTAATAACAATATACTGTTGTCTACCACCAGAGGCCAAGCAGCCCCACCTTGCCCCCTGTATAAGTCAGAGTTTTCCAAAGAAATGACCAACAGGATATAAAGAGATTCATTACAGGAATTGGCTCACATGACCGTGGGAACTGGGAAGCCCCAATTCCGTAGGGTGGGCTGCAGGTTGGCGACATGATGAGAGGGTTGTTGAATTCCCCAGAAGCTGGCTGGCTGAAATAGAGGAAGAAATTATTTCCAATTGCCAATGGAGCAGGTGGACCCTCCTCTCATTGCTGAGGACCATCTCTTTCGTGGTAGATGCAGTCAGCCATGATGCAATCAACTGACCCACCTACAAAATACCCTCGCAGTAACAATCAGGCCAGTGCTTGCTTGACAGACAACTGGACACTATGACCAGCCAAGTTGACTCATGAAATGCCATCACTGCTACACAGACATTTTTACCAGGATTGGGTTTTTATCAGTTGAGGCAAGGGGAGGTTACTGGCTCAATGAGAGGCTTAAAGCTTCCCCACTGATATTCATGGAAGAGACTTATGCCCTGATGTGTCATCTTATGGAAGTGTTATCCTAAATTTTGGGCAAGGGGCTGAGGAGAGGGCAAGTGACTGCCTGATGTTTCCCAAATACATCTGGATGGATACAATACCCAGTCTGTTTCCAATGACCTTTTTCAGCCTCAGGTGGTTACTTTTGGGGTCCCTGAGTTCCTCAAGAGCCAGGGAGTTGAGGGGCTGGGGTGGGAAGGGAAAGATCTGGCAGGGGTAGAGGGAGAGGTGGGTGGAGGAGGTAGGAGTTTGAAGGGGGACACATAAAAGGATTCAGGTTGCCGAAAGGAAGGGCTTAGATGGTTAAAAAATAACCACCACCAGAAAAGAACAAAAAGAGGGAGGAGCCAGGGGTGATGGGATTGCCAGTAGGGAGATTTCAAGTTTCCCCAAGAGGCCATCGAAGTTTCAAATTGTCTTACATCTGTGGAATTCTTTGCCCAAAGTGAAATCAGAATCCTTGCTGAAAGGTCCAAAGAAAGTTGTCTTGGGCATAGTCAGGAATGAGGGGGACATAAAAATTCGGAATAGTCCATTAAAGTGGTAAGAGGTGGGCTGTCCCAGACAGCAAGCATTCCTCCTTGGTGGTGGTGGGGGTGGTGGTGGGTGGAATTGAATGTGAATGCCCCAATTCATAAGCAAATCGTATTCCCAGGAGTTTGCTGAGAAGAAAATTCTGATGAGTGGTCAGAGATTTTAGGGAAATGGCTAGGGGTTCTGAGAAGGGCAAATCACATGGTAAATGGTCAATTCTCACCACTGGCAAGCTCTTCTGACTCCGAGGATGGGGGGTGAGTATTAACAGTGGAGTGGATTGCTCCTGCATCAGTTAGCAAATCAATGGGATGTCCTCCCCGTTCATGATACTTTCACCCCAAGGATTTCGAGGTAATTGGGGACTCAGGAGAGCCATTTCCTTGGAGGAGAGTCGTTGTTCTTAAAAGACAATCTCAATGGCCTAAGAGCACAGTGACCGATGAACAGAATGGTGAACTGTGGCGTATGTATACAATAGAATATTGAGTGGCTACAAGAAGGAATGAAGCTGTGAGACATACAACTAGGTGAATGGATCTTGAGGACAGCATTTTGAGTGAAGCACACCAGAAACATTATAATGCCTCACTGATATGGACTGACTATAATGTGTAAACTCTGAGAACTGGATCTTAGAGCACAGCTTATCAGGGAAATGCTTAATGTAACGGTCCCTAGATTGTAGGCTCTTACAGTAATCACATCTATTCCTGAGTTGTAATGGCTATCTGTAAATCCCGAGATGCTGAGCTCCTTGTGTATAAGCTGGTCGGTCTCTGAACTTTGGGTATCTGTGTGACACATGAGACTCGGAGCTAGATCTTGGCAGCTATGAATGTCACTATTACCCCATATGGTAACTGGTGAAAGAGCTGAAAAATTCAGACTTTAATTAGAGATATGAACGAAGAGGATCTTGTTAGGACTAAGGCAAATCAGGCCCAAGGGTAAGAGACAATACTACTGACTGGGTTTTAAAACCACAACTTGTGTGAGACCAAGGGAGGAGATGTTTATCTGGTACAGGATCTATACTTTCTGTAGCTCACTAGATAATCTAACTTGTACGATCAGTTTGTTTGAACACCATAGGTGCAGAGAGCTGTGAACGGGAAGTGGGATTTGGTATGTTTATACAGGCTGGCGTGACATCCAGGTATATCCCAGAGTGATATGGGCAGAGTATATGTGTATTTGCAGGGGTTCCCCCGAAGGAGCTGAGGAGAAATGCGGAAGTGTTGTATTTTCCACCTGGGTTATCACTGATTTTCCTGCAAACACTGAGGACTGCCAATTTGGTGAGCCAAGCCCTCAATGTGGGGGCCTTCTCCTGTGAGGCTACTTGCTGCAAGGGTGAGGCTCAGCCCACTTATAATTCTGCCTAACATTTCCCCCCAGAGACCCTCTTTGTTGCTCGGTTATGGCTCCCTCTCTCTCCAAGCCAATTAGGCAGGTGAACTCACTGCCTTTCCCCTATGTGGGAAGTCACACCCAGGGGTGTGAATCCCCCTGGCAACACGGGAAATGACTCCTGGGGATGAGCCTGGACCCAGCACTGTGGGATTGAGAGGATCTTCTTGACCAAAAGGGAGAAGAGAGATGAAACACAATAAGGTTCCAGTGGCTGACAGATTTCCAGTGGAGTCGAGAAGTCACTCTGGAGGGTATTCCTCTGCACTATATAGATATCACTTTTTAGTCCTTAGTGTGTTGGAATAGCTAGAGGGAAATACCTGAAGCTGTCAAACTGAAACCCAGTGACCTTGATTCTTGAGGACAATTGTATAACTATGAAGACTGCATAGTGTGACTGTGTGACTGTGAAAACCTGTGGCTCACACTCCCTTTATCCAGCGTATGGTCAGATGAGTAGAAAAATGGGGACAAAAATTAGATGAAGAATAGGGTGGGATGGAGGGGATGGAAAGAGTTAGGGGTTCTTTTTTGCTTTTATTTTTATTTTGGAGTAAGGAAAAGGTTCAAAAATTGATTCTGGTGTTGAATGCACAACTAAATGATGGTGCTGTGAATAATTGTACACTGTGGATGACTGTAGGGTGTGTGAATATATCTCAATTAAACTGTATTTTAAAAAAGTAAATGAACAATAGGAGGAGGAGGGGAATGGGATGTTTTGGATGTTCTTTTTTATTTTATTTTTTGGAGTAATGAAAATGTTCAATGTTTAATTGTGGCAATGAAAGCAAAACTGTATGACAATACTGTGAACAACTGATTGTACACTTTGCATGATTGTATGTTTTGTCATGATATCTCAATAAAATTGCATTTAAAAAAAGACAATCTCTTTGATGGAAAAAATAGGTCTAGGACGAATGCCTCACTGTAATGGTTCATGAGATGGGGCTGTAGGTGGCCCCGTAAGGGCAAATTGATGGAGCAGAGCTGGAGATTCAGGGAGGAGAGGGGGTAGGCGTGTGGGAGGAGGGGGGTGGTCAGAAGGGCTCAAGGAAGGGAGTTTAGATGACAGAAAGGAAGATTCGGCAGATTTCCAAAGTACTGTTTTTTAAAGCTTCAATGGTTGGGTTTAGAGTAGATTTCCTTTCTTTTTCTTCAGCCTCCTCATACCAAGAAAAATATGCAAACCATTGAGAGTTAGAATTTTTAGAGCCCTTATTTTTTTAAGGCACCAAAATAAAGACCAAAGGACCACAATTCAAAGGAGAGCTGACAGAGGCCTCACAAAAGAGCCAGGAATTTCCTGCTGGAGTCAGGGAGTAAATTCCCACAACAAAGAGAGCTATGAAGACTTCCATCCCGGAAGTTTCTCCCTCACCCAGAAAAAAAGCAGGAAAATCATGCTCAAGGGACAGAAAAGAGCCATCATTTATGTATACCATATTTTGACTGCCCATTCACCTCTCATCCAGGGAGCGACCAAACTGTTTTCCCCAGCGGCTGCATCATTTTACATCCCACAAACAATGCTCCAGAATTCCTATCTCTCCACAGCCTCTCCAACACTTGTTTTGTGGTTGTTGCTGTTTTGTTTTGTTTTGTTACTTTTTAAATTCAGTTGTACTGAGATACATTCACATACCATACAATTTCCCACAGTGTACAATCAATTGTTAACAGTATGATCGTATAGTTGTGCTTTGTCAGCAAAATCAGTTTTTGAACATTCTCGTGACTCCAAAAACAATAAAATAAAATAAAAATAAAAGTGAAAAGAACACCCAGAACAGCCCATCCCCCCATCCCACAACTTTCTATCCCCATTTTTCTACTCCTCTGTCCACATACTGGATAAAGGGAGTGTGAACCACAAGGTTTGCACAATCACACCCTCATTATGGTTTTGATTGGCGTTTGGAAGAGTTTGGCAGTTCCTCAGAAAGTGGAACTACCATATGACCTGGCAATCCCACTGCTAGGTATACACCCCAAATAATGGAGGGCATGGAATCAGACAGATATCTGTACAACAATGTTCATAGCAGCATTATTCACAATTGCCCAAAGGAGGGATCCACATACAGTGGAATATTACTCAGCCTTAAAACGGAATGCAGTTCTGATACATGTGACAACCTGGATGAACCTTGAAGACATTATGTTGAGTGAAATAAGTCAGACAAAAAGGGACAGGTATCGTATAATTCCATTGATACCGATAAAAATTGGTGGGTTCTCTGCCTGATGCACTCAGCCAATTCCTGAGACAACGGAGTTTCAGAGAAAAATAATTATTTCAGAGAGAAATAATTTATTGCTAAGCATGAAGCAGGAGATCAGATGGCCTATTGGCCTAAAAATCTGTTTCCCCAAACTGCAGTAACTCTGATAGTTTTACAGTATCAAAAGATGGGCAAGTTTTAGGATAATGAATGCAGTGGGCCCAGATGATGTAATTAGAGGTGATCTAATTATTGAGCATGTGCAGATTGACTACATGCTTGGTCACAGAATGTATATAAGAAAATGGTGGCCTTAATATGATGATGGGTGTGATTTTTAGTATTATATTGAGGTATAGGTGACATGTAGTTTAAAGTCTAAGCTACTGCATATGTCAGGGGGGCCCGTTTTGGTTAGATCCAAGCTTCAGTTATCAAGATAACTTTGGAATTGGAGTTAGCTCTGGGCTGACTTAAGACCTTTCATTAATAAACATTAGGGGCTTTCTTCAGTGATCATTAAGACTCTAAAATTGAAAAACAGGATTGGGGGTACAAAAGGGGGTCAGTCACTGTTCAGTAATTTCAGGTATTTCCCTCTGGCTATTTTAATATACTAGAAAGTAAAAAAGAACTATCTATATAATGATTCAGTAATCATAAGCATTTGTTAAATCCTAACTTTTCAGTTATGACAAACTATATAGTGAGAATACACAAATTCATAGAGACAGAAAGTAAAGTAGAGGTTGGGAGGGGACGGGGAGTTAACACTTAATGGGTGCAGGGCTTCTTTTTGGGGTGATGGGAAAGTTCTGGTAATGGCTGCTGGTGAGGGTACTGCAATGTTGTCAGTGTGATTAACATCACTGAACAGTGTGCTTGGGAGGGGTTGAGATGGGAAAGTTTATGTTGTGTATATGTTTCCACAATTTAAAAGGAGAGAGAGAGGGAGAGCAACTAAAGAGACAATTGCAATTGAATGCAATTCACAATCCTGGACTGGCTCTAATAATGGAGGAGAAAAGGCCCAAAAGGACATTATTGGAACATATGAAAAAAATTAGAATATACACTGAAAGCTTTATATCAGTGTTAAAGATCTTGAACTTGATAACTATACTTTTAGGTCATCATGGTTGTTCGGAAATGTACACGGAAGTTTTATGTGTTCAAGGAGCATGATGCACATAATCAATTCTCAAATTTTTAGAAAATAGATAATAGATAGGAAGATGGACAGAAAGATAGGGATACAGCAAATGTGGCAAAATGTTAAAATTAGTGGATCTGTGTTTCTGAGCAGGGGATACACTGGAGTTTTCTTTATGGGTTTTCCATTACTTTTTTGCAACTGTCCTGAAATTACTTCAAAATAAAAATTTTAAGAGACCAAAAAGAAACGGTCTCCTAGGGATAAAGCAAAAGTGGTAAATGTGAACAGTTGCTGAAAGCTGTACAAGTATTCATTGTAGTAACTTTTTTTCTTTTTGTAAATTATTTTTTATTGAGATAAAAATTCAACATAAAAGTCACCATTTCAACCATTTTAAAGTGTACAATTCAGTGGCTGTAAATATAGTCACAATGTTGCACAATCACCTTCTTTACCTCATTCCAGAACACTCTCAGCAACCCCAAAACAAACCTGTTAGCAGTCAATCCCAATCCCTACCCCATCCACCCCCTGGTGATATTACTCTGCTTTCTGTCTGTACGGTTTTGCCTCTTTTGGATATTATGTACAAACGGAATCAGACAATATGTATCCTTTTGTTCCTGTGTTCTTTTACCAGCATAGTGTCTTCTAGGCTTAACCATGATGTCACATGTGTCAGGACTTCATTCCATTATATGGCTGAATAATATTCCATTGGATGCATAGACCACATCGTTGTATGATTCTGGCAACTTTTCTGTAGGTTTTTTAAATTTCAAAATAAAAAGTTGAAAAGAAGAAATACAAAAGAGAAATCTATCTTAAACGATCCTTGCATCAAAGAGGAAACAATACTGAAATGACAAGCTTTGAGAAAGCAATGAAAACCCTTAGACACAACTAAAGCAAATACCTTCATGATTAAAGAGAAAATATTAAAAGTCAAGGAGAACTAGAGAAAGAACAACAAAAGAAATGGAAGGAAGGAAGGAGGGAGGGAGGGAAAGAAAAAGAAAGAAAGAATACTGGAATGAATGAAATTAAAAAAAAAACATAAAAGTAAAAATGATAAATAAATCCAAAAGCTGATTGTTTAATAACTGAGAAAACTGACAATTTCCTAGCAAAATATAACTTTCTGAAAACCCAAAAAGAACTAGAAAACTTGCATAGACAAATCAGTATTAAAAAGATTGGAGGTAATTTTCCCAAAAATGACATGTGCATTCTCACTATGAGGTATATAACCAAAAGAACTGAAAGCAGCTACTTGAACAGATATTTGCACACAGACGTTCACAGCAGCATTATTCACAACTGCCAAAAGACCGAAGCAATCCAAGTAATAGAAGGTGGTGATGGCACCAAAACACCACTGAATTGTGTAATAGAATGTGGTTAAAAGGGGAAATTTTAGGTGGTATATATGTTACTAGAATAAAGGAAAACATAGAACTGTGTGGGAGCCCTGGGCCCCCAAGTGTCAAAGACTGCACACAGCAGCTTGCTTGACCTAGGATAGCTGAGGTTTGACCTATTCTCCTTGTAATATCAGAAGCTAACTGTAATCTATACCCAAAACTACCTCCTCTCTGAGACTCCCTGAGATACTGTTTTCTCTATAATCCTCCCGTCCTCCCTGTTGATTACAATCAACCCCTCCCTAAGTTGCATGACCCTGCTCCCTGCCTTATGCTCTCATACCCATTGGGATGTCGAGCCCTTATAACCAGCTTATTCAGCCCCCCAAAGTGTGAACTATTTCCACGTTGAGCTCTGAACATGCCGCCATTCAGAGCAGCTCCTGAATCCATCCAGAGAAGCTCCTGATTGCAGGGCAAGTGGCTCGATTTCCCCACCCTGTAGGTGAGCACTATAATAAAAGCTCATGTCTCAGAACGTGTCCAGTGCTTTCTTTAGTCCTTTGGCTACAAAAACCCTCTTGGGCCATGACAAACTGTAAAACACAAACAGTAAACCCTTATATGAATTATGTGACCATACAGTTGTAAGAACACCATTTGTTGAAATAACTATTCTTTCCTCCTTTGAATTGTCTTGGCACCCTTGTAAAAAATCAACTGTCTATAGATATATGGATTTATTTCTGGATTTTCAATGGTATTCTGTTGATCTATCTGTCTATCAGTATGGCATTACAGCACTGTTTTGATTACTGATAAATGCGGCTAGTTGAGACTGGAAAATAGGAAACTGTGACTATCTACATGGACATTGGGAAAGGAGGTGGAAGGGAATATTGCCTGGTAGTAGCTAAGAAGCGAACGCTGTTCCAGATGAATAAAAGACTGTTGGAAGGAAAGGGGATGATTCATATCTCACAGAAACTTAAGTACAGCCACATTATCATGGAGGGATTTCAGGTAACAGTACAAAATACTAGGTTATGGTGGAGGGTGAGAGAGAACAGAAGAAACTATGGAATGGCCATGAGGAAAGTGTCTGGGGAAACCCCTCTCCCTGCCATGCGCACAGATGATGAGAAGGGCGGCAGGTCACTTTGGGAAAGCTCATTAGAGGGAGATCAAGGAAAGATCCACTTTCTCTGTCCAGGCCATCTTGGTCTCCTGAGTACCCCCACCCCCCAGGGCATGTCAGGAGTAGGGCTTTGTGATGTGTAAGCCACCCTGAGCCCCCATTGGCTGGGGGAGGGGCCTAAGTGACCAAACAAAGCTGAGGGGTGTGGTCCCTCATGTCCTGGGGAGGGTATAAATAGCGGGTTTAGGAGCCCTGCTGCAGACCTCCAGGACGCTTCAAAGATTTCACAACGGCCAAGGTTAGGACATAATCCAAAGCTGGCAGAGGGATGAAGCAGCCTGGCCGAGGGATGAAGCAACCCGGCAGAGGGATGAAACATCCCACCCTTTGCACTCAACAACCAGCTCCAAGGAGAAGACAGATTAGAAGCAATAAACGGATTTGCCATCAATGCAGAGAAAGAAGGAGCCAGGTGAGACCACCTCATACAAACTCTTGCTCTTATTCCCCATTGACTCCCCCTTCCCACAAGGATCCTACCTTATCCCTTCCTGACACAGCCCCCCTCCTCAGCCTGCGCTCTGTCACATGAAGCCCCCTTCACATCCAGTCCCCATTCTCTTCCTCCAACTCAATACCTTTCTGGGATCTTCCTGTTTCCCTCCCAGGTGAAGACTCAGAGAAAAATTAAAACATCAAGGAGAATGGGCTTCGGTGCCAGGACATTGTCATGCAAACTGAAATGATTGAACAAGACTAAAGATTCTACCACAAGCCAATACAACAAACCAGAATCAATGTCAAGTTGAAGAACTGAAGAGACAACACTGTTAAAATAGAACAAGGCTTGGGGACACAATACTTCCTGATGTATGTGTTTTTTGTTCAAGATTTCTGATCATGGGGAGGGAGGTAAGGAAAGGAAGAGGCACGCGTGTGAGAAGAGAGAAAGGTGGGGTCCTTGAGAGCTGGGAGCCAGACTGGTAGGTTCATAGTTAGCCAGACACTGGGGATAAGGACTGGGTCAGAAAGGATCACTGACCACACATTTCCAGACTGAGAATTTAACCCATGGGCCAGGAGGAAGATGGGCTCTGTGTTTCTGTGTGTGTGTGATGGGAGGTGACATCAGGGTTTAGATGGCCAGAACCCAGATAGCGAGACGTGTGAAATATGGGGGGTGGTAGGGTCATCCCCACCCATCCAAAATAAGGCAAAGAAGTAACTTCCAGGCAACTACCTCATGGTAGTGTCTGCTTTCCCACGCATACACACACACTCAACGCAGTAAGCATGTAAAGGACCCCAAACTCCCCTACTAAAAGTTACAACAGCACTCCCAAGGCCTAAAGTCATGGTGCTTTTTTTTTAAATTCAATTTTATTGAGATATATTCACATACCATGCAGTCATATGAAGCATACATTCAATTGTTCACAGTACCATTATATACTTGTGAGTTCATCACCAAGATTAATTTTTGAACATTTTCGTTACCACACACACACAAATAAGAATAAGAATTAAAGTGAAAAAGAACAATTAAAGTAAAAAAGAACACTGGGTGCCTATGTTTTTCTGCCCCTATTTTTCTACTCATCCATCCATACACTGGACAAAGGGGAGTGTGGTCCATATGACTTTCTCAATCACATTGTTACCCCTCATAAACTACATTTTTATACAATAGTCTTCAAGATTCAAGGGTTCTAGGTTGTAGTTTGATAGTTTCAGGTATTTACTGCTAGCTATTCCAATTCATTAGAACCTAAAAAAGGTTGTCTATATTGTGTGTAAGAGTGCCCACCAGAGGGACCTCTCAGCTCCTTTTGGAATCTCTCTGCCACTGAAGCTTATTTCATTTCCTTTCACATCCCCCTTTTGGTCAAGAAGATGTTCTCCATCCCATGATGCCGGGTCCAGATTCCTCCCCAGGAGTCATATTCCATATTGCCAGGGAGATTTACTCCCCTGGGTGTCAGATCCCACTATAGCGGGGAGGGCAGTGATTTCACCTGCCAAGTTGGCTTAGCTAGAGAGAGAGAGGGCCACATCTGAGCAACAAAGAGGCAAGTGATGGTGTTTTGATGCCACCATAATTTTAGGCCATTTGTTGCTATGAAAACTTGGGGTGAAGAGTGACATCAACACAATGGCTTGAGTAGGCAGCTTCAAACTGACCCTCCACAGAAACACTGAATGAACAATGAGAAATGTCAGAAACAATTTGTCAGAATTCTCAATGTTTTGGTTTGCTAAAGGTACCAGAATGCAATATACCAGAAATGGATATATTAATATATATTATATATAAAATTAATATATATATTAATATATTCTCTCTATATAATAAATCTCAATGGGGATTTGTGAGGTTGCAAATTTACAGTTCCAAGGCCATGAAAATGTTCATATTAAAGCATCAAGAGGAAGATGCCTTCTGTGAAGAAAAGTTGATGGCCTCCGGGGTTCCCCTGTCACACGGGAAGGCACAAGGTGACATCTGCTTGTCCCTCTCTTCTGGTTCTGGTTTCAAAACGGCTGTCTCCAAATGTCTCTGGGCATTTCTCTCTCAGCTTCTCTGGGTCCTTTCTTCACATCTCTGGGGAAAACTCTGGATTTCATCTCATAGCTTCTCCGAGCTCTCTGTCTCCTCTGTCTTTTATCCTCTCCTAGAGGACTCCAGCAAGGGGATTATGATCCACCCTGAGTGGGCTGGGCCACATCTCCATGGAAACAACCTTATCAAAAGGTCCCACCAACAAATGGTCTGCCCCCACAGGAAGTAGGCTTTTCTGGGGGTACGTAACAGTTCCAAACCAGCACACTCAAAAACAGGCAAAGGTTCACAGCAACCAAGGAAACACTAAGCCAAAAAAAAAAAAAAAAAAAGGCAACTGAAGAAGAGTAGAAATGCTTAGTGTGTTTGTACTGGCCCTTGCCCACCCCTTTCCCCAACCGGCAGAGGAATTGAAGACGGCAGCCCGTGTTCCAGGGTGGGACCCTGGTCCCTAGTTCCAGGGGGAGCAGAGCAACCCTTATCAAAAATTATTGTGTCTGTGCCTTCTAACCTGTCTGGGACTACCTGAGGGACAAGGTGCTAGTCTATTCCCCTGAATCAGAACTCACTCAGGGTGGAAAAGTGGTGGGCATTGCTCACATGCATGTAAGGCAACTGAAAATCATAGCTTATTTCTCATCAGAAACCACAGAGGCCAGAAGGCAGTGGGATGACATATTGAAATTGATAAAAAAAAAAGTAAGTCAAGGATTCTATATCCAGCAAAACTGAGTGAGAAATTAATAAGACATGACCAGATAAACAAAAACTGGGAGGATGTGTAACCAGCCGAACTTCCCTTCAAGAATGCTAAAGGAAGTCCTTCAGACTTAAATGAAAAGACACCAGAATATAATTCAAAATCATGTGAACAAATAAAGAATACTGGTAAAAGTAGCTACATAGGTAAAAGACAGTATAGGTGTAGTTTTTGCTTGTAACTCCTGGTTTTTCCAATTTGATTTAAAACACAACTGTATAATGCTATAATTATAAAACTAAGTTGATGTGTACCATATATGTGTGTGTGTGTGTGTGTGTGTGTGTGTGTGTGTGTGTGTGTGTGTGTGTGTATATATATATATATATATATATATGATTTGTGCCTAAATAGTCTAAGAGGGGAAACAGAACTATACAGGAGCAAAGATTATATATACTATTGAAGTTAAGATGGAATTAATCAGAACCACATTTTTTATAAATTAAAATGTTAATGGAAATCCCCAGGGAAACTGCTAAGAAAATAACTAAAAAATATATCATAAAAGAGATGACATAATACAAAGTGTGCACTATAACATATCAAGTTAACACAAAAGAAGGCACTAATGGAGGATTGAGGAACAAATAATACATAAGATACATGGAATACATAAGATATATAGAATACATAAGATATATAGAGAGAACAAAACTGGAGGACACACACATCCCAATTTAAAATGCCTACAAAGGTACAGTAATTGAGACAATATGGTACTGGCATAAAGATAAACATATAGACCAATGGAATTGAATTGAGAGTCCATACATGATCCCATACATCACTTATCAATTGCTTTTTTTATTTTATTTTTTTTAAATTCAGTTTTATTGAGATATATTCACATACCATATAATCATCTATGGTGTACAATCAACTGCTCACAGTACCATCATATAGTTATGCATTCATCACCCCAATCTATTTTTGAACATTTTTCTTACACCAGGAAGAATCAGAATAAGAATAAAAATAAAAGTAAAAAAGAACACCCAAATCATCCCCCCATCTCACCCTATTTTTCCTTTAGTTTTTGTCCCCATTTTTCTACTCATCCATCCATACACTGGATAAAGGGAGTGTGATCCACAAGGTTTTCACAATCACACTGTCAATCTTGTAATCTACATTGTTATACAGTTGTCTTTAAGAGTCAAGACTACTGGGTTGGAGTCTGATAGTTTCAGGCATTTACTTCTAGCTATTCCAATGCATTAAAACTTAAAATGCGTTATCTATACAGTGGGCAAGAATGTCCACCAGGGTGACCTCTTGACTCCATTTGAAATCTCTCAGCCACTGAAGCTTTATTTTGTTTCATTTCACATCCCTCTTTTGGTCAAGAACATGTCCTCAATCCCTTGATGCTGGGTCCAGATTCATCCCCAGGAGTCATAGCCTGCATTACCAGGGAGATTTACATCCCTGGGAGTCAGGACCCACATAGGGTGAACAATTGCTTTTTGACAAGGGTGCCAGTGCCAGTCAATGGGGAAAGTATATCTTTTCAATGAATGGTGCTGGGACAACTGGATAGCCCCCATGCAAAAGAAGGAATTTGGACCCCTACATCATACCATATACAAATATTAAATCAAAATAGATAAAATTCCTAACTATGAGAACTAAAACTACAAAACTCTTAAAAGAAAATGTAGGTGTAAATCCTTGTGACCTGTACTAAGCAATGGTTTCTTAGACATGACACCAAAAATACTAGCAACCAAAGAAAAAAATTGAGAAATTGGACTTCATCGTAATTAAAAACAGTGCATCAAAGGACATAAACAAGAAAGTGAAGACAACCCACTGTTTGGGAGTAAATATTTTCAAATAATATGTCCAATAAGTATCTAGTATCCTGACTATATAAAGAACTCTATCAACTCAACATTAAATGACAAATAAGTCAATTAAAAATGGGCCAAGAATTTGAACAGACATTTCTTCAAAAATATGTACAAATGACCATATGCACATGAAAAGATGTTCACTATCTGTCTTAGTTTCCAGGCTTCTAGGACAAATACCATACAATGGTGTACCAGTTTGAATGTATTATGTCCCCCAAAACACCATTATCTTTGATGCAATCTTTTGTGGGCAGACATATTAGTGTTGATTAGATTGTAATTCTTTGAATGTTTCCATGCAATGCACCCCATCCAACTGTCGGTGATAACTCTGATTAGATAATTTCCATGGAGGTGTGGCCCTGTCCATTCAGCATGGGCCTTGATTAGTTTCCTAGAGCACCCTATAAGCTCAGACAGAAGGAGCGAGCTGGCTACAGCCAAGAGGAACACTTTGAAGAATGCACAGGAGCTGAGAAAAGAGCTGCAGCTTACAGAGACATTTTGGAGACGCTCTTTGAAAGCAGACTTTTGCTCCGGAGGAGCTAAGAGAGGACAAACACCCCAAGAGCAACTGCGAATGACATTTTTGAGGAGCTGCAGCCTAGAGATGAATGGCCTGGGAGAAAGCCCTTTTGAAACCAGAACTCTGGAGCAGACGCCAGCCACATGCCTTCCCGGCTAACAGAGGTTTTCTGGACGCCATTGGCCATCCTCCAGTGAAGGTACCCCATTCCTGATGTGTTACCTTGGACACTTTATGGCCTTAAGACTGTAACTGTGTAACCAAATAAACCCCCTTCATAAAAGCCAATCCATTTCTGGTATTTTGCATAATGGCAGCATTAGCAAACCAGAACAAATGGGTTTGCTTAATAACATGAATTTATTGACTCACAGTTTCAGAGGCTAGAAGGCTTGTTTTCTTCCAGGGTTGACATCATTCTGGCTGGCCATCAATCCTTAGGTTTCCTTGGCTTTCCCATCATATGGTGATGTCCTCTCCTTTCTCTTCTGGGTTCTGTTGACTTGCAGCTTCTACTATTCCACATGGCTTTCTCTTCATAAAGCCTCCAGGAATAGGATTAAAGCCCAACGTCATTCAGTTACTAAAAATAAGATCTGTAACTAAAGGTCTTCAAAAGGTGTGGGTTCATACTCACAAGAATGTAGAATAATATGAAGGACTTTTTTTTCTTTCTGGTATTCGTAATTCAACCTACCACAGTCCATGCTGTGGACCCCAAAAAGACATGTTCTTCCCGTATACAAAATACGTTAATTCTATCACAACATCCCCAAAGCCTTAAGTCATTTCAGGAACAATGCTAAATACAAACTTGTTGGTTTGGCATGCAGCACACAGAGGTCCCAATTGTCAGACAATAGGACTTTCCACAGATCCTTTCTGGATAGCTGCATTTCTAATCCCGACTTGAACTGAAATGGCTGACTGGTTCCAGGTTTGGTTAGATCCTCACATGGGGCAGTATTCTCTGGGGACTTGTTTTCCAAAAGCTCAGAATTTTCCAAACTATCAATTTCTGGTTCCTTTATACCGAACAGTTCAGTCCTCAGCTTATCCCTTTTCTCTTGCATTTTACTATAAGCTGCAAGGAGAAGCCAGGCTGCATTTTCTGCATTTAAATTGGAAATCTCTTCAGCTAAGTATTCCAGCTCACCACTTTCAAATTCTGTCTTCCATCAGATGCCAGGACACAATTTTTCCAAATTCTCTGCCACTTTAAAATACAAATTGCCTTTCTTCCCATTGGCAATGACACATTCATCATTTTTATCCAAAGCTTCATCAGAAGTACATTTAGTGGTCCATGTGTCTACCAACACTCTCTTCAAAGCAATCTAGGCCTTTCCTATCAAGCTCTTCACAACTCTTCCAAAATCTTTCCCTTATTCATTTACAAAGTTGTTCCAGCATTTTTAGTATTTGCAAATCATAGCACCCCACTCTTCTGGTACCAAAGTCTGTTTCAGTTTGCTAAAACTATCAGAATGTAATATACCAGAAATGGATTGTTTTTTACAATGGGGATTTATTAACTTACAATTTGCAGTTCTTAGGCTGAGAAAATGTTCCAATTAAGGCACCAGGAAGATGATACCTGGACTCTGAAGACTGGCTTCTGGAATCTGGGACACCTCTGTCACACCAGAAGGCACATGGCTGGCATCTGCTGGTCCTTTGCTCCCAGGTTTCATTGCTTTCAGCTTCTGGTTCCAGTGGCTTCCTCTTTGGTCCTCTCTTAGCTTCTCCAGGGCTTTTCTCTCTAAGCTTTCTCAGTTCTTTCTGTTCTTTATCCTCTCATAGAGCACTCCCGTAAAGGATTAAGACCCACTTTGAATGGGGTGGGTCACATCTCAATTGAAACAACCTAACCAAAAGGTCCCACCCATAGCAGGTCTGTATCCACAGGAATGGATTAAAAGAAGATGGCCTTTTCTGGGGTACAGAACAGCTTCAAACCAGCACAGTTCACCAGAAAAAAAACATGTCCTTAAAATTAATCCATTCCTGTGCTGTGAACCCATTGTAAGTAGGAGCTACTGATGAGATTACTTCAGGTAAGGTGTAGCCCACCTCAATCAGGATGGGTCTTTATCCCATTACTGGAGTCCTTTATAATCAGAATGAAATTCAGACAGAGAGAGAAAGAAATCCACAGAGGGAGCAGCCAGAAGTTGAACATGAATGGAACCCAAAAGAGAAGGGAAAGACCAGGAGATGCTGCCATGTGCTTTGTCATGTGATAAACTAAGGTCCAAGGATCACCAGCAGCCAGCCCAGGAATGCCACTCTTTGGGAAGAAAGAATCACCTTGATGATGCCTTGATTTGGACCTTTTTTCCTAACCTCAGATCCGTGAGCACATAAATTCCCATTGTTTAACCCGACCCATTTCATGGTACTTGCTTGAGCAGCCTGGGGAGCTAAAACAGGTGCCAAGTCCACTAAGTGGGGAAAGAATAGTCTCTTCAACAAATGGTGCTGTGTAAACTGGATATCCATATCCAAAAAAATGAAGGTGCACCCTTACATTACACAACATACATAAATTAAGTCAAAGTCTTCAAAGACCTAAATATAAGGACCAAGACCATAAAACACCTAGCAGAAGATATTCAGAAAGATCTTCAGATCCTTGTGTTAGGTAGTGCATTTTTAGACTTTACACCAAAAGCACGAGTAACAAAAGAAAAAATAGATAAATGGGTCCTCATCAAAATTAAAAACTTTTGGCATCAAAGGACTTTATCATGAAAGTAAAAAAACAACCTATAGACTAAGAGAAAATATTTCAAAACCAGATATTCAGTAAGGGTTTAATATCCAGAATATAGGAAGAAATCCTATAACCCAACAACAAAAAGACAACTCAATTTGAAAATGAGCAAAAGACTCAAATAGACATTTATCCAAATATATACAAATGGCCACAAAACACATTAAAATATGCTCAATATGGTTAGCCATTAGGGAAATGCAAATTGAAACCATAATAAGATACCATCTTTCACTGACTAGAATGGCTACTCTTAAAAAGAAAGAACAGAAAATGACAAGAGAAATAGGAACACTTGTTCATTGTTGATGGGAATGTAAAATTGTGCAACTGCTGTGGAGGACAGTTTGGTGGTCCCTCAGGAAGCTAAGTATAGAACTACCATATAATCTGGAAATCCCATTACTAGGAATAAAGAATTGAAAGCAGGGACTCAAACAGATATTTGCACACTGATGTTCACTGCGGCATTATTCACAATTACCAAAAGATGAAAGCAAACCAAGTGCCTATCAACCAATGAATGGATAAACAAAATGTGCTGTATACATACAATGGGATATTTTTGCATCCTAAAAAGGAATGAAGTTCTTGTACTTGCTACAACGTGGATGAACCTCGAAGACATAATGTTGGGTGAAATAAGCCAGACACAAAAGGACAAATTGTATGATCTCAGCTATACGAAATAGTAACAATATGCGAATTTATAGAGTTGGAAACTAGAATACAAGTTACCAGGAGCTGTACTGGGGATGGGGAATGGGGAGTTAATGCTTAATTGGTACAGAACTTGTTTGGAGTGATGGAAAACTTTTGATAATGGATGGTAGTGATGGTGGCACAACATTCTGAATGTAATTAACAACACTGAATCCTATAGGTGAATGTGGTTAAAAGGGGAAATTTCACCTTGTATATGTGTTACTAGAATAAAAATTAAAAGTTAAAACCTAGGACTGTACAACACAGTGAACCTTATTGTGAACAATGGACTACAGTTAATAGTACAATTATAAAAACGTTCTTTCATGAATTATAACACATCTACCACTAATGTAAGGGTTAATAATAGGGTGGTATATGGGTAAAAATGTGCCCTAATGTAAACTGTAGACTACAGTTAATAGTACAATTATTATATTATTTCATCAGTTGTAACAAAGTACCACACGAATGCAAAGGTTAATAAAGGAAGCTATATGAGAACTCTGTATTTTCTACATTATTTTTCTGTAAACCTACAACTTTTCTAATTAAAAGGTTTTTTTAAATAATGAAAAAAAAGAAGATAAACAGACTCCAGCAATATAGTCCCAAAATGAGAAATTGTGCATGGCCAAGAAAGGTCTATTCTAGAAATATAAGGGTGGCTCAGTATCAGGAAATCCTACAGAACTCACTACCTCAGTAGGTGCTGATAAGACATTTAATCAAATTCAGAGGTCAGTCCTTAAAAAACAAGCAAACAAACAAACAAAAAACAAACACCCCTTCCAAAAGCAGACTTGGAATGCGATCATGGCGCTAGGAGATAGGAGTTTTCTTCTGGGTATCCCACAAAAGCAATGAGGCAGATAGAAACACCCTACCAACTCCATTTTCAGCAGGACCAGGACACAGGGCTCTTCAGTCTCCCACAAAGCATAAGGGCTGCACAAAGCAACTACAGTTCACTTGGTCCCCAAACCAAGTGAAGTGCTGCAGAAGCCCTGGTGTGGTGGGGACGGGCCTGGGGAAACAGGTCGGGAGCTAATCCCAAGCAGGCATATCTCTGAGAGCACCAGTACACTTCCTGTGACTACAGGGTTCACTCTGAACCGCTAAACCTGTAGCCCTTGCATACAAGAGCTAGAGGACCCAAGGAGGGTCAGGAAGAGATGGAACAGAAGCTGCACGGGGGCTGTGTGTTATTAAAATGCAAGGAGAATAGCAAAATAGCCAGGGGGCAGCAAATCTCAGAAAACACCAGAAACAAAGTACAAAACAGGAGCCATGAGAGCTGGAGTAGAGCATGGAGACTGAGTAGAAGCCCCGGTGTGGGGTGTGGATGGGGTGCAATGAAGACGAGGGTGGGGGGAGTAGTCAATTGATCACGTGATGGCAGAGCTCAGAAAACACTAATTGATCAATATTTTCCCTCAGGGTTAGTGGTTTTTGCATCCCATTTAAGAATTCTTTCCCAACTCCAAGGTCATGAAGATACTCTCTTGCTGTCTTCTGCAAGCTTCATTGTTTTGCCTTTCATTTTGCAAGTCACAATACACCCAGAATGGATTTTTCTGTAAGGTGTCAGAAAGTGATCAAGATTTTTCTCCATATGGATATTCAATTGACATGATTCCATTTAGTGAAAAGATGTCTTTTCTCCATTGCTCTGAAGTGCCACCTTTGTTGTAAATCAAGTGTCCATAGATACGTATTTCTTTCTCTGGACTCTCTATTCTAATCCACTGGTCTATTTGTCTGCCCTTGTGTGAATAACTCACTATTTTATTTACACTGGCTTTATAGTGAGTCTTGATACCCACTAGTGTAAGTCTTCCCACCTTGTCTTCTTTTATAAGAATGTACAGACTGATTCAATTTCAAGAAGATTTGGAATGTTAGAAATTGTTATTTTGGCAACCTGTAAAAGATCAGAACACTAGTTCTTGGGCCTGTGACCCACAGATGACTCAGTATAGAATTCGTTGCTTATTATATAAATTGCTAGAAAATATTTTTGATATTTTAACCTATAATGGAAAAAAATCTGGCTACTTTTGTGTTTTTATGAAGGCCATGGAATAAAGGGATCCAAAGATTTAAATATTTTTATCTATTTTGATTTTTGTTAGCTTTCTCCTTAAAATGTGCAATAGTCATAAAGATGCTGAAAACTACACTGTAGGAGAATTGGAATATTTTAAAGATCGCTGATATTTTTAATTTTAATTTTATATCTTTTGTATAGCTCTGCAAGGACATGTTTTGTAATTTGGTTTCATTATCAAGGTTCAGTATTTGGCAGCCATAGTGTAGACAATATTGTTTAATACTATTTGTCTTCTTGCATATTAAAACCTTTTGGAGGACCCACTAATCATGAGACTGAACACATTTTGGGGGTATTTCGGAAGGTGAAACAAGTGCTATGGCAATACTTGCATAAACTGTTTCAGATGTCCTGGGACAATTTCAAGAAGAAAAACTGTAAATACTGGTTCTACCTGCTCTGAAAATTTGGATTTGCACATATTTCCAGCCCTCTGGGTAATTTATTGGGGCATTTGGTGGTGCCTTAACTGACAGCAGGGCATACGTGCAGTGAACCTTACAATATTAAAGCAAGGTTCTTATTCTAAGGCAGAATAAAACTGTTCAATAAAAAAAAAAGAATGTATAGGCTGGAAGACTCAATATTAAGTTGACAATTTTCCCAAAATTGAGCTATACAGTCAATATAATTGCTCTTAAAATCCCAGCTGGCTTCTTTGCAGAAATCAACAAGCTGATCCTAAAATTCATGTGGAAATGCAAGGGACAGAGAATAGCCAAAATGATCTTGAAAAACAAAGAACAAAGTTGGAGGACTTCCACTTCTCGATTTCAAAATGTACTCTAAAAGTACAGTAATCAAGACAGTGTGGTGCTGGCATAAGTTTACACTGATATCTGATAGCATAAGGATCTCTGATCAAGGACTTGTATCCTGAATATAGAAAGAATTCCCAAATCTCAATAATGAGAAGACAAAACAAGCCATTTGAAAATGGGCAGAAGGGCTTCCAGGGAGATGGAGTACATGCTCACAGGTGAAGAGAAGGCAGACAGGTGAGGGAGCTAGGGAACCCTGGGCTGCCTTTTAGCCTCCTATATTCCAGACTTGCAGCTGAAGAAGCTGGCGACCTGGAAATGCCACAGGGACAGACAAAAATAAAAGCCTTGACAAAAGCTGGCTGTCTCTAGGAGAGACGGACCAGGAGAGAGGCAGCTTAACAAGAGAAAAAAATTTTAGACAATAACTGCTGTACTCCCGCCAAACACCACAGAAAAAAATTGTGCCCCAGCTGCACTCATGCATGAAGGGACATTTGGGAGCCTCCATGGGGAGTCAGAACTTTCCCCACTGCCCAGCAGTAATAAGGCCATAAAACAAACCTCAGCACATTTAAAATAAGTGAAATCACACATGACGTGTTCTCTGGCCACAGTGGAATCTAACCAGAAATCAATAATAGAAACATAACGGGGAAATCTCCACACACTTGTACACTAAACAAGACAATTGTAAACAATCCGTGGGTCAAGTAGACGGTCTCAAGGGAAAGCAAAAGAAAATACATTCAACTGGATGAAAATGAAAATAGAACATAGCAAAAATGTGTGGGACACAGCCAAAACAATGCCAAGAGAGAAATTTATGGCACCAAACACATCCATTAGAAAAGGGGAAAAGTCTCAAATCAATAATCTAAACTCCCACCTCAAGAACCTAGGGGAAAAAAGAGCAATATAAACCCGAAGTAAGCAGAAAAAAGGAAATACAAAAGTTAACTCAAATGGATTGTGGGCTTAAATGCAAAATTTTCAAACTTTTTTTTGTAAACCATAGGGAAAAAATCTTAGGGACATAGGGCTAAGCACAAAGTTCCTAGGCTTGACACCGAAAGCCTGATCCATAAAAGGAAAAATTGATAAATAGGACTTCATCAAAATTTAAAACTGTTGGTCTCCGAAAGACACTGAGGATAAAAAGACGACCTAAAAACTTGGACAAAATATTTGCGAACCACATATCCAACAAAACACTAGCGTCCAGAATATCTAAAGAACTCCCAAAACTCAACCATAAGTAAAACTAACAATCCAATTAGAAAGTAAGCAAAAGATTATGAACAGACATCTCACTGAAGAAGATATATATGAGGCAAATAAACACATGAAAATATTTTCAAAATCATTAGCCTTCAGGGAAATGCAAATTAAAACCACTACACACCTATCAGAACATCTGAAAATAAAGACTTATGTTCACACCAAAACCTGTATACATTTATATTAGTTTCCTGGCTGCTAAACCAAGTACCACACAAAGGGTTGGTGTAACCACAGGAATTTATTGATGGTTTCAGAGGCTAGAAGGCTGGTTTCTTTTCTCCCACCTTCTGGCTGGCCGGCAAACTTTGGGGTTCCTTGGCTTTCCTGTCACACAGCCATGCACATGGTGGCATCTTCTCTTTTCTGTTCTGGTTTCTGTTGACCTCCAGTTTCTGGCTGTTCCCTGTGGCTTCCCTCTGTGTCCAATTTCCTTTGTTTATAAGGACTTCAACCACATTGGATGAAGGCCCACCCTCACTGAATTTGGGCACACCTTACCTAATAACATCTTCAAAGGTCCTATTGACAAACGGGCTCACACCCACAGGACCAGGGCTTGGAACCTGAACCTGCCTTTTGTGAGGAACACGATTCAATCCCCAACACAAATGTTTATAGCAGTTTCATTCATAATAGCCCCAAACTGAAAACAATCCAGATGCCCTTTAATAGGTGACTGGTTAAACAAACTGACGGGACAGTCATATCGTGGAATCCTACTCAGCAATTAGAAGGAATGAATTACTGGCACATGCAACAATTGAGATGAATCTCCAGAGAATTGTCCTGAGTGGAAAAAGCCAGCCCTAAGAGAGGTTATATACTGTGTGATTCCATTTCTGTTACCTTCTTGAAATCACAAAATTATGGTAATGGAGAACAGATGGGTGGCTGCCAGGAGTTGAGGAAGTGGGGTTGAGAATGAAGCAAGTTTGGCTATAAAAGGGCAACACAGGGGATGCTTGTGGTAATGGAAATGTTCCGGATCTTGACTGTATTCACATTAATATCCTAGGTGTGATATTGTCCTACAGCTCTGCAAGATACTCCTGTAAGGGGAAGCTGGCTTGGGTACACAGGAACGCTCTGTATTGTTTCTTACAAGTGCATGTGAATCTACACTTCCGTCAAAATAAAAAGTTTAATTTGTCGAGATGGACAAAAGATTTCAATAGACATTTCACCAAAGAAGATACATGAAAGGCCAAAAAGCCCATGAAAAGATGTTCATCATATTAGTCATTGGGGAAATGCAATTAAAAACCACAATGAGACACCACTTCACACCCACTAGGATGGCTAGAATCAAAAACAAGTGTTGGAGCAGATGTGGAAAAATTGGAACCCTCGTATACCGTTGGCGATGCAGTCACTTTGAAAAACAGTTAGGCAGATTCTTTAAGAAGTTAAGCATGAATTTACCATAGGTAAAAATAAAAAAGGTACCCATGATCTAGCAATTCCACTTCCATGTAAATACCTAGGAGAAATGAAAACAGATATCCACAAAAGACTTGTATGGAGTGTTCATGGCAGCGTGATTCACAGTTAGCCCCAAACTGGAAGCAACCCTGAATGCCCATCAACTGGTGAAAGGACAAGCAAAATGTAGAATAGCCATACAATGGAATGTGATCCAGCAATAGAAAGAAATGGAACATCCCTGAAGATTGGGAAAACGATTAAACTAGAGGAAGGGGTAGCAACAGACAAGATAGAATTTGACAAAGGATTATGAACACTAAATCTAATAATTTTCTTTTTCTTAGTTGCTGGGGTATTGGAATAGCTAGAAGGAAAGAACTGAAATGGTGGAGCTGTAACCCATAGCATCCATTGAAATTTGCTCTATAGTTACTTGATAAATTGTAATTGGAAAGTTATCACCTTTTTGTATTTGTTATGTCTCACAATAAGGAAATAATTGAAACTATGGTACCGTAACTCATAACATTTTTGGAAATTGCCTATATAAAAAACTTTTTAAATCATATTTTGAAAGTTATCACCTTTTTGCATATATGTTATATTTCACAATAAGGAAACAACTGAAACTGTGGAACTATAACTCATAACATTCTTTGAAATTTTCTCTGTGACTACTTACTAAGTTGCACTTGGAAAGTTATCACTTCTATGTATGTGTTATATTCCAGATGCAAAAAGCACATATTGCACGATTACATTCCTATGAAATGTCCTGAAGAGGCGAATCTGCAGAGACTGAATGTAGGTTAGTGGTTGCCCAGGGCTGGGATTAGGGACAGGCAATGACTAAAAGGCACAAGGGATGTTTTGGGGTGATATAAATGCTCTAAAACTGAATTGTGATGATGGTTGCACTACTCTGTAAGTGACTGAAAATCATTTAGCCGTACATTTCAAACAGGTGAATTTTATGGTATGTAAATTATACCTCAATAAAACGTTTTTTTTAATGTCTAAGATTAACTTGACCCTTTGCATTTTTGGATGTCAGAATCAGCATTCCACAGAAAATTTGGATTTTATTGGACTTATTTACACTGAATTTATAAATAAATTTGGGGAGAATGGTCATTTTAACAATATTAAGCCTTTCAATCCTGAATATGATATATCCCTCCATTTATTTAAATCTTCCTTAATTGTTCTCGGTAATACTTTACAGATTTTGTAGAGGACTTTCTCAAGTTTTGATAAACTTTTTTCTAGGTATTTATGATTTTTGTTGCTATTATAATGATAACTTTTTCTAAAAAATTCCATTTTCTATCTCTTTGATGCTCATTTATAGAAATACAGTTTTTTTACAATTGATTTTTGTATTTTGACCTTGCATCTAGAAATCTTGCTAAACTTGGTTATTAACTGTAGTTATTACATGTAATAATTCACCTGTAGATATTTTTGAATATCGCATATCCTGCACAATCATGTCATTTGTGACAATTATTTCTTCTCTCCCAATTGTTATCAATGTCATCTGTCTTTGACTCATTCCTGGTCTCAGAGGGAAAGTTTTCAACATTTCACCATTAAATATGATGCTTACCCCAAGCTTTATTGCAGATACTTTTTATCAGGTTAAGGGAGTTCCTTTTACTCCTGTTTCACTAAAAGTTTTTTTCTTTTTTCTTTCTTTTCTTGTTTTCAAATTTGTGAATGAGTTTTAAGTACTTTTCTTACATCTATTGAGGTGATTATATGATTTTTCTCTTTGACTCTGTCAGTAAAGGAAATTATAATAATTGGTTTTCAAATATTAAACCAACCTTGCATTCCTGAAATAATTTCATCTTGGCATTGTATATTCTTTTTATTTATTGCTGAACTGGGTTTGCTAATATTTTGTGTAGAATTTTTGCAACTATGTTTGAGTGAGATGAGTGAGATTTCCCTGTAATTTTTTTTTTTTTTTTTTTTTTTTTGGTATGTCGGTCAGGTTTTGGTATCAAGGCTATGCTGGCTTCATAAAACAAGCAAATCTTCCCTCTTTTGGGATTCTCTGGAAGAGCTTGTGTAAGATCAATGGTATCTCTTCCTCAAGTGTTTGGTAAAGTTCATCAGTGACGCTATGTAGCCCTAGAGTTTTCTTTATAACAAGAGGTTTAATTATGGAGTCCCTTTTATGTGCCAGTTTTATTAAGTTATCTAGCTCTTTCATTTCTTGCCCCAACACTAACATGAAGTTTCTAGGTTCATGGAATCTTCAAGTGGGAAAGGATGTCAAGATCATCCCATGCAAACTCCTTCCATACTAACCTGTGAGACACGCTGCTCTTCTGTAGACTGGAGCCAGGTTATGTGGTTTGGGCAATCTGCACAGGAATTTGGTTTTTGTTTCTGTCTTTTCAATTATGGTCATTGGAATGGCGCCAAGGATCTAGGTTAAACTTCAGGGATGACTCACTACAGAAAGGGTCAAAAACACTGAAACACAAGCATCTGAGTTAAGAAGGCAGAGGGTGTATCAATGAAAATACTAGATTATTCCAACCTGGGAGTTTCTCCACATATGGAAGAAATGTGATCATCTTTTTAAGCTTGAATGAGCTCTCCTACATCTTTTTTTTTTAATTTTATTTTGAAATAAATTCAAAGTTACAGGAACAGTTGCAAAAACAATACAAACCCCATACACAGCATACCCTGATGCCCCTCCCCCGATATCCTCATCCATCAACTTTAACATGCTGTCACACCGCCATTTCCTTCTTTCCCTCCCTCCCTCCCTCCTTCATATCATCCATCATCTATTGGTCTCTCCTACATCTTTTTAAGTGAGATGGCATAAAGATAACACACATGAGAGAATGGCTGCCAGTGTCACACACACCCAGCTCAACCTCTCGGCTTGTGCTGAGGCTGCATTTCAGCTTGTCCCGGTGAGGAGCCTTTCCCTTTATAACAATTTGGAAATAGCTGATGACATAGCATAGACCAAGCCCTCTCTCCCTAGAGACAAAGCCAACTTCTGAAGCTTTCTTGCCTGGTTTTTCTTTTTTAAATGCAATTTTGTTGAGATATATTCACACACCATACAATCCATCCAAAGTGTACAATCAGTGGCTCACAGTATCATCATCTAGTTGTGCATTCAATCACTACAATCAATTTGGAACATCTTCATTACTCAAAAATAAATAAAAAACAAAAAGAAAAAATAAAGAAAGCACATAAACCCAAAACATCCTGTACCCCTTATCCCCCCATCACTGACCCCTAGCATCACTGTGGTGCATTTGTTACTGTTGATGAAAGAGTATTAAGATATTACTGTTACTATAACAATACTATGAGTCAATAATGGAGGGAGGTGGTTAGGGGTATGGGAGTAATGGAGTTTCCCTTTTTGTTTTTATTTCCTTTCTGGAGTAATGAAAATGCTCTAAAAATTTGAAAAAAAATTGTGGTGATAGATGCACAGCTGTGTGATGGTACTGTGGGCAATTGATTGTGCACTTTGGATGATTGTATGGTATGTGAACAATCTCAATAAAATTGAATTTAAAGAAAAGATATTACTGTTAACTATGGTCCATGGTTTGCAATAGGTGCATTCCCCCGCCACACACATACCACTTTATTATTAAATCCTTGTAATAGTTTTGTACATTTGTTACAGTTCATGGAAGAATTTTTTTGTCTGTACTCTTAATCACAGTCATCATCCACCACAAGATACACTGTGTTATACAGTCCCATGTTTTAACCTCTGGCTTTGCTTCTGTTGAAATGTATGACTCCAATCCTCCTCTATCAACCGCACTCACACACAGTTCAGCACTGTTAATTATACTCACAATAACATGCTGCCATCACCTTTATCCATTTCTACACATTTAAATTCAACCTAGTTAAAAATTCTGCACATATCAAGCAACCACTCCACATTCTTGAGCCTCATTCTATGTCCTGGTAACCTATATTCTAGATTCACTATATATGAGTTTATGTATTATAATTAGTTCATATCAGTGAGGTCAAACAATATTTGTCCTTTTGTGCCTGGCTTATTTCACTCAGCATTATATCCTCAAGGTTCATCCATGTTGTCACATGTTCCAGGACTTCATTCCTTCTTACTGGTGAATAATATTCCATCATACATATAAACCACATTTTGTTTATCCACTCATTTGTTGATGGACTCTTGGATTGTTTCCATCTTTTGGCATTTGTGAATAATGCTGCTATGAGCGTTGGCATGCAAATGTGTTTGTGTCCCTTCTTTCAGATATTCTGGGTATAATATGGTCAATTTTTAAAACTAATCTGTAAAACTATTTACTTGAAAAGTATACGCATACTGCAATAGTTTGTTGCAGTGTTCTATATATATATATATATCTAATAAGTCAATTTTTCTAGTCATCTTCAAATCTTCTATATCATTACTGATTTTTTGTCTGCTTATTTTATCAGTTATTAAGAAAGATGCAAGGAAATTCTTCTGGTGATATTGTTGCTTCATCTATTCCTCTTTATAATTCTGTCAATTTTTGCTTTATATATTTAAAGGGCATGTTATTAAACACTTACAAAATTATAAATGATATCTGTTCCCAGCGAATTGGAACTTTTGTTATTATGTCTAGTAAAACTTTTCTGCCTTAGAGGTTCTTGGTTAGTGTTTACTTAACAATATCTTTTAAATTGTTTTGCCTAAAACCTTTTGGTATCCTTATATATTAGATGTACCTCTTATAAGCAGCATAAAGTTAGGTGTTTTTAAAATCCAATCTGACAGACTTTACCCTTTCATCAAACCATTTAGTCTCTTTACATTTAAAATAACTACTGGCTTATTTGGTTTAAATATACCATCTTACTATTGATCATCCTACCTTTTCTCTATTCCTTTTCCTCTCCTTTCTTACCTCCTTTTGGATTGAGGCTTTTTAAAAAAATCATTCTTGTTTTCTTCTCTATTAACTTGGAAGTTATTAATTATTTTACTGTTCTTTTGATGGTTGTCTAGAGACTTCCGCATGCACTTTTGACTTACCAAAATTCTCATATAAATTAATACTTCTGCTAGTTTCCAAACAATGCTAGGACTGTAAAACAGTTTACCTCCATTAATTATCTCCCATATTATATGCTATTTTACAAATACATATCATATATATGTATATGTATCATATATATGCCCCATAAGACACTGTTCTAGTTTGCTAATGCTGCCTTTTTGCAAAACACCAGAGATGGATTGGCTTTTATAAAGGGGGGTTATTTGGTAACAAGTTACAGTCTTAAGGCCATTAAGTGTCCAAGGTAACACATCAGCAATCGGGTACCTTCACTGGAGGATAGCCAATGGGGTCCAGTAAACCTCTGTTAGCTGGGAAGGCACGTGGCTGGCGTCTGCTCCAAAGTTCTGGTTTCAAAATGGCTTTCTCCCAGGACATTCCTCTCTAGGCTGCAGTTCCTCAAAAATGTCACTCTTAGTTGCTCTTGGGGCATTTGTTCTCTCTTAGCTTCTCTGGAGGAAGAGTCTGCTTTCAACAGCCATCTTCAAAATGTCTCTCATCTGCAGCTCCTATGCTTTCTTCAAAGTGTCCCTCTTGGCTGTAGCTCCTCTTAAAAATGTCACTCTCAGCTTCACTGAGTTCCCTCTGTCTGTCAGCTTGTTTATATGGCTCCAGTGACTCAACTTAGACCCACCCTGAATGGATGGAGCAACACCTCCATGGAAATTATCCAATCAGAGTCTTCACCCACAGCTGGGTGGGGCACATCTCCAAAGAAACACTCAAAGAAATCTAATCAACTTTGATAATGTCTGCCCACACAAGATTACATCAAAGATAATGGCATTTGGGGGACACAATATATTCAAACTGGCACACTGTTATTATTGTTTTAAAATCAATATTTAATTTACTCTTTTCATTGCTCTTCATCAGTTCTTGCATCTGTGTGTTTTATCTGTGATCCTTTTCGTTCTTTTTAAAGTAGTGCTTCTTGAACTATCTGTGATAAAGAAAGTAGTTTTATTTCCAATGCATCACAGACCTATGCTTTGTAAAATGCCGTTCAAATAAATTTTTAAAAAACCCAAAAAGACAAAGGCATGGTAAATACAAGTCCCAGTTTTTTATTATTAGATTCAACCAATATAAAAATACATTCCAATAAATAAAATCAGAAATAACAACATAGGAGAAAAGAAACATTTTAAAACTGTGTACATTGTTCATTGAATGGGCACAAGTAGACAACACAGAGAATTGCTATCATACTCATAACATTTTTCCATTCTACAATCATAAGTAATAAAAAGTTATGAATAAAATAGAAATTCCCCATATTAAATGTTTATACCCACATTTGAATGAATAGCATATGTTAATGCTTAAAGTTTTTAATTTGATAAATGATCTTTCTTGTTGTTTATTATCTTATTGAATTCAGGTCAGATTAACAAAACCAACTTGGCATAATGTATATCTAACCCATTTTTATGTGTTTAATAATAATCTCATGGTGGGAAAACAATATGTTGAGAGGAATTGAAGAAAATATTTTAAAGCAAAATTTTCACAAACTCATGATATTTATTTCTTTATTTTCATGCGTGCAAAATTATTGTATTTACAAATATCACACAAAAGTGAATTCAAGTCTATTGTTATAGCTGATACAGATTTAAGGCCATTTAAGTTCAAGCACACAGACACAAGTCTTTCAGAGCCCCATCTATTTTTTCATGTTTGAAATAAGACAACTTGTGGTCTTAAACTTCTGTTTTGCAAAATCCCAAAGCAATCAAGACAATAGAAGTTATCTTAAATAAGAATATCATACAAAGCTATAATTAAGATGAAGGAAGGAAAATCCAAAACATTAAAACTGTAAGACTTGTTACTTGTTGGAACCAGCCCTACACTAGGAGTCAGGTAATACAGACAATTATTTTCAAGGAGAGTATTTTATGTTGCTCTATCATGTCCTTTCCATCAGTGCACTGTTAAACTGATCAAAACGCAGCACACATGTATTCCCCTACAATAGCAGCCCACACTACCGCTACCTGCAAAGCTGTCAGTCTCAAATGGCTCAGTGAATGAAAAGAAACAAAAAGCCGAGAAAGAACATGTTAGGGAGAAATGCTGGGAGTTGGAAGGTTGATGCAATTCAGCACTTTTAACAGCCAGCCAGCTTGCCAGCGATGAGGGATGGTTTCCTCTGAGGAAGGCCCTGTGGTGTGGGATCCTGGTCACCAGTGAACTTTGTCTTATCTGGGGCTGCAGTAGGAAGTGCTTATTCTTCATTTTTGCTTTAGCTATGCTGTAATCCCCAGAATCAAAATATTTTTGCCCTTTCTGTAATCGTTTTCATAAGATATCTGAACCTCCAGGCTTTTGTCCCAGATGCAGATACCTTGCTTTTAGTTTTGCTTCTTCAGCTTTCTCGGGACTAGTCACTTTATCTTCCATTTCCTTCTGCTCCTCCATGGGGCTGCCTTGGGGATTTTCGCGGACATAGCACTCCCCAGGGCTCCCCAGGGCGAGGTCTGGGAGGGTCTCCAACACAAGCTTCCGTGTCCTCTTCACGCAGAGTCAAGACACATCACCCTCCTGGGACAGATGTATCTTATCAATCATGGAAGCTCCCGTGATATTTATTTTTAACTTTCATCTAAAATGAAGCAAGTGATGCTGTATTTTCAAAATTCATCTCCAACCCTTTGCCAATAGCCAACTCCAACAAATTGCCGTGTTCTTATTTGGATTAAAGAAATGGATTCCAGATTTTATATCGTTTTAGCTTTCCAGTTGAAAGTGTTACCATGGCCCTACACTGCATGACTGATACGCACCTCATTCTACATGTGAGTCACCACACATTTGACAGCAGCAGAATTGGTTGCTCTCCTGGTCAGTCCACTGACATGCCGTTTGGATATCTCAGCATCATGAAATTACTCTTAAAGTTTCAAAAGCTTACTCTCAACTTCCGCCCTTGTCTCATGGCAGAACCATGACAAACAGTTCATGGATTGGCAATGATCTGCCGACCTCAATTTGGGTAGCAGGGACCTAAGCAATACCCTTTAGTGTTTTCTTTAATGAAGTTCTGCTAATAAAGAATTCACTTGGGCTTTTTTTTTCTTCTGAGCATGTCTTTCACTTAGTCCTTGAAGGATGTTGTATCAGTTAATATTTTTTAAATAATCAACTTTCTTTTAGGGCAATTTTAGGTTTATGGAAGAGTTGCACAGAAACTACAGATTGTCCTCTATCAATAATTATTTATTAGCTCACAATTATGTAGACAAGCAATTTGGGCTGGGCTTAGCTGGGTGGTTCTTCTTTTGGTCCTGCCCCAGGCTCACGCATGTGGTTGCAGTCAACTGGCAGGTTGGTTGGAATGATAAGGGTGACTGGGGCAGGTGTCTCCAGCAGACAAGGCCAGGAGTATGCACGCGGAGGTGGTCATAGCATTCCAAAGAACAACAAGAGAGGGAGCAGCAATGTACACTTTTTTAGCCTCTCTTTGCATAATGTTTGTCAAAGTTACATTGGCCAAGCCCAGTTTGAGAGGTGGAGAAATGGATTCCACTTTTGATGGGAGGAGCTGCAAAGTCACATTGCTAAAAGGTGTGCATACATGGATGGGAAGAATTTATGGCCAATTTTGTAATCTATTATAGGTGTTTTCACTGGGTACAAAATTCAAGGCTAGCACTTATTGTCAGCGTATTGAATATACCATTGCTTTGTGTTTAGTTTCCCAGGCTGCTTAAGAAAATACCATGAAATGGGTCAGGTTAAACAATGGGGATTTATTCACTCACAGTTTTGAAGCCAGGAAAATATCCACATCAAGGCATCTTCAATGCAATACTTTCTCCTTGGAGACTGTGTCATTCTGGGACTGGCTGCTGGTGATCTTTGGTTCTTCTGTCACATGGGAAGGCACATGGCCTCATCTCTCAGGTCTGAATTCATTCCATTTATGAAAGACTCCAGTAATAGGATTAAGACCCATTCAGAGTGGTCTGGGCCACACACACCTTAACTGAAGTAGCCTCATCAAAATCCTCCTTACATTGGAGTCACACCCACAGGAATGGATTAGATTTAAGAACATATTTTTCTGGAGTATATACAGCTTCAAACCACCACAGCTTGTTTTCTGGTTTCCATTGTTTCAGTTGAGAAACAGAACAGTTGGCTGTCAGTCTATTCATGTTACTTTAAAGGTGATCTGTCCCCATCCCCAGCTGATGTTTATTTGTTTTACTATCATATATCTAGGTGAGGTTTTCTTTAATTTTATCTTGCTTTGGGTTCAGATATGGCTTTTCTTCTGGAAATTGTAGGATGATTTTTTTCATCATTTTCAGAAATTTTTTAGTCATCATCCCTTCAAATATTATTTTGTGCTCTATTTGTCCTCTCCTTTCCTTCTGGTACTCCAATTAAATGTACATTAGAGTTTTTCTCTGTATTCCTTATGTCTCTTAGCTCATTTTACATTTTACCTTGTCTGTTGCTCTCCTTTTCCCGCTCCAGACTTCATTCTGGCTATTTTCTTCTGACCTATCTTCCAGTTCAGTTCAGCTCCTGCTAAACCCACCCAATGAGTTCTTAATTTTGATTATTTTATTTTCTGTTTCTAGAATTTCCATTTGATTCTTTTTGTAGTTTCAATTTGTCTATTGCATTTCTCAATCTTATTTTTTATTTGCTTGAATGTGTTAAAGATAATTATTTTGAAGTCTGTGTCTGATAATTCAATTATTTGGAGTCCCTGTTGTTCTGTTTCCACCATGTATGCTATCTTCTAGTTTTAAAAATTACATTGTTTCCCTTCCCTATGGCCTGCTTATTTTGGACAGAATGCTGGACATTATATGTGGAAAAAACTGTACAAATAATTTGAGGCCTCAGATGATGTTTTCTTCCTCAAGAGAAGATTTACATTTGCTTCTGGCAGGCAGCTGGGGTACTGGAAATCCTGAATCACCTTAATCCAATTTATGGAGATTAAAATGGTTCAAATCTGCGCTATGTTCCTTAGAGGACAGGGCTACAGTCCTTTAGAGGGCCAGTGTATTTCCAGTTTATACTTAGTCCTCAGCGTTTGGGTTTCCAACCCAAAGCATGATGGGTTTACCAGGGTACCCCTCTGTGATGGTTAGATTCATGTGTCAACTTGGCCAGGTGATGGTACCCAGCTGTCTGGTCAAGCAACCACTGGCCTAACTGCTGCTGTGAGGATCTTTGTGGCTGGTTAATAAACCAGAAGGCTGGTTTATTAAATCATCAGTCAATGGGCTGCAGCTGTGACTGATGATGTCAATGACGGGCATGTCTTCCTCAATGAGAGAATGCAATCAGCTGGATTTAATCCAATCAGTTGAAGACTTTTAAGTGAGACATATAGAGGACCTTCACTTCTTCTTTGGCTAGCCAGCGAAGCGTTTTCTGAGGAGTCCATCAAACACCTTCGTTGGAGTTGCCAGTTTGCTGCCTGCCCTATGGAATTTGGTCTCGTGCATACCCAGCTGCTTGAGACACTGTTATAAATATTATATTTATAGATATCTCTTGTTGATTCTGTTTCCCTAGACAACCCTAAGTAATACATGCTCCTTGGGGGGGTCTGAACTTCAGTCTCTGACCGCTTGCCTCATGAGCTTGTCAACAGCTCTGCTCAGCTCCTCAGCCTCTCAGCTGCCTCTTCTGTAATCTGCAGGCAGCCACAGAGCTCATTCATCTCTCTCTCATTTTCTTCCTTCTCCCATGTCTTGGCCCATAGTTCTTACTGCCTATTAACACTTGGATGCTTTAAAACAGATGTTTTATATATTTTGTTAAGCTTGTCTAGTTGTTCTCAGTGGGTTCAAATTATTTGTTTTGCCATTACTGGACATAGAAGTCATCCAGCACTATGTTTTTAGGCTCTGTCTATATTGCTGTATCAACATATGATCTGTTGCTTGCAAATACGGAATAATATTCCATCATGGTCTGTCTACTTCCCCTGTGATGGATATCTAGGTTGCTTCCAAATTCTACAGGTGCCACCTATTAACCTGTGTTGAGAATTTCTTTGTGATACAAATGCAGGAGTAGAATTACAGAGTCTTAAGTTAGGTATGCACTTAATTTGACAAGGTTGACATATTATGCTCCAGAATGGCTGTGTCTGTCTATATTCCCATATCCCTATATCCTATATCAGTAATCCCTGCCAGCATTTGACATTCCCTCCATTTCTAGGGGTGTGTTTTGTTTTGGTTTGCTCATATAATGGCTGTGAAATGGTATCTCATTGCTGGTTTAACTTGCATTTCTCTAATATACAATGGGTTTGAACATCTTCTTTTTATGCCTCGCAGCATTGGGAGTTTTTCTCCAGTAAATTCCATATTCATAGGCTTTGCTCATTTTTCTATTAAAGTATTCTGCCAGTCAGTGTCCAGCCAGGAATACAGAAACCACACCAAGTATTTCAACAGTTAGAATTTAATATAGAGAATTGGCCAAACAAAAAATGGGAGACTTCTTTGAAAGAAGAAAGGGGAACTGAGATGAAACAGATGTCATAACTGCAGGAAGCAGCTATGACCTTTAAGGCTAGGGGAACGAAAGGAAGTGGTTTAGTTATCAGTACTTAGATGCTCAGAGGAGGGGAAACTGCAGTTGGAAACCAGACCTCCTAAGAGAGGCTGTAAATGACTGCTGCTGGTGCTGCAGAAACTTGGAGGAGGAGGTGTCACTTGGCTGGTTCTGAGGATGCTGAAATTAGCTGGAGAATGAAAAAACCTCCCCTTGCTAGGTGAAGGGTCACTGCTGGGTAACAGTGACAGGAACAGAAAGCAAACAGGAAGAAACCAGGCTCTTCTCTCCTCCAGCCTTCTACTCTCCCTCTAGTGTTCCTATTAATGGGACCTAACAGACAAGCAGATGACAAGGAATAAATGAGGTTGCAAAGTCCCAGTTCCAGAGTTGCAAAGCAGAGTGTTTAAGCATAACCCCTCCCGCCCCGTCTTTGGCTTCTCAGCATCAATACAAAGCCTTCTACACATATTTGAACTTCATCAGTAAGGCAATAACATTATGTTTCTGCCCAACTAGATATAAATAACCTCCATACAAAGATGTTCTCATTTTCTTCCTAAAGAGGGGAGGCACAAAGCCCCAATGATCTTTGGAATCATCTGAGAATAATACAGTGCTGATGAGGCTAATTTCTCCTTCAAGTAAGTCACAGCCCCACTCGATTATTCTGTGACCTAGAGACGAAAGGCAAAGTTAACCATCAAAACGAATGTTATATAAAGCAGCAGAAAATAAATTAGTTAAATACATACATATTCTCAAAATTAGAGTAGTTATTGGAAGGAAAGGGCATGGATTTTCTACAAAACCCTAGAGGTCTGCACAGTAATTCTCCTATGGGTGCTTGCCAGAGGCCCCACACAGCATCACCATTTTTCATAGGCGCTTTGAGTGTTATTGATTCAGCCAGGTCATAAGGCACAATTGGAAGAGCAACTTGCTCTGCAGCCTGGGCTCACTGCAGAGATTTTTGTTGCTCTGCCCCCCACTCAACATGGGCAGCCATAAGGGTTACACAGTAAATGGGTTAACTGCCACACCCAGGTATGATATGCATGCCAAAATCCAAAAAAGGCCACCAAGCATTTTGTCTTTTTAGAAGCAGTTGGTGCAAGGTGCAGCACCTTGTCTTTCACCTTGAAGAAGATATCTTTACATGCTTCAAACCACTGAACTTCTAGAAACTTCGCTGAAGTTGCTGGCTCCCGAATTTTCATAATTTTCATGGGTTATATCTCCCACACTCTGGTTTGCATGTGTCTTCCTAAGGCATCTAAAGTACTTTCCATCCTTGCTCATAAGATCCAGTCAGGATGATGTCATCAGTGTAGTGTAGCTATATGATGTTGTGCGGCATGCCACGACAATCAAAATCTCTTAGTACTATGTTATGTCAGAGAGGGGAAGAGATGACACAGCCTTTAGGCAAGACCGTGAAGTTATACTGTTGGCTCTGCCTGGTAAAACAAAGTGCTTCTGGTGATCCTTGCAAACTGGTATGTCACAAGTCAAGAGGTATGCACCGGGACCAGGGGCTGCAATGATTTGCTCCAGTAAAGATTCTACATGTGGAACAGCAGCTAAAATTGGAGTCATCACCTGATTAAGATTATTTTAATCCACAATCTTTCTCCAAGATCCACCCACCTTCTTCCCAGAGCCAAATAAACAGTTAAATGAGGATCTGAGAGAGAGCATTGCAATTGGAACTTTCAAGTCTTTGGTCATGACATGACTCCCTGCAATTTCTCTGGGAACACAGTGCAATACTTTTGGTTTAATAGCCTCATAGAGTGAGAAAATTCCAGGGGCTTCCACTTGGCCATTCCTACCACAGAGGCTTTTTCTCCAGGCTCACAGAGCCAATGTGGGGATTTTGAGAGTTATCAACTATATCTATTCAAATTACACATTCAGGAACTGACTAAATAACCAGAAGGTATGCCCAGGAATCTACTAGACCTGCTGTAATTCAAACTCGGACTCCATCTATCACCTGATCACCATATGCTTCCATTTTGGTGGCCCAGAGTGACATTTTGGGTTGTTAGGAAGCAATGTCAATTCAGAGCAAGACTAGTAATCCCCAAGACATCTGGGTATTTTCCTTTACCCCAAGGCACAGTCATTCCAATAAATAGCTGTGGGTCCCTTTGGAAAAGACTTGCATGACTATTGGTGGTATATCGTTGTGGCCATGTCACAATGTTCTTCTTCAAGGAAACCCGGCTTGCCTTTCAATTAAGGGGCTTTGGGTCTGCAAACTGGCTTAGGTGTGGAAATGGGGTGACTTAAGTCAGACTTTTGGCCTCCAGATCTGGAGTTTTTCCTGTTACATAGATCAAGTGACGTTTTCATAGGCTGCCCATCTGTTTCATTCCTAGGGAAACAGAGATCAATTACTCACTGACAAAGATCCCTGTGGGTCAAAACATTCTGATGACCACTTTGTCCCTGTTGCCTAGCATGGTAAATGGTCCTACCTTGAAATCAGGGCCTTTGTACCAATGGCAGCATCTCCCAGCATCGTACCTGGCTTACAGAGGAAAAGCTCCCAGCACAAAGCATTTCTCAAGGTCTTAATGAAGGCAGTGTCTTTTGGGTCTTCTCATGGAATACAGTAGACAGCTTGCGTGCAGGTTTCACATGATCAGTCCACCACAGAAGTCTTATTTCCTTATACTTTTGGATTCCTTCCTCTATGTCATGCCAAGATTATTCTATCATGTCAGTATCGATGAATTTAAGCTCCAGTTGAGTTCAAGTTTATGTCAACTAATCAAGCAAACTGTTAGTCACTTCCAGTTGCATGCACTAACATTGCATGGGAATCTAGAATCTCGAGTAAATGCACCCAGATCAATACATTTTCGTCAATCCAGTGTTATATTCCATCCTCCTTAGTATGATACCCTTAGAGTCACTGCCACACATATTCTCACAGGTTTCTGCCAATATATATTAGCAAAATCTTGCAATTCTTTTGGTGTATAAGCTATTTTCTCCTGGGTTGGACTTTGCGTCTGTCCCCTTGGTGCATGCTGAGATTTGACCCTACTTATGAAAGATTGACAACTAGGGGTGGTGGCAGTGAATCTTGAGTAGAACGGGTGTCCCCTTGAAAAGGCACCTCCCCAAGGTGATGTTATTAGAGCGTTTTCAAACAAGGGACTGCTAGTCTCCTGGACAGGGGAGGGAAGTCTGCTACCACTGGCAAGGGAGGTTTAGAGTCACTGAGGGATTCTGAGTCCAACTAGATGTCCCAATTCCAGGTTTCACAGTTCCACTCCTTCCCAATCAATGCTCCAATGTTCACATGAGAAACTTGATGGGGCTGTGAATTCAACTGACATTGTACTTCAGCAACCTCTATAACTCAGGTTTGTGTTTGATTTTAACCACTATCAGCCCTGTGGGTACAGAAAATAAAAACTTCTTTTAGGGCCACCCTGGAAACTCTATGATTCTGTGACCATGAATTGAACCAAGAGTTTCAAGGCCTGAGCATTTAATTTTATTTCTTTTCTTTTGTAAGTGCTCAAGTGCACTCAGAAAAATCCACACTGGTCCTTGTGGCCATAATGGTCAAGTGCAGCAGTCACTGGGGCCCCCCAAGGCTCTTCTTTCAGTCAACCACAGATGATAGTAGTGCCATTGCCAGCATCCCTTTTCCCAGTAGCAGGGAACTCAACACTGCTTTCAAGCCCAAGAATGCAAACAAACCATTATTGGTATCAAGTTCTGCATCAGTATGGATCCAATCAAGAGGCGGAAACAACAGCACTTTTTGTTCAAAGGGAATTTAATATAAAGAGTTGTTGACTTGCACTGAACTGGGTCATAATGGTCTTTTCAACAAATGGGGCTGGGAGAGTTGGATATCCATATCCAAAAGAATGAAAGAGGACCCCTGCCTCATGCCCTACACAAAAATTAACTCAAAATGGATCAAAGATCTCAATATAAAAGCAAGTACCATAAAACTCCTAGAAGATAATGTAGGGAAACATCTTCAAGACCTTGTATTAGGCAGCCACTTCCTAGACTTTACACCCAAAGCACAGACAACGAAAGAGAAAATGGATAAATGGGAACTCCTCAAGCTTAGAAGTTTCTATACCTCAAAGGAATTTGTCAAAAAGGTAAAGAGGCAGCCAACTCAAGGGGAAAGAATTTTTGGAAACCATGTATCTGACAAAAGACTGATACCTTGCATATATAAAGAAATCCTACAACTCAATGACAACAGTACAGACAGCCCAATTATAAAATGGGCAAAAGAAATGAAAAGACAGTTCTCTGAAGAGGAAATACAAATGGCCAAGAAACACATGAAAAAATGTTCAGCTTCACTAGCTATTAGAGAGTTGCAAATTAAGACCACAATGAGATAACCTTCTCACACCAATTAGAATGGCTGTCAGTAAAAAACAGGAAACTAGAAATGCTGGAGGGGATGTGGAGAAATTGGAACTCTTATTCATTGTTGGTGGGACTGCATAAGGGTTCAGCACTCTGGAGGTCAGTCTGGCAGTTCCTTAGAAAACTAGATATAGAGTTACCCTTCGATCCAGCGATTGCACTTCTCGGTATATACCCGGAAGATCCGAAAGCAGTGACACAAACAGATATCTGCCCGCCAATGTTCATAGCAGCATTATTCACAATTGCCAAGAGATGGAAACAACCCAAATGTCCTTCAACAGATGAGTGGATAAATAAAATGTGGTATATACACACGATGGAATACTACATGGCAGTAAGAAGGAACGATGTTGTGAAACATATGACAACATGGATGAACCTTGAAGACGTAAATAAGCCAGGCACAAAAAGAGAAATATTATATGCTACCACTAATGTGAACTTTGAGAAATGTAAAATAAATGGTTTATGATGTAGAATGTAGGGGAACTAGCGATAGAGAGCAATTAAGGAAGGGGGAACAATAATCCAATAAGAACAGATAAGCTATTGTGGGTAAATTTAATGTTCTGGGAATGCCCAGGAATGACTATGGTCTGTTAATTTCTGATGGGTATAGTAGGAACAAGTTCACAGAAATGTTGCTGTATTAGGTTACTTTCTTGGGGTAGAGCAGGAACATGTTGGAAGTAAAGTAGTTATCTTAGGTTACTTGTCTTTTTCTTACTCCCTTGTTATGGTCTCTTTGAAATGTTCTTTTATTATATGTTTTTTTAAATTTTTTTATTTTTATACAGTTGATTTAAAACAAAGTTTTTTAAAAAAGGAAAAAAAATATGCAGAGCCCCCTTGAGGAGCTGGTGAAGAATGTAGGGGTGTTGGGCTTCCCCACCTTGATGGTTGCTAATGTGCTCACAGACATAGGGGACTGGTGGTTTGATGGGCTGAGCCCTCTACCACAGGACTTGCCCTTGGGAAGACTGTTGCTGCAAAAGAGAGACTAGGCCTCCCTATAATGGTGCCTAAGAGCCTCCTCCTGAATGCCTCTTTGTTGCTCAGATGTGGCCCTCTCTCTCTACCTAAGTCAACCTGGCAGGTGAAATCACTGCCCTCCCCGCTATGTGGGATCAGACACCCAGGGGAGTGAATCTCCCTGGCAACGTGGAATATGACTCCCGGGGAGGAATGTAGACCCGGCATCATGGGATGGAGAACATCTTCTTGACCAAGAGGGGGATGTGAATGGAAATGAAATAAGCTTCAGTGGCAGAGAGATTCCAAAAGGGGCCGAGAGGTCACTCTGGTGGGCACTCTTACGCACAATATAGACAACCCTTTTTAGGTTCTAATGAATTGGGGTAGCTGGTGGCAGATACCTGAAACTATCAAACTACAACCCAGAACCCATGAATCTCGAAGACAATTGTATAAAAATGTAGCTTATGAGGGGTGACAATGTGATTGGGAAAGCCATATGGACCACACTCCCCTTTGTCTAGTTTATAGATGGATGAGTAGAAAAATGGGGGAAGGAAACAAACAAACAAACAAACAAAGGCACCCAGTGTTCTTTTTTACTTTAATTGCTCTTTTTCACTTTAACTATTATTCTTGTTATTTGTGTGTGTGTGGTAATGAAGGTGTCAGGGATTGATTTTGGTGATGAATGTACAACTATGTAATGGTACTGTGAACAATCGAATGTACGATTTGTTTTGTATGACTGCATGGTATGTGAATATATCTCAATAAAATGAAGATTAAAAAAAGAGTTGTTGACTTGGTATGAAACTGTCACCTTGGGAACTGAAAGACTAAAAAGAGAACCCTAGGATGATCACAGAGTAGCAGGAGGCAGTTGTGCCGGTTTGGATATACTATGTCCCCCAGAAAAAAGTCATGTTCTTTAATACCATCTTGTGGGGGTAGATGTATTTACTCTTGATTAGGTTGGAACCTTTGGATTAGGTTGTTTTCATGGAGATGCGACCCACCCAACTGTAGGTGATAACTCTGATTGAATTATTTTCATGGAGATGTGGCCCCGCCCATTCAACATGGGTCTTAATTAAATCACTGGAGCCCTATAAGAGCTTGGACAGAAGGAGCTCAGTGCTGCAGCCGAGAGACATTTTGGAGACAGCTGTTGAAAGCATACTTTTGCTGACGCTTTGGAGATGCTAGCCCAGAGTTTGCTGCAGAGAAGCTAAGAGAGGACAAAACACCCCAAGAGCAATGTTTTGAAGAATGCGCAGGAGCTGAGAGAGAAGCTGGAACACAACCCTGGATCAGCAGACACCATCCATGTGCCTTCCCAGCTAACAGAAATTTTTTGGACGCCACTGGCCTTCCTTCACTGAAGGTATACTCGTGTTGATGCCTTAATTTGGACATTTTCAGGGCCTTCAGACTGTAACTTTGTAACCAAATAAACCCCCTTTATAAAAGCCAATCCATTTCTGGTATTTTGCATAACGGCAGCATTAGCAAACCGGAACAGCAGCTACCACCCCTGCAGCTGGGGAATAGAGGGAAGAGGTTGGAATTCCTCAAACTTAGAAACTTAGAAGAAGGGCTTCGTCGGCTGACACTCAAATCTCTGAGGTGGGGCCAGTTCCCAGCTGGTGCTGGGACCTCTGAGATCAGTAAAAGGGCCTGGGGGACTTGGACCCAGACCTCTAAAGAGGGTGCACCAGTTGCCTGGTGCTTGTGTCACTGAGGCAGTATACAATGAAGCTAGTTTGGGAAGTTTTGGAAAATTTAAAAATTGGATTCAGCTGATGCCATGGAAATGCAGTGCTCAGAGCTAGGGTGAAGAAGGCTTCCTGGGGTGATGCTGGGGAGTCAGCTGGCAAAGCAGAAATGTCATTTGTGGAGCCCCTGCTCCAGCCTCACAAAGCAGAGTATATATAGCAGAGTGGATTTTGACCCAGGAGACAGTAGCTTAAAAACTGGCACACTTACTCTATGATCCAGCAGTTTTCCTCCTAGGGTATATGTCCATGGGAAAGGAGTACATAGATCCATTTTAATCATAATAGCCAAACCTGGAAACAACCCAACAGCAGAATGGCTAAGTAAATTGTGAATCCATCCAAGAGAATATCACTCAGCAATGAAAAGGAGTGAAGAACTGACCCAGACAACAGCATGGGTGTCACAGACATGGTGAGAGATAGAAGCCCAGACACAAAAGGCTGCATACTATAGGGTTCCATTGTTATAAATTTTAGGAACACGTGAAATGTATCTACAGTGACGGAAGTCAGAAGAGGGGTTATCTCTGGAGGAGAGTATTGACAGGTTAGAGGCATAAAGGAACTTTCTGCAGTGATGCAAATGCTCTATAGCTTGATCTGAGTGTGGCTTATGTGGGTGTATATATAAGGAAAGCATTCATTGACTGCAGACTTAAAATTTGTGCCCTCTGTTTCATGTATGCTAAATCTCAATAAACAACTTTTCTGAAAAATCCAGGCAGCAGCCCAGGGCAGATGTGGCAGTCATCAGGGACCCAGGCTCCTTTCCTTTCATTGTTTCTCCATCCTCAATACCCAACTTCCACTTGGTTGTCCAAGACGGCTGCTCCTGCTCCCACCATCACATTTGCATTCCAGCTGGCAAGGAGATGGAAAAGGATGGGGAAAGGCAGGCCTGGGTTCTTTAAGGGAATGACTCAGAAGTTGTATTTATACTCACATTCCATTGGCCAGAACTTAGTTACCTAGCCTCACCTGGGTGCACAGAAGGCTGCGAGATGGGTCTTTAGCTGAGCTGCCATTTCTCCAAGCAAAAATCTATTATTACGTAAGAGCAAGAAAACAGATATTGGGGGACACCAAGCAGATGCTGCTTCTGGTGGAGATAAAGTGGAGACGATAAATACAGACAGCTCTTGAGGGGTTTGCAGTAAATGGGAGCAGAGAAATAGGGCAAGAGCGGGAAGTTATTATGGCGTGTTTGTCAGCTGATGGGACTGATCCAACAGGGACAGAAAAATCAGTGCTACAGAGAGGAGAGGGCAAGGCACAGCAGGGGGAAGCTTGAGAAGCTAATGGGGGATGCCATTGTGGGTGGTTCCAGGGGCTCGTCCATGGGGGCAGCAGGCGGGCAGAGCCGTGGGGCCAGGTCTGAGGGTGGGAACGTGGAAAGGAACGCTCTTCTGATGTTCCCCATTTGCTCAATTAAATGAACTGACTACCGAGCAGGGCGTTGTTTGCATCTGCAACGTGCTTGGAGCACGTTAGGCAGGCAAGAGGCTCCTGGCACGGCCAACTGGGAATTCTGGGGCCTTGCCACACGTTGTCCCCCTGTGGGAATGAGGTGCCCAGCCCCAGTAAGACTGGAGAGCTTGGTTTCAGAAGGCAGGCAGGGACTGAAGCCACACTGAGGCCCACCTCCATGCACAGGTGCAGCCATAAACACCCAAAGGTGCAAAAAGCAAGGGCTCCCAGGGCAGGGAGAGGTCCTGGGCTCCATGGAGGGGATCGGGGCTGCCAAACGCAGCTGGCAGGCCTTGGGCCGGCCCTACACCCGGACTGAGCCTCCAAGGTATGGGACATGGAAGAGAGAAAGAAGCACTCGGCAAAGTGACAAAGGCTCCACTTCATTTCCAGGATTTTATTTGCTTGTTATAATTCTGATATTTATGTACATATATATATATATATACTTTTGTTTTTTTGTAAAAGGCTCATCGACAGACCAAGCAAAGGCATACGGGAGGCTGTGGCTGTGGGGGGCAGGAGCCTGGGAGAACCTAGCTTTCCTTTCTTTCCTTTTTTTTTTTTTTTTGTCTGTTTTTATTTTTCCTGGGATGGGACCATCAAAGCTAATTGCTATAAAACCTAGAAACCACCTAGAGACTCAGACATCTGGCTACACACTAGTGGCATATGGGGAAAGGGCAAGGGTACGAAGTTGCAAAGTCACGATGTATTTACATTCTCAAGGTGAGGGATGGGGGGGTGGGGGGTTGCTGAGAAACAAGAACCAGACGACTGGGACGGGGACCGCAAAGGGGGACGGGGGCAGTGGCGGTGGGGAGGAGGTGTGCCGCCTCTCACCCCAGAGTGCCGGATGCCACTCGGATGTTGTCTGGTGGGAACCGAAGGCAGCGTGTGTAGGAGGTGCACCTGAAAGCCAGCCACGGGGTGGGGGTGGGCGGCGGGAGGAAGGGGTGCTGACTGGGTGTCTTCATTGGGGGGCGGGGACAGTCTGGGTTCTCCAGATGGCCACCCCTGCCACCCATGGCCAGCTCGCCCAGACCCCTCCTGGGCAGAGCAGATGGTGGGGACACCAAGTTGTGTCCCAAGCCCCAGCCAGGGAGTGGCTGCTGGGGGTGCGGGGGGTGGGGGAGGTGCACAGGAGGGAGATGCCAACCCTAGTCCTAGGGTACCCCATCCTCCCTGTCCCAAATAAGGGGTGAAGAAGGACAGCCTCTGGGCCCACATTCCTAGTTGCTTTCCTCTCCCCCAAACCACAGCCTCTCTGCCCAGTTACTTGCTGGAAAGGCAGGGCCTGAGGTTCTTGGCTTGTGGGTGATCTGCACCCCCTGAGCTGGGGCAAAGTACTGTGTGCCCAAAAAGGGGTGCAGCTGGGTTTTGGCAATAAACTGGGGAGTGGGTGGTAAGGAGGGAGTTAGGGGTGGTGGGCTCCTCTCCCCTGCCCCCAAAGTTAAGCCTCCCACCAGCCTGGGGCCAGAGGGCAGGGCAGGGGCACGGCGGGCAGAGGGAGGGGAAGCCCTCAGGCCCGAGGCAGGGGCATAGCACAGGCATTGGGCTCAGGGGTCTCTTGGCCCCTGACTCCCCTGCACCCCCGGCCCTGGGCTGAGCCCTGCCTCCTCGCCTCCAGCCCCCTACTCCAGGGCCACAGCAGGGTTGATGGGGGAGGTGGCCCCTGAGCTGTTGTTGCCGCCTGCCGCCTCCTTCTCCTTCTTGCCACTGTACTGGCCGATGAAGGAGCCGTCCTCGTTGAACTGGACATCCACGCTGCCCCCGTAGTCGGCCAGGCTGTCGTCGCTGCCCAGGGGCTTGATGTCCCCGTTGAGAGAGGGCTGGCTGCTCCCGAAGGCCTTCTCCTCATTGTCACTGCAGGGGCAGAGGGCGGGAGGGGAGCGGGAGGGCTGCTGAGGGGGTGGGGTTGGGGAGGAGCCTCTGGGTGGGTGTGGCCATGGGGGCGGGGCCAGGGCAGAGCAGCTGTGACCCTGGCTGGTGGTGGGCGGTGGCTGTCCCCCTCCACTGCCTACTCAGCGCTGCCCAGGGCCAGCTCCTCCTGGCTTGTCATCCTCAACACACACGTGTTTCTGTGCTGGGGCAGGAGGTGGGGTGGGGGGCAAGGCCAGGGCACTTCCAGGATCCTGGAGAACTGTGAGGGAGCCAGTGGGTGCACAGCTTGGGGGGCTCACGGGGCCTGGCATGAGGCTGGCTGCTACAGTGCCTTCTGATCCCAGGGGGAGAGGGGGAGCTGGGGTGGGGATGGATGTCAGTGTAGGGAGAAGCAGGGGCGTGTCAGTGTCTCCCTCTGCTGGGGGGAAGGAGAGTCCTGTCAGGGCTGGAGGTACACAGGCCCCCGGCCACCATGGGGCATCCCAGGCACCTACTGTCCCCTGGGGGTCCCTGCTATTCGTGTTTGTCAGGATGATCTCCCCACACCCCGCCTTACCTCTCCAGGGACCTGAAGCCACCCAGCAGCACAGAGAAGAGAGAGAGACAGGGTCAGACAAGGAGCCAGGGCCGCACTGGGCAGGGGAACTGCTGGCACCTGGCCTGCTGCAGCTCACCTGTACTCCCCAAAGGTCTTGTCTTTCATGGGCTGGGCCTCCGAGTCCACCTGGGTGTCCTCCTTGTCCTTCACTGGGGACACACAGAGAGGGGCTGGCTTCTTCTCCTGCCCCACCCTGTTCCTGGTCTCCAGGGCTGGGGGCGGGGGTGGGGGAGTGCCTCCCTCTCTGCCCCGAGTGCCCCCACCCAGGATCTCAGCCCCGGAGGCCTCCAGGTGACCCCCTTTGCAGCCCCCGCCCAGGAGGAAGCTTCCCCCTGGCCAGCCCCAATGTGCTGGTACTCCCAGCACATTGGGAGTTCCAGCACATTGGACGGCAACCCCCTACGCAGGCCCCGACAGTGGCCCCTGGCACTAGAGGTGTGGCAGTTACCTGAGTATTTGCCCCCTTGCTGTGCTTGATGAAGCAAAGGATTAGCAAAATGAGGAGCAGGAGGATGATGGTACTGACAAAGCCAATGAACCAGCCCTTGGTGGCAAAGCCAGTGGGGGACAGCCTCACCCGTCCTGGGGTGGGGGGAGATGGGGAGGACAGGAGACAGGGCCAGGGCCCGGCTGAGAGGCAGGCCCCCCGAGCTCCCGGCCTGCCACTGGCTCTGCCCACCCACAGCCCCGCGCCCTCGGGGATTTGGAGCCCCCGTGCCCAGGCGCAGTGTGAGGGCGGCTGCCCAGCCCCACGGGATCCCCAGGTGCTGCCCTGTCCACCCCTCGCAGGTCCCCCCAGGAGGGCCCTGTGGCCGAGGTTGGGTGGAGGTGGCAGGGAGGAGAGCTGTCTGCAAAGTGATTCCCACTGGAAAGAATTCAAGGAAAAGGGTACCCCACAGGGACGTTTTGGGCACCTGCCTTGCGCACGGGCCGATGGGTGCCCCGGGTCGGGGGGGGAGGCGGGGGGCGGGGCTCACTGGTGCCATTGGTCTTCACGGCCATCTGGTGGTGAAGCACCCTCTCCTTGAGCAGGTGGATCTTGTAGTCAGTGCCGGGCTGCAGGTCACACTGTGTGTAGGAGCTCTGGTTGTAGTGGACATACTGAGGCGGGAGGTGGGCTCCCATCTTCTCCTCTGTGCGGGTAAGGCCGAAGGGGCGGGGGTGAGCCGGGCGCCATGTGCCATCTGGTCCCCAGCCTCCCAGGGCCCAGGCGCCCCTGTGGGGTGCTCACCTCCCACAGCTTTGAACCAGATATGGAACCCGAAGTTGCACTGGCCTCCCTTGGGAACCCAGGAGACGATGCTGTAGTTCTCGCCGGCCGTGGCTGAGATGTTGCTGAAATCGGGGATCCCTGTGGGAGCATGGGACGAGAGGAAGGGGAAAGCGACTGGTGGGCTGCCTTTGGTGGTGGGGGGACGCTCGGCAGGGCCTGTGCCGCCCGCTCTCCCACCCCACGGCTCACCAGACAGGGCCATGGGGCCGCCTTCTCGCACGATGGCTTCTCCGGGGCCCTCCTTCGTGGTGGCCTGGAGCTGGAAGCGGTACCGCAGGTGGGGGCTGAGGTTGGTCAGGTTGTGCGTGCGCAGCTCGGGGTCCGGGAGGTCAAAGGACAACTGCTCCTTCCCGTCCTCGTCCACTGTGGGGGGGCAGGAGGGGCGTGGGCATGGGCGGCCTGCGCTGCCCCCCTCCCCACCTCTCCTCTGCCCCGGGCCAGGCCCCCCACTCTTACAGGCGTGGTAGGAGAGCACGTAGCCGGTGAGGATGCCGTTGTGGCTTGAGCGTTGGCTGCCAGCGCAGCAGGAGGCTGGTGTCCGACTGGCACTCCAGGTGCAGGGCCTCGGGGTGGCCGGGCACTGTGGGCACAGAGAGGGGGGCAGGTCCTCCCCAGTCCCACCCAGGATGGGATTGTGGGGCAAGAGCATCGGAGAGCAGCGGCAGGCTGCGGGGCTCACCTCCCTCGGGGGTGGTGAAGGTTATGTCGCCGGCAGGGCCCACGCTGCGCCCGTTGAAGGCCCGCACCTCCACATGATAGGAGCTGTAAGGCCGCAGGCTGCCGAGGGTGGCAATGGTGGTGTTGGCAGGCACCACCACGTAGGCTCGGTGGATGTGCCTCTTGCTGTGCTTCTTTGGATTGCCCGTGCGCCAGTACGTCACCTGGGGCAGGCGGACAGGGGACCCCAAGGGAGCCAGGCCTCTGCTTACGGGGCCCCACCACCCCTCTGGGCAACCCTTTCCCACCCTCCTCCAACCTAAAGATTTCCAAGAGAGAGCCTGGCAGGTGGCACACTCCTCGCCCCCTCCCCCAACCCCTGTCCACACCTGGCCCTTACATTGTACCCCTGGAGATGACCCTTGACCTCGGCGGGGTCCACGGGCCTCCACTTCACCAGCACTGTGTTTGCGTTCAGGATCTCGAAGCCTTCCAGCTGCGGGGTGGCCTGGGGGACTGGAAACAGCCAGCCACGTCAGCCAGACCCTCGGGCCACCTGGAACCCACTCCCCCCAACCCTGTAGTAAAAGTTGCTTGGGACTTTATATGGGGGAGTTGTTGGAGGAGTTGTGGGGTGTCTGCTCTTAAGTGGCCAAGGGCAAGTAGTAATTATACAGAGGGGAGACCCGAGGAGACCCCCACCCCACTGCGGGCATCAGAATCAATGTCAAAATTACCATCTGCAGAATCTGTAATAAGATTGATGGTAAATATCTGGAAATGGATGGAGGTGATGGGAGCACAGTATAGTGAGTGTAATTAACAGTGATGATACACGGGTGCGAATGTGGTTGAAGCAGGAAGCTGAGGGTTGTGTGTGTCACTAGCAGGAAGGCCAGAGGACAAAACACGGGACAGTATAACCCGGTGAGCCCTCTTCAGAGTGAAAACATTGTAGAATTGATTGTGGTGATATAAATCCAACTCTGAATTTACCAGAAGATAGTGATTGTACGCTTTTGATGGATTGTACGATATGTGAATTTATCTCAATGAAAAAGAATTTTTAAATTTCTTAATAAATAAGAATTTTAAAAGAATTAACATCTGCAAATATCCAGGTTGAAGGAAAACACGGGAGAGTGACAACGAGAGACAGCGCACGATCCCACCTGGGACACTGGGCCGAAGGGGAAGACATTGAAAAAGGCAATACGCTTTTAGATTTTTAATCTCATTTTTATACAGCTTGATCTTTGGTATTTCGGTTTCTATTTATGAGCTGCCTTGGGCTGAGGGGACCAGTTGGGCGTTCTTGGGGCCCAGGGCTGGTGTGCCCCCACCCTCTGGTACTCACTGTCCTCCCTGGAGTAGCCGATGGTGACGTGGGGCTCGCGCCCCTTGCCCTGGCTGTTGACGGCCTGGACTTTGATCTCGTAGGGCACAAATGTGGAAGTGTTGGCCACCACCAGGAATGGGTCACTCACGGTGTCCTCCTGCCAGGCGCCCTGTGCCCCCAGCAGACGCCACTGCACACAGTACTGGAGCTGGGGAGCATTCCAGTCCATCCACGCCAGTGGCTGCGGGGGGCCAAGGGGAAGAGGAGGTGGTTGGCCCCAAAGCACCGTCAGCCCCCCACACCGCCTACCCCATGTCCCCAGCTCATTGCCTCGTCCCTCGTGGGGCACCTGGGGCTGGCCCGGGCCTCACCTGCCAGGTGATGACCATGTTGTGGGGCTCATTCCCTTCCCCCTTCACATCCTCGGGGTTCTTCTCTGGGGCTGGAAAGCAAGGTGTTGTGATGTCAAACCTCTGGGTGTCATGCCAGGGCCCATGGATGCTGAAGCCCGAGGGACAAAAGGCCCAAGGGGGACCCCCCCAGCAGCCCTAGCTTCCCCTGGAAATCCAGAAGCAGAGGCGCCTGGGTGCGGTCACCTCTCCGGGCCCCTGGCACGGAAGGGGATCCTCCGCACTGGCTCACCTGCCTCGGGGGTCTCCACCATCTCGGAGTCCTGGCTGGGCTCTCCAGAGCCATACTTGTTGATGGCGGTGACCTGAAAGGTGTAGCAGATGTAGGGTGACAGCTTGAGGGTGGCGGAAGTCTGGTTCCCTGTCACCTTGCCCAGACTGTTCCATTTGTCAGGCTCCATTACCTTGTCCTCAAATTCAGTGTGATACTCTGCAAGGAGGGGATGGGTGATGGAGTCACCAGCACGTGGCATGTGATGGGGGGCTGGGGAGGGGACAAGTCGGGCTCTCCCTGCCTCCCCCAAGGAACCATGGCCCCCTCCTCTGGACACAGGTGCGGCCCTCGGTGGGAGGGAGGGCAGGAGGCAGGAAAGGTGGGCAGGGGTGGGGTGGCACCCTGCGCGGCCTCTTACTGTCGATGGGGGCGTTGTGGTCTTCAGCAGGGCTCCAGGACAGGCACACCTGGCCGTGCTTCAGCAGGTGAAGGTCAGACAGCTCCAGCTGTGGCACCCGTCCAGGGCTCCCTGGGGGCCGGGGAATGGTGGGTTCTCAGGCACTCAGGCTCTCCCAGCTCGAAAGGGCCTGGTGCCATGAGCCTCGGCCATCTGGGCCGGAGACCTCCCTCCCCACCTACCCCCAGCACCCCTGGGACTCACCCACCACCAGGAGCTCTGCCCTCCTCTGCACCACATCCAGCTGGGTGCCGGCCACACAGCTGTAGTTGCCCTGGTCATCATAATCCAGATTGTCTGTCCTCTATGAAGTACCTGGGGGCAGGGGTGCGGGGACCCAGTGTTCCTCCTCCTGCCTCCAGGAGACCCAACCCTCCCCAGCTCCTCTCCCGCCTCCCCTTCCACATCCTTCCTTCCACAACCTTCCGCCTGGGAGCAGGAGCACTCCTCCCGTGGATGAGGCCACGAGGTTTTGACTTCCTGCTTTTCCCACTCTTCCCCACCTCGTCCACCGAGCCAGCCTGGCCCTCACTTGTCACTTTCTTCTCGATGGCACTCTGGGGCCCCTGCGTGATCTGAGTTGCTTCTGAGGGTGACGAGGGGGAGGGTCAGCCTGGGGTCCCCCAGGGACTCCCACCCTCCCTCCTGGAGGCCCTGCCAGTTCCCCGGGCGGGAAGGGACATCTGACCTTTGACCTGTAGGATGGCCACGATGGTCACGTTGTTCTGGTCGTTGGTGGCCTGACAGAAGTAGTGTCCGGTGTCGTTGACCTGCAGGTCACGGATGCCCAGGGTGCCGTTGGTGTAGGGGAAGAAGCGCTCGTCCTGAAGCACTGTCTCCCCTTTCTCGTTCAGCCTGGCGGAGGCAGCATGTGGGCCCGGGCTCCACCACCTCCTGCCCCTGCTGGCTACCCAGGGCCATGGGAGGATGGCTCCGAGGTCCCCTCCCAGCTGGCACCACAGCACTCACCACTGCACGCTGGGCACAGGGACACCAAAGGCCTTGCACAGGAGGTGGGCACTGCTGCCCCTGACTGCCATGTACGTCTGATTGTTCGGAGTCAGGATCTTGGTGGGCAACTCTGGGGAGGAGGGGAAGAACCACACATGGAGCGAGGGCCAGACAAAAGTGTTGGCAGGGCAGCCTACCCTGGGCACGGGCTCAAGAACTTTGGAGAGAGCAGCCGCTGACCCTCCACCCTGGCATTCTCAGGCCCCCACACTCCGACCCCTGCAAACCTGGCTCCCACCTCACAGCTTCAGCTCCCACCATGCTGAGCTCCTCTGCCTCAGGGCACACGGTTCCCTGTGCCTCCAGGGCCCTCCCCGCCATGCTCTCCTGATTATTCCAGGCCCACCGCCAGTCTACCTCTTCCAGAAAGCCTTCCCAGCCAGTCCCAGTCTACCCCAAGGCTTCCAGAGAGGGCCACCCAGCCCGGCCTCGGCCACGTCCCACCCTGGAGGCCAGGGTCCCTCTCTGAGGCCTAGTCTCTTCCTTTCTAAGAGGTGAAGAGACCCCTGCCTGTCCTCCACATCCCCCACCCCGCAAGCCATTGTGCTGGGGGGTACTTTGGAGAGGAGAAAGACCCCAAGTTGGGGGCAAAGCAGCTGCCAGCCATGTCATTCCAGCAGGAGAGACTGAGGCAAGGAAGGGATGGAGGGTGGGCTCGGGGCAGGGGGCTGGGCTGGCCAGCACTCACGGATGACATAGATGTACGCATTGGCCAGCAGGAGCCTGTGCCGGCTGCGGGCCTCGCACTGGGTCACCGTGATGTCGGCAGGTTGCACGTTGCTGAGGATCAGGGATCCCCGATGGATCCGGTACTTCTGGTCCCCGGTCAGCTCTGTGCACACAGCAGGCAAGGCGGGTGGGCACCAGCCCGGACTCGAGCAGTCAGCTGTCCCATGGCCCCTCCTCTTTCTCTCCCCAACAGCCCCTGGGACACCCCGAGGCCTCAGCCCATGGCCACTGCCCCCTGTCCCCAGCCCCGGCTCACCCTTCACAGGGATCCCATTGATCCTCCAGGAGACCTTAGGCTGGGGCCTGCCCTGGGCCTGGCAGTCCAGGCATGCGGTCTCTCCTGGCCCATACAGGTGGCTCCGGGGCTTGTGCAGCCAGTACGGGGCAGCTGGAGGGCGGGCGGAGCGGGGAGGAGAGTGGCCTGAGCCCCAGCCCAGCCCAGCCATCCTCCCCTGGCCACCACCCTGGGAGGTCGTTCTGGGGCACCTGGGGCCACCGGGCACGGGGCTGTGCCTGACAGAGAGGAGCACAGGGTCTCCATACCTTCCACGGTGACATAGAAGGTGTGCCGGGGGCTGCCAAGTGAATTCTCAGCCAGGCAGCGGTACTCACCGTCATCCTCCTCGCCCACGTTCACCAGCTGCAGGGTCTTGTTGTGGTTCTGGTAGGTTATGCGGTCAGCCGGCATGGGGCCACTTGGACGCACCCACTTGATGGTGGGCGTGGGGCTGCTGAGGCGGGAGGGCAAAGCGGAGAGGGCACAGGGCCGGTCACCCCAGGCCCAGGGAGGAGGCTCCCACGGCACCCCCACCCCCACCCCCACGCAGGGTGGCTTCCCCCCACCCCGACTCACAAGCCCTCGGCGATGCACTCGAGGACCAGCGGGTGTCCCTGCATGGCCACCAGGTGGCTGCTGGAGTTGGTGGGGAAGAGCAGCCACGGCTTCCTGTCAATCATGCTGTTGGCTGGGACGGGAAAGGGGGTGGATGGCACGGCCCATTCTCCCTCCAATCCCACTGAGGCCCAGGGCCTCAGTTTCCCCCTCTGCTCTTGCTGCCCAGGAAGGGATCGGTCCCTGAGGAAGACTGGGGTTGTTGACCTCAAATGGGATGGGCCATGCCTAAGGGTAAGAGTTAGGGAAGGCAGGGTGGGGGTGTCAGAGCCTTTGGGACTCACTGGCCTTGACCCGGAGGTCAATGGGCTCCTTTTGAATGATAGTTCGGGCACCCAGAAAGTGGGCATGACAGATGTGGTCTGAGTGGTTGTCTGTGGTGAGCACGTTGGCAAAGTAGAGGTTCCTGTTCTGGCCAATGGTGACGCGGTCGTCCTGTTTGATGTGCAAGATCTCTGCGGGGGCCAAAGGGGGTGGATGTCAGGAGGCCACCGGGGAGGCACCCATGGCCACGCCCCCCACCCTCACCCGGACCCCAGGCAGCAGCCTCTGGCCGGTACTCACTGCTGTTCATCCAGTAGATCCGAGGGGGCTCGGCACTGGGCAGGGGGTGGCAGGGCAGAATCACCGGCTCCCCTTCCTCCACCTCCACGGGTTTCACCGTCTCCTTTGGCCACTTGGGGGCACCTAGAAGGGACAGAGAGGCTGGCACTGCGAGTCCCCACTCTCCTCCTGGTCAAGGCAGGGCAGGGTGGGAGAGAGGAGGTGGAAGGACTGGCCTGGGGGGTGGGAGAGAGGAGGGGAGAGGGCCAGGCCGAAAGGGCACTCGGGACCCTGCTGGGAGGGAGGGCACAGAAAGGGAAGCAGAGACTCTGGGTCCTTTTTGGACACCAGGCAGAACTGGCTCTCCGGGAAGAGGGGTGCAGCAAGTGGCAGGAGGCTGGGTGAGTGGGAAGGGTTAAGTTGGCAGAGTTCTCGACACCAAAGCCCCCTCCTCCCCAGGCACAAGGTGCCTCCTTTCCTTGCCCACCCCTAGGACGGGTGGGGGGAGGCTGAGGTTCAGTGAAGGGAGAAGGGAGCTGCGGAGGGAGGCGGGAGTCACAGGCCCTTCCATCATCCTGACACAGAAACCATGGCAACAGTTCCCAAGGTAACCAAAGGGGGTGGTGGAGGGGCGAGGGGAGCCCTAGGGAGGCAGAAAGCTCGGAGAGGATGGAGTGAGGAGGGACAACCTCAGGGAGAGAGTGACACAGATAAATACAGTGAGGGAGACAGAGAGAGGCCAAGTGGGAGGTGGAGAGGGAGAGCAAGAGGAAGACAGAAAAGCAGAGACAGAAGTGGGAAGGCAGAGGCACGTGGAGAGAAAGACAGATGGGAGGATGGTGAGAGAGAACTCAAGGATGGTGGAGAAGAAAATGGGAATGCAGAGATACAGAAGGGAAGAGAGAGATGTGTCACGAAGCCCAAGCCAAGTCAGTGACTGAGAAAGAGACCCAGTGGGACGGAGGGAGGGGCAAGCAGACCCAATCAGTAAGCCATTTGTTCAGCAGCTCAACAAGTCTGGGAGCCTTCCAGTATGTGCTACGAGGCAGGCATGGGGGCTCTGCAAGGTTGGGACACGTTGCACAATGTTGGGACACTCCCGCACCCGCCCAGGCTCTCCCCGGTCTCCATGGCACTGCGCACTCTCGGCCATGAGCTGGATCTCGTGGGACACGGCAGTGCCCAGCTTATTGCTGGCAAAGCAGCGGTAGGTGCCCTGGAACCTCTGGGCGAAGTTGCTGTTGTTGCCCGTGATGGTGAAGGAGCCGGAGTGGGGTGCCTGGTGCACGGTCACGCCCAGTTCTTTCTCAGGTTCAAAGTGGACGCCATACTGGGTCCAGCGGAACCTGTGGGCAGGGAAAGGGCTTGGAGGTTCAGAGGGCTCAGTGGATGGGCGGCTGGGACAGGCCAGAGAGCAGGACGAGGGCAGCCAGGCACCCAGGGGATGATGGGCTTGGAGAGGCAAGGATGAAGCGTGATAAGGGAGATGAGGGGCATCTTTGCTCCAAGAGCAGAGGCCAGGGGCTCAGAAGTCAGGGGGTCCAGGGTGGGGCATGAGGGCTGGGGGCTGACGTCAGAGGTCAGCAACAGGGGGTCAGAGGGTGAAGGGCACTCACTGCACTTCAGGTTTGCCTCTGGCCTCGCACTTGAGGCTGATGTCATCCGTGGGGAAGACGACAAGGCACCGCGGGGACGGCTCCACGATGACAGGCGGCTCCAACACTGGGGTGAGGGTGGAGACAGCACTGGAGTGGAGGCAACACTGCCCCAGCCCTGCTGCATCGTGAGGGCCCGATGGCCAGGAGAGGGGAGGCAGGGAGAGGGAGGCAGGAAGATCAGGTTTGTGGGACATGACCGGAGGAAGGGAGAAGGGGCCACACCTGTGCACAAATACCAAAAGAGACAGAAAGACAGGACGGCCACAGAAGTCACAAAGAAAGACACTCAAAAAGAAAGAGGAAGCCAAAAGGAAAAGGAGAGAGAGTGCAAAAGACAGAGGCTGAGAACAAGAAAGAGAAAGAGACTGAAAAGGACAACAGACTGATCAGAAAGCCCAAGACACAGAGCAAGAAGGACAAACACCCTGCAAGGAGGAGAGGGAAGCAGAGCGGGCAATGGAGCAATGGGAGGAAACAGAAAGTGAGTGCAAAATCCCAGGGAAGGGCCGAGACTGAACAGAGGGAGAGAGGAACAGAAACCCACAAGGCATGAGCGAGGAAGAGCTGAGCTGAGGCCCCAGATGAAGGCAGCTGAGACTGGACCCAAGAGCCAGAAAAGACAGCAACCCCCACGCAGGCCGCAGGCTGAGGGTGCGGAGAAATGAGCGGGGCCGAACGTATTCAGGAGAGGGGGGTCGTTGGCTCTACCCAGAGACCCCAGCCTCCCCCCTTTCCCTCTCTCTTTGGCCATCTAGAAACACTCCCACCTCTCCCCCAACTTACCATGGTGTCCATCGTCTGAGAAATCCAGGCAGCAAGGGAGAGAATGGAGAGGGAAGTGGAAACCCAGCCCCAGAAGGGGCCAGGTGGCATGGGAGGACACGTGTGCAAACCCCAAGGGGAAGGGAAGGAGGGCAGAGAGAAGGCGATGGGGTTGTAATGTGGGGGCACATGCAGCAGTGGGTGGGCGGGCCCGGCTGAGGGCCAGCACAGAGCCTGGGCAGAGCCTGGGAGAGCCACACCGTGGCTCCAGTGAGCAGAGAGAGAGTCTTGCTTTTAACAAGGGGGTGCCCTGTGGACAGACCCCCCATCCCACTGGCAGGGCCTGGTAGGGCCTGCAGAGCCGAGGCCCCTCTGCCCAGGATGCTCTGGAAGGCTGGAAGACAGACAAGCAGCCCAGGCTCCCCCACCCCCTGCTCCAGCCCACTTCCTCCTGCTCCAATTAGCACAGCTCGGTGTTTTCAATTACCAGGCCCGTCCTTCGGAGCCCAGCTACCCCCGCCCCCACGAACCCCTCCCCAAGGCCCTGCCACATCTGAGTTTCCACGGCTCCTCTACATGCGGTGCTGGCACCAGCCATGTCCTCTCCCTCCTCCTTCGCAGCCTGCCACCAAGCTCTCGGGGGCAGAGGCCAGAGGACACAGCCCCAGGACTCAGCCCTGTGCTGATGCTGACGGAAGGCCAAGGTGGCTGAGAGGAGAGGGAAGGGGAGGGGACAGGGCTGCCTTTAAAAGCTTTGTCTTGGCAGAAGACCCCAGGGTAAGGGCCTCCAGGAGAGAGGAAAGGGTTCCCCAGGGACACTGCAGAAGGGCCCCGAGCTGGGGAGACGCAGGGGTGAGTGCAGGCAGCCCAAGAGCAAGAGACAGTGACAGGGGTGCCAGGGATGGGGGAAGTCGGTGAAGGAAGCAGAAATGAGACAAAGAGGACTGGAGTGGCTGGCGGAGGGAGGGAGGGAGCAAGTGGAAGCTGGAGGAGAACCAGCAGGGAGCATGCCCCTCCACACACATGCCTGCGGGGTCAAGGTCAATAACAAGCACTGCTCAGTGCCCAGGGTAGCCCCGGAGCTGCTGTGGTCTTTTGGCCTGATTCTCTAGCCCCTCTTCCCTCTTTTCCTAAAATCCCCCTGCCCCCTCCGCACACAGACACACCCAGGCAAGAGGGCCCTGGCCAAATGGTGGAAGAGTAGGTAGGCCTGGAAAAGCACCTGAGAGAAGGTGAAGAGGGAAGGAAGAAGAATCTGTATCTGTGAATGGGCAAAAGCAGGAGTCTGGGTCCATGTGGGCCTGTCCCCGAGTACCTTGGCATGTTTGTGAGTGCCTGTCAGTGTTGCACTGGTATTTGGTTGTGCCTGCAGCTCTGTCCCTCTCTGGGGCTATGTTGCATGACCGTGATCCTTTGTGTCTCAACACTTCACTTGGGCGTGCTTCTGTTTGGGTGTTGGTGTGCCTCCTTGTACGTGTCCTCTCAGGGTCTCTGCCCCTTCTGTATCTCCATGGGCGGTTGAGCCCAGGTGGCTGGGCCATCTCTGCGTCTACCCACCTGTGTGTCCCTGTGTACCCATGGCTGGGGGGAGCCCACATCGGTGTAGCTGCATGGATCTCTGTGTGCAAGTCCAAGGGGCAACCCCAAACTCTGTCCCTTCAGCCACTCTTTGCCTTTTCCAAGTGCCTTCCAAGCCCACCTTTCTCAGCTCCAGACCCATTCTTGACACAGATAGTCTTCCCCACCCCCTGTCCCACAGCCCCAGCTTGTCTCTCAGGGACACTGGCCTCCTTGATGTACAAGCCTAGAGAGCAGGTGACAAGGTGAGGAGGGGGAGGGATTGGAGCAGGCTAGAGACCCACAAATGCCCTTACACATGACACCCTGTGAAAAGCCCCTTCACACAAATGCAAACATGGACTCCTATTCAGTCCCACTCACACATACACACGATCAACCATGATGAAATGTTAACAAGCCTTCACGAACCTCCCCCAGACCTTCGCCAACCTGACCAATCAGAAACACTTATAAGGACTCCCAAAGTTACCAATATAGAAAATCAAAACCCACACTCATGAAGAGCCACTCTCAATCACAAGCATACACACTCATGCACGCAAATATACAGTCTGTCCAGCTCACTGGCATACACAGATGCTCATGTTCAGTCCCAACACTACAGCTACACCCCCAAACCCCCGTGGCACCCCCCCCTCCCAAACTCACATGCCTTAGTACCTTTATGGTCATAGACTCATAATCCAGGAACCCCATCCCCACCCCCAAATAACTGTATATGAAAGATAAGACTCTAGAAAGCTATTGGACTGGACCCGGGGTTTTCACGGTGTTCGCCTGTCTCGGTTTACAGGTGGGGCTGCCCAAGGTGGGAAGAACCAGCTCAGGATTACACAACTCAGAACTGGAACCCCCGCCTTTGCACACGCTAGCTGAGGCCTGGGGACGGCCCCATTCGCCATCCCCTTCACGGGGTGAGATGCGCCGGGAAAAAGAGAGGGGAGGGGAGGAGCTGGTGAAGGGAGAAGTGGGAAGGGCCCGAGGCCCGCGGGGCGAGCGCCAGGTCGGCTGTCCGTGGTGCTGAAACCACCGGCCGCGGGAGCCGCTGGTCTCTGTCCATGGTGCTGACAGGCCGGCGCCTCGCCCCAGCGTCCTGGGCACCCCCGCCCACCCCGCGCCGTGGGAAGGAGGAGTGAGGGTCCGGAATGGGGCAGGGGTGAGGAGGCAGGAGACACAGAGGGTCTCAGCGCGGCGGAGAAAGGACGCGCCGAGTCTCCCTTCGACTACTCACATTCCTCGGGGATCTGGATGAGCAGGCAGGGCTTGCACAGGAGGAGCGGCTACACGTACCACAGCGCCACTACCATCTTCCCGGCAGCGCCGGCGGCTCGGCGCGGCTCAGCCGGCCGGGCTCAGCTCAGGCTCCGGCCGGAGGGAAGGGGGCTGGTGGGAGGCCTGGGGCGGGAGCTGGGTGTGGGGGCACTGGGAGAGGGGAGGAGGGAAGGGAAAGGTCGAGGGAGGAGAGAGGAGAGAACGGACCGACGTTAGCGAGTAACATCTGGGCGAGCCCGGGCTCCTGGCCCTGCACCCACTGGCCCGCTCTCCGCCCCCCCCCGTCCCTCCCTGCCCCCACCTTGAAGGGGCAAACCTTAAAGAGACTTAGCCCAGGCTGGGCCTCCAGGTTGCCTTTCACTCCCTTCCTACTTTCTGGCAGTGTTTTCTCCACCAGCTGCCTCCCCAGCACCAACTTGTTGCCCCAGTCGGCTCTCCTGGGGGTGCCGTCCCCACATGTGCCTGGATGTGCCTGTGAGCAGGTGTCCGTGGGCATGTGTGCATGTGGATCTTACACAGGGGGTGAATTGAATATGCACGTTTGTACGTGTCTTCTCTGAGTGTGTGCACTCATAAGCGGGCATGTATCGGTGTGTGTCTGGGGAAATGCACATATGGATCTGCTGGCCGTGTGTGTGCAGGCATGAGCATGTGTGTGTGCATTTGTGACTCTGTTACCGTGGGAAGGCTGAATTCATATGCCTTCTATCTGTGTGCACACACATAAGCATGTGTGTCTGGTGTGTCTGTGGGGGTGAGTCCTCAGGTCTGCTATGTGTGTGTGCATGCATGTTTTGTGTTTGTGTGTCTGTATCTGTGGAGAGCAAATCCTCATTTCTGCTGTCTCCATGTGCACACACAAGCTCGTGTCTACTGGCATGTACAGATGAAGGCTTGTCACAGTCTTACTGCTGTTGTTTCAAAGACAACTGAGCCCTGGGTGCTGTTCAGGACTAAAAGGTTGGCAGAGGGGCTTGAGAAGTGGGGACAGAGAAGGGAAGAAAAGAACCCAAGATGGCTGCACTCCACAGAACAGGGCCAGGGAAAAGAAGAAAAAGAGAGAAGGAAGTCTGCCCACAGGAACTGGAGGGCAGGCAGGAGGAAAGCACCTCCTGCTGTCCTTCAACCCCCTGGGGGGCACTAGAGGTGACTGTGGCCTCCCCCCTTGCAGATGCTCCAGACCAGGGTCAGGGCAGGGGTCAGGGAAAGCTCTGGAACAGTTCCTCAGAGAGTGTTTCTACCGCCTCTCAAGTATCTGGCAGTCAGCTCCTGTGTCTTTTTCTGAGTCTTCGGGGCTCAACATGGCTGGCTGTGTCCACCCCAAGCCCAAGCAATGCCCACAGCCCACCTGCATGCAAGGGGACCCTGGGTGGGAGAGCCCCTCTGTCAATGCCCAGGAGAGGAAACAGATTACCAAGAAGATATACACCAGTTTGACTCTAAACAGTGAGGGGTTTGAGAAGAGGGAAGCAAGGATGCTGCTGGGTGACTGAGAGGCTGGAGCCCGGATCTGGCTGCCTTTGCCCAGTCCTTACAGGGCACACTCCCTGCCCCCAGTCAGGAGAGGACTGGGCCTCAGCCAGAAGGCCGAAAGGGTAGGTGGGGAGACCTGGAATTGTGTGTTAAGGAATCTGGGCTCTGTCCGGAGGCTAACTGGGAGCCACCAAATAGTTTCGTATCAAGGGGTGACCCGGGAAGGGTGGCAAATGCAGCAGTCATCTGGGGACTGGGCAGGAAAAATGGATGGTGGTGAACGAGCAGTCTGCTTGGAGCTCTCAGAAGCCCCCACCCAGAGCCAGAGGGAGGCTGAGGGAATGACTGGGAGGGTATGGGGGGGGGTAGGAAGTGGACAAGAGCAGAGCTGGGGCTCTGAAGGGCGGAGGAACAGCAGACCTGTGCAGCGCCCCACCTCCCCCCAACAAAGCCAGTGTGAGCAGGGGGCCCCAGGCAGCCTTGGCTGGACTTCAAGGCCCTTTAGGAAGCAGTAGGAGCCACAGATCAGAGAGCAGGCGATCAGATAGCAGCCTCAGGAGCGCTGAGCACTCCGGTCTTTGGAGGGGGGGGAGGGGAACGGGAGCAAGGGGGAGCTCAAAGGAGGACCCTCCTGAATGCGGGCAAGAGGCTCAAGGTCTCCACTTATTAAAATGATCCTTTCCAGCTCCTCCATTTGTCCCAAATCTAGATTCCCAGAATGGTGTTTGGCATGAATGTACACAGGGAAATATGATACCCCAATGTCCTGGTCCCTCTCGCTCCTCCCTCTGGCTCCATCCCAACTTTCCACAGCCTCACACCCAATCCCTTTTGGTCTCCTGGTATTTGCCACCCAGCTCACCACTGCCCCGGGCACTTGGAGCCAGGCAGGAGCCAGAAGGTGGAGAGGCTGGGAGGGGGGCTCTCCCTCCTCCCCTCCCACTGTGGCTGGGTCTCTGATCTTTCACCATTCATCAGGCAATTACAGAGCAAGCGGCTAGGCTGTCAGCTCAGCGGGCTCTCCCCCACCCTCCCATCGCCAACACCAGGGGCATGGTGGGGGTAGCAGGGGGAACGTTCCACAAGCTGGTGTACAGATGGAGCCAAGGCCATGTCTGTGAAGGGGGGTGGGGGGCAGGATGGGGGAGACCGAGGGTGAGAGACAGAGCGAGAAAGAGGCAGGAGGAGGGTGAGCCATGGGGGCGGGGGAAGGGGGTGAGTGGGGCCGGGAACGTAAGACAAAGACAGAACCTTGAAGACCGGGATAACTGAGATGGTGACTGTTGGGGAGAGGAAGAAATCCAGAAACCGAGGCCCAGGCAGCAGGCAAAGGAAGGGAAGAGGATAAAAGAGTACAAAGGGCGAGAGGTGGCAGCAGCAAACGCTGAGGAGAAATGAGAAAAGGCAGGGAGAGTGAGGAGTGAGGGGTGTGTGCCCGCGCGTGCGGCTGCATCCCCGTGTGCGCGTGCACGCAGCCCAGTGGTGCCTCCGCAGCGTCCTTGGGGTGGGGGTGGGCAAGGGGCGGGGGAGGAGGAGGGAAGATGGGCCTGGGGCAGAGGAGGGGGGAGCTCCCCAGACCCAGAGGTCAGGCGGAGAAACCAGGAGCTTGGGCCAGAGAGCGGAAACCCAGCCCCGTGGTGACAGGGCACACAGATCCCTGCCCACTTGTGGCACTGGGGTGAGGGAAGGCTGGAAGACCAGAATGAGCCCCCACCAGGCAACCTTCTTGCTGAGCCCAGCTAAGGGGGAGGGGAGAAGCACCCAGAAGATCCCAGTAGATCCCAGAGAGATTGCTGCTAGAGAGAGTAAGCAGCTGCCAGGCTGGAGGGGAGGCGCCCACACATCCACAGACAGGCACAACAGTGAATGAATGTGTGTGTGTGTGTGTGTGTGTGTGTGTGTCCGTGCACTTGCATGCGTGCGCATGCACCAACTGTGTATATGGGTCAGCATGCTGGGGCACTGAGTGGGTCCAGGACTGGAAGCCATCCTTCCCCAGGGCCTCACACACTGAACAGGGAGAAGGGGCATGAAGGGGGCCCCAGGAGGCCTAAAGGGAGGGGCTTGGTGAGGCCATGAGGAACCCCGTCCTGGCACCCAGGGGTGCCTGGGTTGTCCCTAGGGCCTTTAGTCCTCTCACTAGGTTACCTGGGAGGTCGTGGAGTCCAGCTTAGACCCAGGGTGATGGCCCTGCTTGCTGCATTCTCACACATGTGCGCGCACACACGCACGCACACACACACACACACACACACACACACACACACACACACCAGGAACCTCCCGCCATCTCAGGCCCAAGGTCTGCCCTGCGTGTGCACGAATGCCAGCTCCTAGTTGCTCCTGGAGCCCTTCTCTCTGCCCCTCCTGACTGACCAAAACGTGCCTGCCCAAAGGGCAAGCAACAGGAGGGCCCTCTAGGGAGGGGGGCAAAGAATATCCAGGCCCCCCAGACCTGTCTGCCCTGCCCGGTGTCTGTTGAGAATGGCAGCGCCCAGGGATGGGCAGGCTCCTCTGCAGGGTTGGCTGGGTCCTTTGTGCCCGTCGGTGTGTATGTATGAGTGTGCAGGTGTCACCTACACCCTTGCACTGTGTCCCTTTAAGGCTCCCCCTCGCCCCCACCCCCAGGCTGTGGCTGGAGGGTTTCCATGGCAATGGAGCCCAGCTCTGCTGGCAGAGGTGGGGGAAGCTGCAAGGAAAACCCCGATGGAGTCTATTCAGTTATTTAAATAATACATAAAGGAGCCTCGGTGGGAGCCACCACAGGTAACTGGTGACCCAGAATTCTTAAAGTGCCATAGCCCTTGCGGGGCAGCCCCGAGGTGGCCCACTGCTTTGTCTGGACTTCCCTTCTCCCCCTTCCTTAGGGAGGGGGCTGGAGAGAGCTGGGTGTCCAGGTCTCCATGGCTCCCGGAGCTCACCTGGAAGGGACCATTCTTAAAGTCGGTGTGCAGGGCGGGGCGCAGAGGAGAGGTCAACCCTTTGTGGGGCAGTGGGGAGGGCAGTCTCCACCGGGAAGGGAAGGGAAGGGAGGGGAGTGCCACCATCGTGGGCCAGGACAGACCTTTTCCTCTGCCTTCAGCTGTCCCAGCTCGGATCCCAGTTGCCAGGAAATAAATTCATGGGTGGTACTTACCACATACCAGATATCCTTTTGAGCCCTTTCACTAAATTTAACGCATTTACTCCTCAAAATGACCCTGGGAGGAAGGAACTATTAGTACCCCCATCTTACGGATGAGAAAACTGAGGCTCAGAGAACTTGAGAACCATGGCCAAGGTCACAGAGCTACTGAGTGTCAGGGCCAGGGTTGGACCTGCTGTGGCACTGACGGTGAAGAGGGTTCTAGATTGGGTGGGGACGCCTGAAGCCACCAAAGGCCACTCCAGGAGCTCCGCTTGCCTCACACGTGTGCCTGCTGGAGGTGCCCAGGGGCCTGGGCGCGGATGGCCCTGGGGAAAGGCTTATTTGCTAGGCAGATGGCAGGCAAATGAAGGCGGCAGGGCTAGAATGCCATCCTGACCCACTTTTCTGTCTCAGGACAGAACAGGAAGCCATTTCCTCCCTCAGGCCGGGGTCCCTTCAGCCTGCTGCTCTGATGAGTCTTTCCATGCCCCCTGCCCCGCGCACCCCCCAATCCAAATACTCAGTCCAAGGGCCACTCCTCTCCCCAGTCTGTTCTGGGATGGGCTCCGTTTCCAGACCACTGACCCAGAATCCTGGCTCACTCTGACCTCTTTCTTTCAACCAAAGGTCCCAGGGCCACTTGCAAAGAGGCCGCGGCTGCCTGAAAGCCCCTCTCTCCCACCAGGGCTTAGAGAGAGCATGTAGCTCCCTCCCTGTGCTGAATGCAGGCTAAGACCCAGCAGGGGGTGGGTGCTCAGATGCCCAGTGGAGCAGGGGCCAAGGCCCCTAGATCCCTAGAACTCATGCTAGAGCCAAGCTCCTTGCTGCACAGCTGGGGAAACTGATGCCCGTGGCCTAAAACCTGTCCCCCCTTTCCACCTCCCCTCTAAGTCCTCCTTCCAGCTCTGGACAGCCGGGCTCAGGACAAGACCAGAAACCACCAGACCTGAGAAATGGGGCAGTGGGTAACGGGCCCCTCCCAAGCCTTTGGGGCTCTGTCCTGGGCTGGGCTGACCCTAGCAACAGTGGGAGCTTTGGGGGCCCAGCTGGTGGGAGAGATCCACACCCCGTTGCTGGGGGAGGGGCCTGGAAGTGGTGGAGACACTGCCAGGCCCCACCGGCCATCTTGAGACTCCCCATTCCCAAAGGGTTAAATGGCACAGAGGGGAGCACAGAAAGCGGGGGTGGGGGTGGGGGTGGACAATGCAGCCTCTGTCCTCCCCAGGGCTTCGGGATTCCTAAGGCATGAACGCAGAGGGTGCAGGGGAGGGGGCTGGAGGGCACCCCGCAGCTGCGGGGAGCCAGAACCGGGGTTGTCCCCAGATCATGCAGCGCCACCCCGTGCCAGTCACTGTGGCCACCACCCTCAGCCATGCCCCTTCCCAGCACAGGCCCTGTTGGCATCTGAGGGGACCCGAGTGGGCCCGGGCGGCCGTGTGTGTGTGCGCTCGCTCACTCTCACGCACACACGCACACGCGTGCAACCTGAGAAAAGAGATGCTCGCCACACATGCAAATGGAAAACCTAGGAAACTACCATCTACCCCCACACGTGCCCAAAGGCTCCCCAGCAACCGGACTCCGCTATGTGAACCTCCGGCTTGGGGCCGCCCCTGCTCCCACATTGGTCTGGCACTGATGGCTAATGGGGTGCTGATGGAGGGGTCCCCCAGGGACTCAGTCCCCTTCCTTCAAACTCTACCCTCAGATGGATGTCGCAATGGAGGGGCTCAGAGGGCACCTTGTGGCCAAGTGCACAGAGCCAGGGACACTGACCCCCTCCTGCCTCACCAAACCCCTGCTCTATACAGCACCCCCACCTTGGGTTTAGGGGCCAGAGGTAGAGGACAGAGGCTGGGCATTCCCTCCGCAGCTTCCCTAGCTGCAGGGACCAGGGAAGGCTGGAGGCAAGCTCCTGAGGCTTTGGTGGTGGTGGTGGGAGGGGTGGGGTGTGGACAAAGAAAAGCTTCTAGAAAGCCCAGCAGTCCAGACCCTCCCCTTGCAGAAGCACTCCCGCCCTCTCCGGACTCCTCCCTCTTTCTCCAACCACAGCCCTTAGGAAGCCACAAAGACCCTGTTGCTATCTGGAGAGAAGCCGGGCCAAGGGAGCAAGCTTGGGGCCTCCAGAAGTTCACATAATTCCAGATGACCCCACCCAGACCCAGCCTCCAAGTCACGTGGCAGGGGGGTGTGTGTCACAGACAGCAGCCCACTGGGGACCCTAGAAGGGCAGGTCCGTTCCCCTGCCTCCCCCATTGTCTGAACCCCAGGGTGGGGCAGGGCCCGGTGACAGCACTCTGGGTCCCCTGTGTACCCACAGAGGTAGGCCTTGGGGGGCTTGGCCGGGACCCCCATTTGGGCGGACCTCTCCCGGAGCATGCCCATCCTGGGCCCAAGGCACTGCCAGAGAACACACCTGTCCTCCACACCCCAAAACTGTCTCTCCCCTTTGCCCAGCCAGGGAGTCTGGGTAGACCTCAGGAGAGCCTCCCTTACGCCTGGCTCTCCTGGAGGGTGGCCCACCCCAGTGCTGCAGGCTGGGACCCAGCATTGCCTTGAAAGGGACCTGGGAGACTAACGAGTCCATGGGCGATGGCTGAGAACATGGGCTGTCCGGAACACTTAGCTGGGGGTGGTGGAAGCTGCACGCCGAGCTGCCTCCTGGCCATCCCCAACCAGCCATGTCCATGTGGATGCCAGGAAGTCCCTGTTCCTTGGGCCGCACTGACTGGGGACATGGCCTGGGTGCCCTGCTCGCTGGAATGTGCCCTGGGCCAGGCCCCTCCTCACCCTCAGCCTCCCTTTTTCTATTCTGATAATTATAAGGAAAGCCCAAAAAGGATTCAGCGCCGGTGAGGACAAGGAGGGTGTTGTCCGGCGCATTGATGGCTCTTCCGAGGGACAGCCCCAAGCCTAGGCCCAGCAGGCCCTTGGCAGTGATCAGCTGCCTGGAGAATGACTGCCCACCCCACCGGGCATCAGATCCACCCCCCACACACAGTGAGTGTCCTAGGGTGCTCTGTAGGGGTGGGGTGCTGGGCACTGGGGTGGAGCCTCTTGGGAGTGGTTCGCAGCCATCAAACAAGGCAGGCAGAGGCTGGGGATGTGCTAAGCGGTGTTTCTTGCTGGGTGGTAAGATCACAAGTCATCCTTAATTTCTTTTGTTCTTTCCTGTGTATTTCAAATGCACTACAATAGGATGAATTACTTATAGGCTCACACACAGGCAAACATGAATAAATGTGGAGAGAGAGAGAGAGAAATGGCCAGGAGTCCTGGGAGTGGGATGGTGGGGTGGGGGACCCAGTCCCAGCTCTGCCATAACTTACCAGGTGGACACAGACAGGGCCCAGAGTCCCAAAGACTAGGGAGCCCCTGGTGGGTGGGTGAGGGAGCTGGATGGGTATCAGCCAGGTGAGCGAAGAGGGTGGGGGGCAGGCCAAGTCCCACCACCTGCAGCAAGGAGCTCGAAAGGTAGATGCCCCCGGGCAGGCTCTTGCCACCAGCCGTGTCACAGGGATGGAAAAGACGGGGCTTGGCAAGTAGTTCCCATGGGATGGGCCATGTGAGTCAGCAGAGATGGCACCAGGCTATCCAGAAGCCCCTTCCCTCCTGGCCATGTCAGCCAGGAGCTGGTCATCAACCTGGAGGAGTTGGCAGCCCCCCACTGGATGGGGCGTGCTGCCCGGAGCAGCCCGGAAGCCTCCCTGAGATGGGACATGGTGGTCCAGGGCTCCAGATGCCCCATCAGGGACAGTGGGTGGCACTAGCTGCTGTTTGCAATCCCTGCCAACCGAGAAAGCCCAATAATCCGATCTAGGAAAGGGGGGGGGGAGTAGGAAGTGTGTAAGACCCTCCCTATAGACAACCAGGTGGGGAAGATCAGGCAGTGGTGGGAAGCACTGCAGTGGGCAGGGATTGGGCCCTGAGGCATCTTGCTTTCTGGAAATCCCTGGCCCAGGGCCAATGAGGCCCTTCCACCCTCACCCCCACCTGATGGCTCACCTTCTACACCCAGGACACCCATGGGTGCCTGAGCCACACTGGAAAGACCTCACCCAGCGCACCCTTTCCTGGCCACAGAGCCTGCGGAAACTGGGGCTCCCGAAGCCCTTGTCCCTCCGGGGGGACCTCGATCCAGGCTTTGAGGGGAGCCCCGTGCAGCCCAGGCCGGGCTTTGGAAAGAGAGGGAGGAGAACAAAGCCCCCCACTTTGGGGCGGAGGGGCAGGCAGCGCCCAGCCCCGTCCCCTCTCCTCTCCCCATTGCAGGGAGCTCCTAGGTGGTTCCCGACCTCCCCCCACCCAGCCCCTGACCCGCGCTGGCCTCCCGGTTTTCAGCCAAACAGGCCTGTCGGCGGAGACGAGGGGCAGCCACGCCCAGGGCCACACCCCACAGCATCCGACGGGGGGCGCTCGGCCCCCGATCTCGCTCCCTTTCTCAACACCACCCCCAACCCGCACACACCCAAACGGACAGGCGAAGTTCAGCCCCAACCTGCCCGCACGACCCTGCCTGCCTACCGCCCCCCCCCCCTTTTCCAGGGTGCCCCTCTCCAGGTCCGCGTTCTGAAGGCCGCCCAGGTACCCCTTCACCTGTCCGGCCCCGCACCCGGCTTCCTTCCCCCCGCCTGCTCCCGTCCGCCGAGCCCGGAGCCAGGGGCCGGGCATGGGTGGGGTTCGCGGGCTCCGCGCCGGTCACCTCGGGCCCGCGGCCGCGCAGCGCTCCCGCCTCGCCTCCCCTGAAGCCGGGCTGGGGCGGGGAGCGGGTGGCGCAGCCGCGGGACCGGGGGCGAGGGGGAGGGGGGGGGGGAGGCGGCAGTGAGATCACCTCCCCGGCCGCGCGCCCCGCCCTGCCCCGCCGCGCCCTCGCCCCCGCCGGCCCCACCGAGCCCCGCGCCCGCTGGGGACCCCCGATGGCCCCTCCGGGAGCCCAGTGCGTGTGGGTGGGTGGTTTGGGGGTCCCGCGTTCAGGTCCCGCTGTCAGAGCCGCGCGCCCGGAGCCCCTGGCCCGGCAGTGCCTCCTGCCCGGCTCTGAGGGGCGCCCGCCGCAGTGGAGGCTCGGTGCCGGGATCGCGGGGCGGGGGCGCTCCCGGGGGACCGAGGCTGGGTGACCGCGGGAGGAGTCAGGAGGCGAAAGGGATCCCCCAGCTCAGCCCCAGCCCCAGCCCCAGCCCGCCAGGGCGCCGGCGAAGGGCGCCGGCGAAGGGTGGGCACCCACCCGCAACGCGATCCGGGGCGACCGCGCCCTGGCTGTCGCGTGTTTGGACACCATCAACCCCCTCCACACACACACACACCGCTACTTCGCGTCCTGGGGTCCTCCCAGAACCATCAGCCCCCTCCCCAGCCTGGGCGCCCGGGCCAGGTCCTTCCGGGAGGGGCTCCCGGGCCTCGGTCCCCAGCCGCAGGGGGCGCGTCCCTGCGGAGGCGCAGAGGGGCGCGGGCTCCTGCGCACCCCAGAGTCCCGGCAGGCGGCGGGGCCGGAGCCGACCCAGGGGTGAAGACGGGGGTCGCGGGAGGCGCCCTTCGAGCTGCATCCCCCAACTCCCAGATCTCCCAACGACTCCCCGCCGGGTTTCTCCAGCCCGGGTGTTTTATTTTTTTGTCCTGGGGGTTGGCCCCATCCTGACCTTCCCCGCTGGCCTCAGTCTCCCCAGCGCCCCTCCTGGGCTCGCGGCCGTGACCTCCGAGGCGCGGCGGAGGGGGCAGGGGTTCCGGATCGAGCCGAGCCGGCCGCCGCCGCAGGACACGGAAGGCCTAGGGCTCAGATGGCAGATTGCGGCCCTGGTAGGCACTGGCATTTTTATGGGCATGCCTGTTGCTCAGTGAAGCATTCTAGGGGCCCTGGGCTCAGCCTCCCGGGACCCCCCACTCCCACCCCCAAGCGGTTCAGGGCCCTTGGTCCCAGGGGCCCCCAGTGGGAAAGGCCCTGGCATACTGGCCTGGATTCCCAGCCCCTCGGTCTGACCATCCCCATACCAGCTTCTGTTGCCCCTGGAAGGACCGGCTTGGAGCAGGAGGCAGCCCTCAGGGAGGGCTTGGAGGCTATGGGCTCCTTAGAGGGAAAATGGACCAGGGGCTGGAGAGACCGTTCAGCAGCTGGAGGAGCCAGGGGGCCTCCCGAGGGCCACCCTGTGATTAAGTGGTCCAGCATGTGCAGCAGAGGAAACAGGGCTCAGGTCATAAGGCCAGTGGGAAGGGGGCTGGGGGGCCGGGTTGGGGAGAGGAGGGTATTTTCCATGAGGCACTGATATGTGATCTGTCTCTGGCCTGCGCTATTGGCACTTGGATAGGCCTGGCCCAAAGCTGGTGGCTGAGGTTCCCAGACTCTTCCCCCAGCCCCAACTTCTGCAGATCCTAGACCCCGATGAGATTAGATGTTGATCACTCAGATGACATTGACAGAGAAGAAGTAAGAAGGCAATAGAGCCCATTTTATTATGCACCTGCTGAGTGCATCCTAATGGGTCCAATCCCCATGGGTTGAAGTAACGAGTTTAATGACTGTTATTCCATAAATCCCCTTTGTTGAGCACAGCCATGGGCCCGCCACTGTTCTAAGCACGTTGCATGTATTAGCACACTTATTTTGCACAATGACCCAATGAGGTCCATCTGATCATTGTTCCAGATTACAGAAGAGGAGATTGAAGCCCAAGAGCTCAAGAACTCGTCCAGGGAACACAGCCAGGAGGTACCACTTTCTTTCCACTAGCTCCTTGCTGAGCCCGAGGTCCCAGGCATGAGGAATGCAGTAAACATCCGTCAGTTCATCCTCTCCTTGCTCCCTGAATTAAGCATTACTGTTGCCTTCATTGCACAGATGAAGAAACAGAAGTTCTGAGTAGTTAAATGACTTATCCAAGACCACACAGGAGGTCAGTGGCAGAGCTGGGATTTGAACTCATGTCAGCTTGACTGCGGAGCCCATTCTCTCACCTCCTGTGCCTGGGGATGCCTGTGTGCCCAGCAGAGGGGTCGATGGGCAGCTGAAGAGACAGTCAGGAGCCAGAGAGGACCAGCGTTGGAGCAGGACCTGGGAGAAGCAGGAAGGATTGGCTTTGAGCAAGAGGTGAGCCATCCCTCCACTGCCAAGTGGGCAACATGGCATTTGGGGGACAGGGCCCTGAACAGACAGATGGCTGGGTCTTGCCCACGCACACCCTCTTGGAATGCAAGTGTGTGCCTTCCGGCCTCCACTGTTTGACGACCACACTCTTGGGCATGGCAGACCAGACAAGGGCAGTTCCCTGGAGCCTGGCCAGACACCCAAGACCAAGGACCTTGTGATGTGGGGGCCGGAAGCCAGCTGACAGGGGGAAGGAGGAAAGTGCCAGCTGGGTAGTGGCATGGGGTGCAGCTCACAGGCCTGACAGATCTTTCTCTTTTCTCCTCCTTTCAATCTCTGTGAATCTTTGTGCCTTAGGTGTATCCATTGGAAACAGCATATAGCTGGATTTTGATTTGGTTTGGGTTTTATCCAGTCTAACTATCCTTTTCTTTTTTTAAAAAATCAGCTTTATTTGCAGTTCAATTCACATTCAGTGAACTTGACCATTTGTAGGTGTGTGGTTCAATGAGTTTTGATAGATGCCATGTAACTATCACGTTGAGACAGAATACTTCCACATACCTCCAATTCCCTCATGCTCCCCCCACCCTTTTTGAACAGTTATAACAGCAAAAGATTTATCATCACTTGCAAATGAAATAAATGCACCATCCCACTGTGGGTGATTTTCTGGCAAATGAACTCCCAAGTTCAACAGTTTAATCTGATCAGTATACAGCATTTCCAATCATGTCCAGGCTTGCCTGGCACGGGAAACTTCAGTTCTGCCTCTTCCGTATCTCTGAGGGAACACATGATATGGCATAGAGAGTAATATCTGTCCCTTCCTACCTGTGATAGAAAGAGAAGCCACCATCGTTATTTTTCCCCAGGGAAAGCAAAGACTGTAAACAGGATGGGCTATCTTTGGTTCCCTTTCCAGTGGCGCTCTCTCCTTTCCCTGCACACTTCGCTGTGATTCTTGACACTCTGTTTGGTTTTCCGTCTTGTGGTCTACCATGTCTCTTGTCCAGCCATCATCATTTTCACTTTTGGAATCTCTACTGGTTCCTTCTTGTGAGTCACTGCCTTTGCAGACTCTTCTTCCTTTGCTGCAGCTTCACTCCTAGCAAATCCATTTGCTTGCTTTTGTTTCTGCTGCCTGACGGTGATAATGGCACTGGTGTAGGCTTTTAAATTTTTTTTGGACTTAGCCATTTTCTTAGGGCCTTTACTCCTCTGTTGCCATCCTCCTTCTGTCCTATTCTTGTTAGTATCACCCTGACATCTTCTACTAGCTGTTCCCATATTTAAGATTTTTATCTTTATTCTAAAGGCAACGGGAAGCTATTGAAGAGTGTGTACGTGTGGCTTTTTTAAATTTTTAAAATTATTTTTTACTGTAGAATAATACACATAGAAGTGATAACTTTCCAAGTGTAATTTAACAAGTAGTTAGAGAGCAAATTTCAAAGAATGTTATGGGTTACAGTTCCAGTTTCAGTTATTTCCTTGATGTGAAATATATACACCGAAAGATAGTAACTTTCAAAGTATGATTTCATAAGCAGTTATGTAGGAAATTTCCAAAGTTGTTTTGAGTTACAGTACCATAGTTTCAGTTATTTCCTTATTGTGAAATATAACACATATACAAAAAGATGTAGCTTTCAAATTACAATTTAACAAGTAACTATAGAACAAATTTCAAAGGATATTACAGGTTACACTTCTACCATTTCAGTTCTTTTCGTCTAACTATTCTAATACCCTGGCAACTAAGAAAAAGAAAATTATATAGAGATTCAATATTCATAATCTTTCGTTAAATTCGTCTTCTCTGTTGCTACACCTTCCTCTAGTTTAATCACTTTCCAGTCTTCAGGGATGTCTAGGCAGTGACCATCCTGATTTGTTCATGTTGAAAGGGGTATCAACTTGTGGCGCTTTTTTTACATTAGGGAAATTTTCTAATATATGCCAAAGTAGACAGAATAGTGTAATAAATCTCCGTGTTCTCATCCAGCTCTTAATGATACATGAACTATATCATTTTGACTCTAAATGGTTAATCTCTAATATGGGTTAATCTCTAACCCATACCTTTCCCCACCCCATTCTCATTGATGACATCAAGGCAAAAAACGGACCTTTGTATAATTTCATCCATAAATATTTTACATATACACCTCTAAAAGTTAAAGTCTTTTAAAAAACAACCACAATTCCATGATCACAGCTACAAGAATGATCAGGACGATAATCAGTTGATATTAAATACCCAGTCAATATCATTGAATGTTTTTAAAAGGTGGCAACACCATCAGATTTGCATGTTGTGGGGTGTAATCTGGCTGTCTCCCAAGGAGAACAGACCAAGAGGTCTGGAGGGGATATTTTGAGAGCAGTGGGTGAGGTAGGAGATCATCTTGATCACCTGAGTTAATTAAAATGGGGGTAGAACAGAGAAGATGGGGAGAGGCGGACGGGTTGGAGAAATATTTAGGAAATACAATCTACAGAATGTGGTTAGTGGGGTGGGGAAGGAAGGGGGAGCAGTGAGAAACACAGAGGAATTGAGAACTAATGACTCCCAGATAATTTTTTCCTCAAGAATTGAGACAGGGAACCCTGAGAAAATTCAGTTTGCGAGATGTTATTACGAGGTGCTTTTGAGACATCTAAGAGAAAATGTTGAGAAATCAGTAGAGATTTATGCTACTAGAGCTCAGTGGAGGGGTCAGGGCTAGGGATACAAACTAAGGAATCATCTGAGAATAGTTTTGAGACCGCAAGGAGTGAGGAGGAGCCCAGAGTCCTGGTAATTTGGGGCAACTTGCTTCCTCTCCTGGACTTCAATATCCCCAGCTGTAAAATGAGGAGACGGCCACCTGGTTTCCCCAAATTTTGTTAACCTCTTTGAAATCAGTCTGATGCTGGAGAATTTAGCAATAAAACAAACCTCTTAGCAATCGTCCTTGGCAAAAGGGCTCAGAGTTACCCTTGGGAGCTGACGGGAGTGTGAATTGATAACAACCAGTATGGAAAGCAATTTGGCATTATCTTTTAAAAAAAATAATTTGCCTGTAATTGTAAAGTATACATAACATAAAAATCATTTAAACTGTTTTAAGTGGGCGATTCTTTGACATTGAGTACACTGGCAATACAGTATAACTTCACCGCTATTTCCAGACTCTTTTCATCATCCCAAACCAAAACTCATATACTCATTAGCATATGAGCACTCCATTCCATCCTCTCCCCACCCCTAGTAACCACAATTCTGCTTTCTGTCTCAATGAATTTGCTTTTTCTAAGAAGTTCACATGAGAGAAATCATAACAATAGTTGTCCTTTTGTTTCTGGCTTACTTCATTCAACATGATGACTTCAAGGTTCATCCATGTTGTAGCATGCATGAGAACTTCACTTCTTTTTACAGCTGATGAATATTCCATCGTATGGATATGCCACATTTTGTTTATCTGTTCATCAGTTGATGGACACTTGGGTTGCTTCCGCCTTTGTGCTATTGTGAGTAATGCTGCAATGAACAGTGGTGTGCAAATATCTGTCCGAGTCCCTGCTTTCAGATCTTCAGCATGGGCCTTGATTAGTTTACTGGAGCACTATATAAGCTCAGACTGAAGGAGCGAGCTTGCTGCAGCCAAGAGGGACACTTTGAAGAATGCATAGGAGCTGAGAGAGGAGCTTCAGCTTACAGAGAGATTTTGGAGACAGCCTTTGAAAGCAGACTTTTGCTCCAGAGAAGCTAAGTGGGGATAAATGCCCCAAGAGCAACTAAGAGTGACATTTTTGAGGAGCTGAAGCTTAGGGAGGAACATCCTGGGAGAAAGTCATTTTTGAAACCAGAACTCTGGAGCAGATGCCAGCCATGTGCCTTCCCAGCTAACAGAGGTTTTCCAGATGCCATTGGCCATCCTCCTGTGAAGGTACCCGATTGCTGATATGTTACTTTGGACACTTTATGGCCTAAAGACTAGCTGTATAACCAAATAAACCCCTTTTTATAAAAGCCAACCCATTTCTGGTGTTTTGCAGTCTGGCAGCATTAGCAAGCCGGAACAGGTTGTTTGTGTTTTTGTTGCTGAGTTGTAACAGTTCTTTATATTTTCTGGATGTTAAACCTTTATCAGATATATGGTTTCCAAATATTTTCTCCCATTCCATTGGTTGTCTTTTCATTTTCTTGATAATGCCCTTTGATGCACAAAAGTTTTTAATTTTGATGAAATCCATTTCATCTATTTTTTTCTTTTGTTGCTTGTGCTTTTGGTGGGAAATCTAAAAAATCCATTGCCTACAGTTCTGAAGATATTTCCCTATGTTTTCTTGTAAGAGTTTTACAGTATTAGCTCTTATATGTAGGTCGTTGATGTATTTTGAATTCATTTCTGTATACGGTGAAGGTCCACATTCATTCCTTTGCATGTGGATTTCCAGTTTTCCCAGCACCATTTGTTGAAGAGACCACTCTTTCCCCATTGATAGACTTGGCACCCTTGTTGAAAATCAACTGCCCATAGATGTGTAGATTTATCTCTGGAATCTCAGTTTTATTCCATTAGTTTATAGGTCTATCAGTTTATGTCAGTACAGCAGTGTTTTAATGACTGTAGCTTTGTCGTTAAGTTTTGAAATTAGGAAGTGTGGTCCTCCAACTTTGTTCTTCTTTCTCAAGGTTGTTTTGGCTATTTGGGACCCCTTGCAATTCCATATGAATTTGAGGATCAGCCTTTCTGTTTCTACAAAAAAAAAAAAAAAAAAAAAAAAAAGGCTGCTGGAATTTTGATAGGGATTGCATTGAATTTGTAGATCACTTTAGGCGGTATTGACATCTTAACAATATTCGGTCTTCCAGTCCATGAACATGGGATTTCCATTTATTTAGGTTTTCTTTAGTTTCTTTCTGCAATGTTTTATCACAGTTTTCCGTGTACAAGTCTTTCACTTTCTTGGTTAAATTTATTCCCAGGTATTTTATTCTTTTAGATGCTACTGTAAATGGAATTGTTTTCTTGATGTCCTTTTCAGATTGTTCATTTCTGGTGTACAGAAACCCAACTGACTTCTGCGTGTTTATCTTGTATCCTGCAACTTTGCTGAATTCTTTTATTAGTTGTGGTAGCTTTCTTGGGGATTATTTGGGATTTATTGTATGCAGGATCATGTCACCAGCAAATAGGGATAATTTGACATCTTCCTTTCCAATTTGGGTGCCTTTTATTTCTTTATCTTGCCTGATTGCTCTGGCTAGAACATCTCGTACAATGGAATAACAGTGGTGACCGTGGGCATCCTTGTCTTGTTCCTAATCTTAGGGGGAAGACTTTCAGTCTTTCACCACTGAGTATGATATTTGCTGGGTGTTTTTCATCAATGCCCTTTATCATGTTGAGAAAGTTCCCTTCTATTCCTAGTTTCCCAAGTGTTCTTATCATGAAAGGATATTGGATTTTGTCAAATGCTTTTTTTCTTCATCACTTGAGATGATCATGTGGTTTTTTCCCTTCATTCTATCAATGTATTGTATTACATTAATTAATTTTCTTATGTTGAACCACCTTTGCATTCCTGAGAAAAAATCCCACTTGGTCATGGTATACAATCCTTTTAACACCCTGTTGGATTTGGTTTGCCAGTATTTTGTTGAGAATTCTTGCATCTACATTCATAAGGAATATTGGTGTGTAATTTTCTTTTCTTTTGCTGTTTTTATCTGGTCTGGGTAATGCTGGCCTCATAGAAGGAGTGAAGCGGTAATCCCTCCTCTTCTATTTTTTGGAAGAGTAAGAGAAGGGTTGGTATTAAATCTTTTTTAAATGGTAGAATTCATCTGTGAAACTATCCAGTCCTGGACTTTTCTTTGTTGGGAGGCTTTTAATTACCAACTCAATCTCTTTTCTTGTAATAGGTCTGTTGAGAATTTCTATTTCTTCTTGCATCAGATTAGGTAATTGTATGTTTCAAGGAATTTTTCCATTTCATCCAGGTTTTCTAATTTGTGGGCATTTTATTGTTCATAGTATTCTCTTATAATCCTTTCTACTTCTGTCAGGTCAGTAGTAATGGCCCCAATTTCATGCCTGATTTTAGTTATTTGTGTCCTTCTCTCCCTTTTTCTTTGTCAGCCTGGCTAAAGGTTTGTCAGTTTGATTAATCTTTTTGAAAAAACAACTTTCAGTTTTGTTAATTCTCTCTATTGTTTTTTATCCTCTGCTTCATTTATCTCTGCTTTAATCTTTACTATTTCCTTCCTTCTACTAACTGTGTGTTTAGTTTGCTCTTCTTGCTCTGGTTTCTTTAGATGTGAAGTTAGGTTATTGATTTGTGATCTTTCTGCTTTTAATGTACGCATTTAGAGCCAAAAATTTCCCTCTGAGCACTGTTTTCACTGCATCCCGTAAGTTTTGGAATGTTGTGTTTTTGTTTTCATTCATATCAAGATATTTTCTAATTCCCCTGTGATTTCTTCTTTAACCCTTTGGTTAAGAATGTGTTGTTTAATTTCCACGTATTTGTAAACTGTCCAGATTTTCTTCTGTTATTGATTTCTAGCTTTACTCCATTGGATTATGATTTTAATATTTTTTAAATTTATTAAGATTTGGTTTCTGGCCTAACAAATGGTCTATCCTAGAAAATGTTCCATGTGCATTTGAGAAGAATGTGTATTCTGCTGTTGTTGGGTGGAGTTTTCTGTAAAATTCCCATTAGTTCTAATTGGTTAATAGTGCTGTTCAGGTGCTCTATTTACTTATTAATCTTCTGTTTAGATGTTCTATCAGTTATTGAAAGTGGTGTATTGAAATCTCCAACTATTACTGTATACCTATCTATTTCTCCCTTCAATTCTGTCAATTTTTCCCTCAAATGTTTTGTGGCTCTTTTGTCAGGTGCATATATGTTGTTGTTGTTTTTTTTTCATGTGCTAATTCCATAAACTTTATTGCCAGGGAGTCAATACATTTAATATAAAATCAAAACATTTAGTTTTTTTTTTAAAGCATAACCACAACATTTAAATATTTCATAAATTATTGTCTTCTTAACAAGTATTTTTAGGGATAAATATCTCCTGTGAAGCAACATTTATCTGAAATTAATACTTGTTACAGTTTCACCTCAATTTTTTTTATTTTTTTATTTTTTTATTTTTTTTATTTTTTTCCATTTTTATTGAGATTGTTCAGATACCATACAATTATCCAAAGATCCAAAGTGTACAATCACTTGCCCATGGGTACACTCATACAGCTGTGCATCCATCACACTTAATTTTTGTTCAATTTTTAGAAACTTTTCATTACTCCAAACAAGAAATAAAGTGAAAGATGAAAAAAAAAAAAAAAAAAAGAAAAGGAAACTCTAATCTTCCCCTATCCCTAACCAACCCCCCTCAATTGTTGACTCGTAGTATTGATAAAGTACATTTGTTACTGCTTATGAAAAAATGTTGAAACACTACTAACTGTAGTATATAGTTTGTAATAGGTATATAGTTCTTCCCCATATGCTCCTCTATTATTAACTTCTAATTGTATTGTCATACATTTGTTCTGGTTCATGGAAGTGATTTCTAGTATTTGTACAGTTGATCATGGACATTGCCCACCATAGGATTCAGTTTTATACATTCCCATCTTTAGACCTCCAACTTTCCTTCTGGTGACATATATGACTCTGAGCTTTCCCTTTCCACCTCATTCACACACCATTCGGCACTGTTAGTTATTCTCACATCTTGCTACCAACACCCCTGTTCATTTCCAAACATTTGAGTTCATCCTAATTGAACATTCTGCTCATACTAAGCAACCACTCCCCATTCTTAAGCCTCGTCCTATATCTTGGTACCTTATATTTCATGTCTATGAGTTTACATATTATAATTAGTTCCTATCAGTGAGACCCTGCCATAATTGTCCTTATGTGTCTGGCTTATTTCACTCAGTATATTGCCCTCGAGGTTTTGTCATCAACCCATTTTTTTTTAATATGGTTTTGTTCACTCACCATACATTCCATCCCAAGTAAATAATTGATGGTTTTCTGCATGGTCATACATTTATGTGTTCACCACCTTCACCATTATCTATATAAGAGCATCTACATTTCTTCCACAAGGCAGGAGGGAGAGTCAAAGAAGGTAGAGAGGCAAAAGAAAGAGGAAAAAAAAAAGACAGCTAGGAAGCAGCAAAAGGAAAAATAACCTTAAATCAGAGTAGAATAAAGAATCAGACAATACCACCAATATCAAGTGTCTAACATGCCTCCCCTATCCCCCCTTCTTATCTGCATTCACCTTGGTATATCACCTTTGTTGCATTAAAGGAAGCATAATACAATGATTCTATTAGTTACAGTCTCTAGTTTATGCTGATTGCATCCCTCCCCCAATGCCTCCCCATTTTTAACACTTGCAAGTTGACATTTGCTTGTTCTCCCTCATAAAAGAATATATTTGTACATTTTATCACAATTGTTGAACACTCTAGATTTCACCAAGTTACACAGTCCCAGTCTTTATCTTTCCTCCTTTCATGTGGTGTCTCACATGCTCCCCACCTTCCTCTCTCAACCGTATTCATAGTTACCTTTGTTCAGTGTACTTACATTGTTGTGCTACATCTCCCCAAATTGTGTTCCAAACCACGCACTCCTGTCTTCTATCACCCTGTAGTGCTCCCTTTAGTATTTCCTGTAGGACAGGTGTCTTGTTCACAAAGTCTCTCATTGTCTGTTTGTCAGAAAATATTTTGAGCTCTCTCTCATATTCGAAGGACAGCTTTGCTGGATACAGGATTCTTGGTTGGCGGTTTTTCTCTTTCAGTATCTTAAATATATCACACCACTTCCTTCTTGCCTCCATGGTTTCTGCTGAGAGATCCGCACATAATCTTATTAAGCTTCCTTTGTATGTAATGGATTGCTTTTCTCTTGCTGCTTTCAGGATTCTCTCTTTGTCTTTGACATTTGATAATCTGATTATTAAGTGTCTTGGCATAGGTCTATTCATATCTATTCTGTTTGGAGTACGCTGCGCTTCTTGGATCTGTAATTTTATGTCTTTCATAAGAGATGGGAAATTTTCATTAATTATTTCCTCTATTATTGCTTCTGCCCCCTTTCCCTTCTCTTCTCCTTTTGGGACACCAATGATACGTACATTATTGTATTTTGTTTCATCCTTGAGTTTCCGGAGACGCTGCTCATATTTTTTCATTCTTTTCTGCATTTGCTCCTTTGCGTGTAGGCTTTCAGGTGTTTTGTTCTCCAGTTCCTGAGTGTTTTCTTCTGCCTCTTGAGATCTGCTGTTGTATGTTTCCATTGCGTCTTTCATCTCTTGTGTTGTGCCTTTCATTTCCATAGATTCTACTAGTAGGTTTTTTGAACTTTTTATTTCTGCCGTATACATGCCCAGTGCTTCCTTTACAGCCTCTATCTCTTTTGCAATATCTTCTCTAAACTTTTTGATTTGATTTAGCATTAATTGTTTAAATTCCTGTATCTCAGTTGAAGTGTACGTTTGTTTCTTTGACTGGGCCATAACTTTGTTTTTCTTAGTGTAGGTTGTAATTTTCTGTTGTCTAGGCATGGTTTCCTTGGTTATCCAAATCAGGTTTTCCCAGACCAGAACAGGCTCAGGTCCCAGAGGGAAGAAATATTCAGTGTCTGATTTCCCTGCGGGTGTGTCTTAGAAAATTGCTCCACCCTTTGATGCCTCGGGTCACTGTGCTTTTCTGCCCAGCAGGTGACGCCTGTTAGCCTATAATTCTTGACTGGTGTGAGGAGGTGTGGCCGTGTTCCCCCAGGCTCTGGGGTCTGGTTCTGAATGGAAAGGGCCCCACCCCTTTCCTCCTGGAGAAGACAGACCCCCCAGGTGGAGGTCATTAGCATTTCAATGGTCTCACTCTCTGCTTGTGCTGTCTCCACCCTTCCTCGAGTCACAGCCCTGGAAACTGAAAATGACTGGGGCTTTCTCCACTGAGCTGAAAAAGAAACAGATAGTCCCCTTTAGACCCAGTCCAAGGCGACCCTCCGGCTCTCCCAGGTCAGTCGTCACCCAAAGCCTCTGTCTGTTTTTTGGGGATGCGTACCTGTAGTGAGCAGTTCACACTCGCTCCTTAAAACCCCAGTTGGAGCTCAGCTGAGCTGTATTCGCTTGCTGGGAGAGAGTGTCTCTCTGGCACCACGAGGCTTTGCAGCTCAGGCTATGGGGGAGGGGGTCTCACGACTTGGTTCCGCAGGTTTTACTTACAGATTTTATGCTGTGTTCTCGGGCATTCCTCCCAATTGAGGTTGGTGTATGATGAGTGGATGGTCTCGTTTGTCCCCCCGCAGTTATTCTGGATTATTTACTAGTTGTTTCTGGTTTTTTGTAGTTGTTCCAGGGGGACTACTTACCTTCCACTCCTCTCTATGCCGCCATCTTGCCCCTCCTCCCTGCATATATGTTTATAATCATTATATCGTCTTCCTAGGTTGGATATTTTATCAATATATAATATCCTTCATCTCTTATGATCTTTTTTGATTTAAACTATTTTGTCTGATAATAATACAGCCATCCCTGCTCTCTTTTGATTATTGTCTGCATGGAATATCTTTTTCCACTCTTTTACTTTCAATCTGTGTCTGTTTACCTAAAGTGAGTCTCTTGTAGACAGCCTACAGATGGATCATGCTTTTTCATCCAATCTGCCAATCTGTGCCTTTTAATAGGGGAGTTTAATCCACTGACCTTTAAGGTAATAACTGAGAAGGAAGGATATATTTCTGTCATTCAGCTATTTGGTTTCTGTGTATCTTGTGTGTTTTTTGTTCCTCAAGTACTCCATGTATTAGTTAGGGTTTTCTAGTGAAACAGAATCAACAAGAGGTATCTATAAATATAAGATTTATATAAGTGTCTCATGTAACTGTGGGGATGCACGAGTCCAAGTTCCGTAGGGCAGGCAGCAAACTGGCAACTCCAATGAAGATGTTCAATGAACTCCTCAGGCAGCAAACTGGCAACTTCAATGAACGCGTTTGACGAACTTCTCGGGAAACGCTTCGCTGGTCAGCCAAAGAAGAAGTGAAGGTCCTCTGTCTGTCTCACTTACAAGTCTTCAACTGATTAATTGGATTAAATATAGTGAATTGCATTCTCTCATTGTGGAAGACACGCCCTTCAGTGAGTCATCAGTCACAGCTGCAGCCAATTGACTGGTAATTCAACAAACCAGCCTGTTGGTTTGTTAACCAGCCACAAACATCCTCACAGCAGTGGTTAGGACAGTGCTTGCTTGACCAGATACCTGAATACCATCACCTGGCCAAATTGACACGTGAACCTAACCATCACACTCCATTGCTGACTTTTTTGTACTTAGTTGCTTTTTTTGTATTGTACCATTTTGAGTTCCTTCTTCTTTCCTTTTCTCTATATTTTTTAGTTATTTTCTTGGTGGCTACCTTTGTCATTACAATGAACATCTTAAATGAATAACAACTTGGTTCAACTGGTACCAATCTAGTTTCAGCAGTATACAAACTTTTTACTCATATATATCTCTGTCCCTCCCCCTTTCTATTGTTATCTTCTCAGATTACATTTTTATATATTGTAGTCCCACGAATGTAGATTTTAAATATTATTTTATACATTCGTCTGTTTCATCCTGTGGGGGGTAGGGGGTGGGCAGTTACAACCAGAAGTGGAATACTATGGGATTTTATACTTATGTGTATAGTTACCTTTACCAGTGTTCCTTATTTCTTTTTATGGCTTCAAGTTACTATTTAGTGTCCTTTTATTTCAACCCAAAGGACTCCCTTTAGCCTTTCTTGTAGGTAATATCATCTGGTAATAAACTCAGCTTTTGTTTATCTGTAAATGGCTTAATTTCTCCTTCATCTTTGAAAGATAATTTTCTGGATATAGAATTCTTGGTTGACAGTTTGTTTCTTTAAGGACTTTAAATATGTCATCTCACTGTCTTCTGGCCTCCACGGTTTCTGATGAGAATTCCACTGTTAGTCTTATTGGGAATCCCTTATATGTGACAAGTCACTTCTCTCTTGCTGCTTTCAAAATCCACTATTTGTCTTTGGATTTTGACAATTTCACTATAATGTGTCCTGAAGTAGATCTCTTAGAGTCTATCCTGCTTGGAGTTCATTGAGTTTCCTGGATGTGTACCGCTCCATTTGCTAATGTTGCCATTATGCAAAATACTAGAAATTGATTGGCTTTTATAAAATTGATTTATTCAGTTACAAATTTAAAGTTTTAAGGTCATAAAAGGGTCCAAACTAAGGCAGGAACAAGGGGATACCCTCACTGAAGGATGACTGATTGCATCTGGAACAACTCTGTCAGCTGGGAAGGCACATGGCTGGCATCTGCTGGTCCTTTGCTCCCCAGTTTTGTTTCAAAGTGACTGTCTCCAAAATGTCTCTGGGTTTTGTCTTGGCTCCTCTCTCTCAGCCTCTGTGTGCCCTTGCTTCTTTCTCCCAGGGCATTTCTATGTGTCTGGGGATCTTCTCTTAGCTTCTCTAGGGCAAACTCTGGGCTTCATCTCTTAGCTTAGCATCTCCAAATGTCCTTCTGTCTGCACCTCCAAGCATCTCCAAGCATCAGCAAGCATCTGGATCTGTGTTGGCTCTTAGCTTCTCTCTTAAATACACAAGTGAAGTAATCAACACCCACCCTGAATGGGTGGGGCCACATCTCCATGGAAATAATCTCATCAAAAGTATCACCCACAGTTGGATGAGTCACATCTCCATGGAAACACTCAATCAAAAAGTTCCATCTTAATTAAGACTAATAGGTCTGCCCCTTTCTCTCTCTTTTGTCATTCTGTGACTCCAATGATTTGTGTGCTAGTATGCTTGATGTTGTACCACAGGTCCCTCAGACTCTGTTCAATTTTCTTCATTTTTTTCTTTCTGCTCCTCCATTCCCAGTGTTGCTTCCAGACCTCTGCTCCTTTGAGACTCATCTCATTTGACTTTGCCCCTGTTTGCTAGTCCTTGTGCTGTCTCTCTGCCACCTTCTGCAATGGCCCATGATTTTCCCCTGCACCCCAGGGGATGATCTGACAACATCCCAGCCTCTCAGTTTCTCGATGTTCTTATGGCCAAAGACCTTCTTGACTTCACCTCGACCTCCTACTCTCCCACTTGTGCCTTGAAGACCTTGTCTTTATCCACAGGATTCTTCCACCTCTCACATGCTGAATTGCAAGAGTCAACTCTCTGGGCACAGCCTCTAATCTGTGCTTTCCATTTTTCTGACTTCCTCTTTTCCACCAACCCTGCATTTTGACTGCAGAGTTTTCCAGTTCTTTAATCCCTGCACCCTATGTATCACTTTTTCTTGGCCATCCTTTTTCTCATACCCTGCCTTGGTCCCATGGTGTATCTCTTCAACTTGTTCACATTTCTCCTTTAAGGGGAGCTTCATGTAGAACTGAGGAAGACAGCAAAATCAGACATGTGGATAGGAAGCCAGGAATAGTCATATGCCTGAGCTTCAAAGAGCCTGGAACCAGGTTTTACAGCAACCCTAGGGACCCATTTATCTTATCCACACCTCAATCTCCTACTTTTGAGCTGCTGGAGTTTGGTTATTCCCCCTATTACTGTAACTCAATCCCTACTGCTCCTACAACCACCAACCAACTCTACCACCCTCTCCTCTGACCCATCTTTTCTCTGTCTTTTACCTTTATTTAATCATAGTTTCTGCTTACCCTTGGCTTCTACTGCTTCATGACTGTTACATATGGCCTTTCCTCCATGTGTCTTTCAGCTTCAAATCCCATTACAGTTCACACTTCCAGGAGAAAGAATCTTATTGACCCAAGTAATCACCATCATCCTTATTTGGGCAGAGCTTTCATGCCAGGTCATCTCACAGACAGTTGACCACCCTATATAGATGGGCTGTCCTTGGCTCAGGGGCTTGCTCCTGGACCAATCAGCTGAGGCCAAGATTGGTGCAAGTCACATGATATACACTATGGCTATCTATGTGTCAGTCACTGCCTAGAGGTGCTACCTCAGCAGGAAGCCATGTCGTGGTAGGCATTGTGCTTGGCCTGTCCAGTATCGCTGAGCTTAAGTCACTTATTCACTTTTTGCCCTTTTATACTCAGCCCATGAACCACCAGGCTTTGAATGGAATTGGCCATTTGACTTCTCTGAGCCCCCGACAGGCTGCAGAGTGCTGCCAGGGTAATCCACCTAAGTGTGTAGATTGGCATTGCTGGGAATTCTTGGGTTCCAAACAAGCTGGCTTGTAAGGACCACCTGACAATCCTGCCACATGCCCCTAGCCAGCTCCTCTCACTTTCCACTCAGTGGATCTTCCAGACTTTCTGCACAGACTGTTAACTTGGAAGGGAAGGTGACAGATTGAGCATATGTACTTACTTTCTATCCCTCCTGAAACCACACTAAAACAACAGTAAAAGAGTTTTTAAAAAGCAAACATCGTCAAGGACAAAAATGATGGGAGAAGAGATAACAGCAACAAACTTTTGGTAGCTGGAAAGCAGATGACAGAGGATTAACTGCTATGGCATACCCATGGAAGCTGGGGCAATGGAGAAAGCTGGGCATCAACCCAATTTACATTTCAGAACCCACACATAGCTTAGAAATTTGCAGTGGAAATGAGAGTGAATATGGAGGTTCAGCTGAAAATCAGGTTTAAGAGGCATCTCCAGCTGCCTTTCTCCAACCCAGCAGAACACCGGAAATTTATTCTTTGGAGAGGATAATATAAAGGGTCTCTGAACTGAGGAATGCCAAGTACAGTACAGGGGGCTGACAGCCAGACGTAGGCATCAGAATGAAAGACCATTCTTTGGAATATCTGATCATGCCAAGAGAAAGGAACTACAGAGATTAACACTGGGGTTCCTAATAAAAGAGCCCGGGTAGATCATCCTACAACGAAGCCTATAGTTGACAAGTCCCACCCCTTCCAATCAGCTTTTCAGCATCCCATTCTTGAATATGAGAAGATGACAAAAGATTACGAGACATCAACTAGATTTCTAACATGAAAGCATGAAAGGCAGAGACTAAAACCCAGAGGAAAGTAATGTTTGAGAAACTGTGACTGTGAGGAATAACAAATCTTTTTTTAAAACTCATTAACTTCCTCAGAGAGAAAATAGAACATAAATATAGCCATGATACAAGAACAGGATGCAATAAAAAGGAATATTCAGAAAACAAGCAAGAGCTCTGTGTGGTAGCACAAATTAAAAATTCAAAAGGTGGGAATTTTCCTTCTGCCTAAGATATAGAAAGTTGCAAGATAACATTCCAACCCTACAAAAAAGAAGCTGGATACTTCAAAAAATCATAATTTTTTTTTTCTTGTAAGCCTATCAGGGAATTGAAGTAAAAAAAAAAAAAGTATGATGAACTAAAATCCAAAAAATGACAAGCCCTTCTTAGGAAACAGAGACCCATGCCTGCTTTCATCCTTGGCAGAGCAGCAACAGAAGATGGAAACTGACATAGACTTGTTTAAGGAGAAAACACAGGAATTTTTAACAAATATTTAAAGACCAAGTGTGTGAGGCATGATGGTTTAGAATGTCCAGTAGCCCCAGGCATAAAGAGAGCTTGCATTCAGCTACCAACTCTTTTCTGTGGGCCTTCGCAAGAAAGTTTGGGGTCTGGGAAGATGGGCTGAGAGATCGTCTCTGAGATACAGATGTACTAGGACTGCTGCTGTCTGAATGCAGGCATAAGAGTTGCGAGAAACCCCACTAGCTCTCCAGACTACCCTGGGTATGAAGCAGTGGCCACTGGTGACAGGGGAAGAGCAGGAGAGCTGAGAGAGACCACCCTCAGGGTATAGGGACACAGGGCCTGCTGAAGTCTTAAGGCAAGATAGGAGAACAGATGTCAACATTCCAGGCTTTCCAAGCTTACACTGAGAACAAGGCAGAGGCCGGCTATGATGGGGACAGAGGCAGTGACCTGAAAGAGACATCCCCGAGGTACATGTTCACGGCTCTGCTGAAGTCTGAGGGTGAGGCAAGTGAACTGATCCTTCCCTGAAATAATTTGAAGTCTAAGGTGAAATGAATCCCCCCAATACTACCCCCAACACACACACACACACACACACACACACACACACAAATGGGCTGACAAAAGAAGAGGCATGCCCTTTTTTAAAAAAATTCAATTTTATTGAGATTTATTCACATACTATACAGTCATCCAAAGTGTACATCAATTGCTCACATTACCATCATATAGTTGTGCATTCATCACCCCAATTTATTTTTGAACATTTTCCTTGTACCAGAAAAAGTGAAAACAAGAAAAAATAAATAAAAAAAGAACACCCAAATCATCCCCCCACTCTATTTTTCCATTTAGTTTTTTGTCCCCATTTTTCTACTCATCCATCCATACACTGGATAAAGGGAGTGTGATCCACAAGGCTTTCACAATCACACTGTCATCCCTTGTAAGCTACATTGTTATACAATCGTCTTCAAGAGTCAAGGCTACTGGGTTGGAGTTTGATAGTTTCAGGTATTTACTTCTAGTTATTCCAATGCATTAAAACCTAAAAAGGATTTATATAGTGTATAAGAGTGCCCAACAAAGTGACCTCTCGGCTCCTTTTGGAATCTCTCAGCCGCTGAAACTTTATTTCATTTCATTTTGCGTCCCCCTTTTGGTCAAGAAGATGTTTTCAATCCCACAATGTCGGGTCCAGATTCATCCCTGGGAGTCATATCCTGCACTGCCATGGACCTTTACACCCCTGGGAGTCAGGTCCCACATGGGGGAAGGAAGTGTCATCACCTGCCAAGTTGGCTTAGCTAGGGAGAGAGAGGCCACATCTGAGCAACAAAGAGGCACTCAGGGGGAGTGCTGGTTTGAATGTATTATGTCCCTCAGAAAAAGCCATATTCTTTGATGCAGTCTTGTGGGCATGCAGTTTTGGTGCTGATTAGATTTGCATGGAAATGCACCCCACCCAACTGTAGGTGATAACTCTGATGAGATATTTCTATGGAGGCATGGCGCCACCCATTCAGGGTGGGCCTTGATCAGTGGAGCCATATAAATGAGCTGACGGGCAGAGGAAACTCAGCGCAGCTGAGAGTGAACTTTTGAAGAGGAGCTACAGCCAAGAGGGACACTTTGAAGAAAGCACAGGAGCTGCAAATGAGAGACAGTTTGAAGATGGCCGTTGAAAGCAGACTCTTGCTCCGGAGCAGCTGAGAAAGGACAAATACCCCAAGTGCAACTAAGAGTGACATTTTTGAGGAACTGCATCCTAGAGAGGAACGTACTGGGAGAAAGCCAGTTTGAAACCAGAACTTTGGAGCAGATGCCAGCCACATGCCTTCCCAGCTAACAGAGGTTTTCTGGATGCCATTGAACATCCTCCAGTGAAGCTACCTGATTGCTGATGTGTTTACCTTGGATGCTTTATGGCCTTAAGACCATAACTGTGTAACCAAATAAACCTCCTTTTATAAAAGCCAATCCATCTCTGGTGTTTTGCATTCGGGCAGCATTAGCAAACTAGAACAGGGGGAGACTCTTCGGCACAATTACAAGCAGGTTTAGCCTCTTCTTTGCAGTAACGAGCTTCATCAGAGCAAGCCCCAAGATAGAGGGCTCAGCACATCAAACTGCCAGTCCTCAATGTTTGTGAGAACATCAGCAACAATCCAGGTGAGGAAGCCCAACACCTCTGCCTTTTCCCCCAGCTCCTCAGGGGGGCCCTGAATATATCTATGCAAACCTACCAGGTCTAACTTCCTGTTAAAAGTTCCATGTAATTATGGTATTTGAACAAACTGTATGAGTTAAATTGTTTAGGAAATATAGATCTTGCACCACTAAACATCTCTTCCCTTGGTCTCACATGGAATTTGAAGTTTTAAAACGCAGTCAGTATTGTTCTTTACCCTTTGGCCTGATTTGCCCTAGTCCTAACCACCTCTGCTTCACTCATATCTCTAACTGAAGTCTGGATTGTTTGTCAGCTTTTTTAAAAGTTGCTACATGTGCTAATACTGACATTCATATCCGCCGAGTTCTAGCTCTGAGTTTCAGGTGACACACAGATACTCAAAGTTCCAGTGATCAATCAGATTATACACAAAGGGATCAGCATCTCAGAATCTGGAGATAGCCATTACAATTCAGGAATAGGTGGGACTGCTGTAAGATCATACAATCTAGGGACCAGTACAATAAGTGTTCCCTTGACAAGCTGTTCATGCCCTTAATGAGGGCATAAATGTTATTCATTGCATTGCTGACTATTCTATTACATAGACTGCCATTCTATAAAAAAAAAAAATCACAATACACGTGAAGAAGCAAGGAAATATGACCCATCATCAAGAGAGGAAACAATCAATGGAATGAGACTCATAAATGGCCCAGATATTGGAATTATCAGAGACTTTAAAATAACTTTCATAAATATGTTAAACAATCTAGTGAGAAACGGTGGACAATATATAAGAACAGATGGGGAATTTCAGCAGAGAGATGAAAGCTATTAAAAAGAGTCTAATAGAAATGTTAGAAATGAAAAAATATAATAGAGATGAATTGTCTTGGACTTTTTAGCAGACTGAACATGACAGAGGAATGAATCAGTGACTTTAAAGACAAGTAAATACAAATTATCCACACTAAAACATGAAGAGAAAAAAACATGGGGAAAACAAGGAAAAAGCAAAGCAACTGAGGTCTCTGGAACGGTATTAAAGATAAGTGCAGGTAAAGAATGGGGCAAAGAGACTGGGTGTGGAGGGTGAAGCCAAGAGAGGATTCAAAGGGGAGTTCTGTGTTTCTTGTTTGGGTAAATAGCAGATGGACATTTATCCAAACAGAAAACCCCGGAGAAGAATGAGTTGTGTAGGGGGAGAATCAGCCTTCAGTTTAAGACAAGTAGAGTTTAAAATGCCTATGGGACAACCAAAGTAATAAAGAGGCCTGAACTGGAGATGAAGATTTGGGAGTTGATACATGGAAATTAGAGGTAATTATGGGCATGAAAATGACTGAGATTTTACATGGAAGAGGGTTTTACATGGAAGAGGGCACTTTAGGGTGGGAAGATAAGAGGACCTAGGATAAAGCAAGAGGTAAACCAACAGGAAGAAGACAGACATTTGAAGCACCAGACGCAAAGAGATGAGAATGTTTAAGAAGGAAGAAGTGTTCAGTATCAAATGCTGCTGGGAAGATAAGGACTGAAAAGATTGGATTTTGTTTCAAGGGAGAACAGTTTCAATGGAATAACGGGCATTGAAATCGCATTGCAGTGCCTGAGAGATGAGGAAGTATAGACAATTTTTTCAATAATTTGGCTGTTTAATTGAAGGCAATGAGTTCTGGACTTAGATATTTCAACCCTGCCACAGAGGAAAACTTCAGTTAGATGTAGAGATCACAGGAAGTTGACTTTTCACCTCCAGCCAGACTTGTTACTGTGGCAGGAAGACTGGCTTGAAAAAAATAGAAACTTCTATAAGAATACTATGAGAAAGGAATGGCCAAGTCAGATGAAACGCTGCTATTGTGTGATAAGATCCTGTGAGACTAGATATGTAAATTTGTGCAGATCTTAGAGTAGAGGCATCACCTAACCCTCAAGACAATATAGACTAATAGAATTTTGAGTCTGAGAAAGACCTTAGGAGGTGATCAAATCCAACTTTCTCATGTCTCCAGGGAAGAAGTGGGGGGCAGACAAGTTAAGCCACGTACACAAGGTCAGTGGCCAAACTGGGACTTCCCTAAATTTCCCGATTCATAATTGCCCATTATTTTTTCCATTACAGTACAGTTTCTAAAGAAACATGTCTGTTATACATTTCTATTTACTAAAGTACTAATGTTCAATGTAAAAAATTCAAAGAATAGATACCTAAAATGTGGAAAGTCAAAGTCCTCCATTTTCCTGCCTTTGAAAAACTACTGTATTTTTTTTCAGATTTTTCCTATGTGTATATATTTATGTTGATCATAAATCAGACTACCTAAATCTATGTATGTATGTATCTAATCTGTATATAACAACTGGCTTTTTTTTTTCTTTTAACAGTATACCATAGACAATAAAGAAAAAAAAATGGGGCAAAGAAGTATTTGAAGAGCTGTGACCAAAAACTTTCCACAATTCGTGAAAGACATCATCAACTCACAGATCCAAGAAGCTTAGTGAACCCTAAGCAGGAAAAATACAAAGAAAACCTCACCTAGGCACATCATAATAAAACTGCTGAAAAACAGAGAAAAAGAGAAAACTATGAAAGCAGTCAGAAAAAGACAGGCTACAAATACAGGGGAACAATAAGAATGACAGAAGAGACTATGTTCTTTTAATCCACTCTTGTGGGGACAGACCTACTGTTGGTGGGACCTTTCCATTAGATTATTTCCATGGAGATGTGACCCTCACCCATTCAAGGTAGGACCTAAGTAGTTTACTGGAGTCCTTGAGAGAGCTCAGGGAGAGAGAGCAAGCGTTCAGAGATGACAGAGACCCAGATGCTTAGAGATGCAGACAGAAAGACGTTTGGGGATGCTAAGCTAAGAGATGAAGCCCAGAGTTTGCCCTGGAGAAGCTGAGTGAGAATGCACAGATGCCTAAGGAATCAAAAGCTGAAAGCAATGTAACCCGGGAGCAAAGGACCAGCAGACACCAGCCACGTACCTTCCTAGCTGACAGAGGTGTTCCAGACACCATCAGCCTTTCTTCAGTGAAGGAATCCTCTTGTTGATACCTTACTATCATTTTTATGGTGTTAAAACTGTAAATTTGTAACCTAACAAATCCACTTTATAAAAGGCAATCTATTTCTGGTATATTGCATTTCAGCAGCTTTAGCAAACCAGAATAACAATTGACTCTCACCCAAAACAATAGAGTCTAGAAAATAGTGGAACATCTTTAGATGCTGAAAGAAGAATAAGAACTCTCAATCTAGAATTCTTTAACAAGTGAAGATATTCTTTAAAAATGAACGCAAATACCATGGATGAGTGTATGGTATGTGAATATATCTCAATAAAACTGAATTTAATTTAAAAAATTAACGTGAAATAAGGCCTTGTCTTCAGATGAGAACAAATAAAGACTTCATCTCTAAAGACTTGTAATAAGAGAAATGCTAAAATAAATTATTTGGAATGAAGAGAAATGATATCAGACTGGAGGGAGGAATGAAAAACACCAGAAAGAATAAATCTATATGGATATTTACTGTTTAAAGTAAAAATATTAGCAATGCAATGTGAAGTTTATAGTGTATGCAAAGAGTAGATGGTAGTAATTGGAATACTGTTGTAAAGTTCTTACATTGCTCATGAACTAGTAGAATTTTTTTAAGCAGACTGCGCTAAGTTAAAGATAGAAATTATAATCCCTAGAGCAACAACTTGAAAATAACACAAACATGCATAACAAAAAAGTCAATAAAGGAGATTAAACACAAAAAAAAACATATTCAGTTTGTTCCCCCCAAAAAGGCTGAAAGGGAGAAAGAGAGGAACAAATGATAGATCAAGCAAATAGAACTCAAACGCCAATGGGTTTGATTAAGATGTTCGACTTAAACCCAAGGATATCAGTAATTACATTATATTAAATATAAATGGACTAACTGGACTAAAATTCTGTTCCAGTTATTATTGCTGCACAACAAATCACCCCAAAACTTAGTGGTTTCAAATAACAGCAATACTTTTCTTATTGCTCATGGTTTCTATGAATCAAGAATATAAGAAGGGCTTAATTGGGCAGTTCTGGCTCTACATGTTTCATGTGCTTCCTGTCAGACAGTGGAAAAAGCTGGAACTGTGTGGGGCTGGAGCAGCATAGGGTTGGCTGAGCATTTCTACTTCATCACATCGTATCAGGGCCTCTCCATGTGGTCTCTCAATGCGGGCTGGTTTGGGCTTCCTCATAAAATGAAAGCCTCAGGGAAGTTGAACCGCTTACATGGTGACTAAAGCCTTGAAGAGTGAGTATCCCTGTTAAAAAGGCAGGCGCTGCATTGCATTTTCCTACCCAGCCTCAGAAATCAAGCCTTGTCACTTCTACCATATTACGTTGACTGCAAAGAAAGTCACAAGCTTGCCTAGATTAAAGGGGGGGGGGGTAAGCTCCACCTCTTGATGGGAGAAGTGGCAAGGTTCCAGAAGAGCATGTGGAATGGGAGATATTGTTGAGGCTACCTTTGAAAAACACAATCTGCCACATGCACCAGTTAAAAGGCAGAGACTGTCAGACTAGATACATAGCTATATGTTATTTACAAGAAATGCACTTTAAGCATAAAGACACTGGCAAATAGATAGTGAAAGGACAGGAAAAGATATACAATGCAAACGCTGAATGTGAGAAAGCTGATGTGGCTATATTAATATCAGATAGGGTCGAATTTGAGACAAAGAGAATTATCAGAGGTAAAGAGGAACTTTTCATAAGGAAGAAGGGTCAGATAATCAAGAAGACATAACAAGATAGATGGATTTCTAGATAGCTAGGTTGATGGGTAGCTAGATAGAATGATATGGTAAATGTTACAACGTGTTAAAATTGCTGGATCTGAGTATCTGGTGGGGGGGTATGTTGGCGTTCTCTGTGTTTTGTATGATTTTTGCAACTGCCCTGTAAGGTAAGAAAAAAAAAAGAGAGAGAGAAGACAAAACTATTTTAAATAGGTAAGTACCTAATAACAAAGTTCCCAAATACATGAAATAAAAATGGACAGCACTAAAAAGGTCTAGAAACAGACAAATGTACAAACATAGTTGGAGACTTTAACATCCCTTTCTTTGTAATTGGTAAAACAGGTAGGAAAAAAATCAATAAGTATATAGAAGATTTGAAAACACTATCAACTAAGTTGACCTAACTGATATTTACATAACACTATACCCAACAACAGCAGAATATACATTCTTCTCAAGTGCATATGTAACATTCGCCAAGGTAGACAACATCCTCAGCAATTAAAGAAGCCTCAATAAATTACAAAGGATAGAAATCATTCACAGTATGATTCCTGACAACAAGGAGGCTGAATTAGAAATCAGTTACAAAAGTATATGTAGGAACATCTCCAAATAGTTGGAAATGAAAAAATATATGTCTAAATAACCCATGGATTGAAGAAGAAATCACAAGTGGAATTAGAAAATATCTTTAACCAAATAAAAATGAAAGTATAAAACATAAACTTTTGGGAATTCAACTAAAGAAATTATTAGAGAACAATGTATAGCATTAAATGCTTTTATTAGTGAGGGAGAAAAGTCCCTAATCAATTATTTAAGCTTCCACCTTAAAAAAAAAAATAGAAAAGAAGAGCAAAGTAAACCCAAAATAAGCAGAAGGAAGGAAATGAAGATAAAGAGCAGAGATCAATGAAATAAAAAAACAGAAAAAAATATGCAGTAAATTCTGGTTCTTTGAAAAGATCAATGAAATTGATAAACCTCTAGCCAGACTGATCAGAAAAAAATGGAGAGAAGACACAAAGGGGATATCACTGCAGATATTAAAATGATAATAAGGTATACTGTGAACAACTGATGCCAATACATTTGACAACTTGTATGAAATAGACAAATTCCTTGAAAGATGCAAGCGATCAGAGCTCATTTAAGAAGAAATAGATAACCTGAATAGCCCTATGTCTAGTAAAGGAGTTGAATTTTAGTTAAGTTCATTCCCAGAAAGAAAAACCCGGGCTTATATGGCTTCACTGGTACCTTCTACCAAACATTAAGGAAGAAATGCTACTGGATCAGTTTGGATATATTATGTCCCCCAAAAGCCATGTTTTAATCCAGTCACGTGGGATATTTGGATTAGGTTGTTTCCATGAAGATGCGACTCACCCAACCGTAGGTGAAACATTTTGATTAGGTATTTCCATGAAAGTGTGGCCCGCCCATCAGCCATTCTTCAGTGAAGGTATCCTCTTGTTGATGCCTTAGTTTTTATGGCCTCAGAACTGTAAATTTGTAACCTAATAAACCACCTTTATAGAAGCCAATCCATTTCTGGTATTTTGCATAATGGCGGCTCTAGCAAACCTGAACAACTACCAATTCTACACAAACTCTTCCAAAAATAGAAGAGGAGGGAGCACTTCCTAACTCTTTTTTACAAGGTCAGAATTACCGTGATACCAAAACCAGACAAAGACATTGTAAGAAAACTACAGACCAGCATCCCTCATGAATACAGACATAAAAATTCTAAACAAAATGTTTAGCAAATCCCATCCAGCAATATACAAAAAGATACCACATGATGGTCAAGCCAGTTTCCTCCCAGGAATGCAAAGTTGTTTCAACAATTGAAAATTAGACCACATAATAAACCATATTAACAGAGCAACAACAACAACAAAAAAGAAAAACCATGTAACTATCTCAGTAGATGCAGAAAAACAGTTGACAAAATTCAATGCCCACTAGCGATAAAAGTTATCAGTAAAGTAGGAAGAGAGGGAAACTTCCTCAGCCTGATAAAAGGGCATCTACAAAAAACTCACAGATAATATCACATTTAAGAGTGAAGGACTGACTGCTTTTTCTTTATGATCAGGAAAAAGAGAAGGACGTCCAATCTCATGACTTTTATTTAGGTCCTAGCTAGTGCAATAGTCCGGAAAGGAAAAAGTTAAACTGTCTTTACTCACAGATGACATGATTGTCTAGGTAAAAAAAAAATCCTAAGGAGTCTACAAAACACCAGTAGAACTTATAAGTGGGTTTAACAAAGTTTCAGGATAAACACTCAATGTGCAAAAATCAAAAGTATTGCTAAATGCTAGTAACGAACAATCAGAAATTGAAATTTAAAAGTACCATCTACAATAGCACCAAAAATATGAAACCTTTAGGACAAACTTAATAAAATGTACATAAAATCTGTGCACTGAAAACTACAAAACATTGCTGAGAGAAATTAAAAAAACAAATACATGGAAAGAAATACCACATTCATGAACCGAAAGACTCAGTATTGTTAAGATACAGATTTATCTATAGATTCAATGCAATTACAATCAAAATCCCAGCAAATTTTTTTAGAAATTGGCAAGCTAATTTTAAAATTTATATGGAAATGCAAATTACCTAGACTAGCCACAATGGTATTGAAGAAGAACAAATTTGAAGTACTTATGATATCTAATTTCAAGACTTACAGTAAATCTCCAGTAATCAAGACACTTTGGCATTGGCATAAGGATAGACATATAGATCAATGGAATAGAATTAAGAGTCCCAAAATAGACCCATACATATATGGTCAATTGATTTTGAGCAAAGGTTCCCAGACAATTTGATAGGGAAAGGAAAGTCTTTTGAAAAAATAGTGCTGGAACAATCGGATATCCATCTGGAAAAGAATGAACCTCAATGTTTACCTCATACTATACACAAAATTTAATTTGAAATGGATTACAGACCTAAATGTAAGAGCTAAAAATATAAAGATTCTAGAAGAAATCACAAGAGGCTATCCTTGTGACACGAGATTAGGCAAAGCCTTTTTAATTGGACACAAAAATTACAAACCATAAAAGAAAAAATTGATAAATTAGACTTCATCAATGTTTAAAACGTTTCTCTTCGAAGACACTGTTAATAAAATGATTGAGTGTTTCCATGGAGATGTGACTGGTTAAACTGTGGGTGAGACCTTTGATGAAGTTACTTCTATGGAGGTATGACCCGCCCATTCTGGGCAGGTCTTAATTAGATCACTGAGTACTTTAAGAAAAGCTGAGAGAGACATTTTGAAGAGAAACTGAGATATGTAATCCTGAGTTTGCCCCAAGAGAAGCTAAGAACTGACCCAGACAGAGTCTTGGAGATGCTTGGAGATGCAGACAGAAGGATGTTTGAAGATGCTAGGCTAAGAGACGAAGCCCAAAGTTTGCCCTGGAGAAGTTAAGAGAGGACTCCCAGAAGCTTAGAGAGAAAAGCCCTGGGAGAACAATCAAGGATGCACAGGAGCTGAGAGAGAGACAGAAGCCCAGAGACATTTTGGAGAAAGCCATTTTGAAACCAGAACCTGGGAGCAAAGGACCAGCAGACGCCAGCCATGTGCCTTCCCAGCTGACAGAGGTGTTCCAGATGCCATTGGCCTTTCTTCAGTGAAGGTATCCTCTTGCTGATGCCTTAGTTTGGACACTTTTTAATGGCCTTTGAACAGTAATTTGTAACCTAATAAATCTCCTTTATAAAAGCCAATCCATTTCTGGTATTTTGCATAAAAGCAGCTATAGCAAACCAGAACAGGTACCTAGTCCACTCAGTTGGGAAATAATAGTCTCTTCAACAAATGGTGCCAGGAAAACTGGATATGCATATGTAAAAGTATGAAATTAGACCTCTACCTCACACCCTAAGGAAAAGTTAAGATGGATCAAAGACGTAAATATAACAACAAAAACCATAAATCTCCTAGAAGAAAACAAAGGATAGCATCTTCAGAACCTTGTGTTAGGCGATATTCTTTTTAGACTTTACATCAAAAGCAGGAGCAACAAGAGGAAAAATAGATACATGGGGCTTCATCAAAATTCAAAACCTTTGTGCATCAAAAAGTAAAGAAAACCTACAGAATGAGAGAAAATACTTGGAAACCACGTATCTGATAAAGGTTTAATATCCAGAATATATAAAGAACCCCTACAACTCAAGAACCAAAAAACAAACAGTCCAATTAAAAAAGAGTCAAAAGACTCGAATAGCCATTTCTCCAAGGAAGACACAGAAATGGCCCAAAAGCACATAAAAAGATGTTCAAAATCATTAGCCCTTAGGGAAATGCATATCCAAAACACAATGAGATACCACTTCACACCCACTAGAATGGCTACTGTTACAAAAACAGAAAATAACAGGTGTTGGAGAGGATGTGGAGAAAAAACACTCCTTCTTTGCTGGTGGGAATGTGAAATGGTGTAGCTTCTGTGGAAGACAGTTTGGCAGTTTCTCAGAAAGTTGTGTAGAATTACCATAAGATCTGGCAATCCCATTTCGAGGTATGTACACAAAAGAATTGAAAGCAGGGACACAACAGATATTTTCACACTGATGTTCATAGCAGCATTACTCACAATTGCCAAAAGAGGAAAGTAACTCAAGAGTCCATCAACTGAAGAATGGAGAAACAAAATGTGATATAACCATGCAATGTAATATTATTCAGCTATAAAAAGGAATGAAGTCCTGATGCATGTGACAACATAGATATATCACGTTCTGATCCGTATGACAAAATGGCTGAACGCTGAAGATCTCATGTATAGTGAACTAACCAGACACAAAAGAACAAATATTATACAAGCTCACCAATATGAAATAATTAGAATAAGAAAATTCATAGAGTCAGAAACTAGAATACAGGTTACCAGGGACTAGGGTGAGGGTAGGAAATGGGGAGTTATGCTTAATTGGTACAGAGTTTCTATCTGGGGTGATTGAAAAGTTTCAATAATGGATGGTGGTGATGGTGGCACGACATGGTGAATGTAATTTACTGCACAGAATTATGTATTTGGATGTGGTTAAAGTGGGAAATTTTAGGTTGTATATACATTACTAGAAGAAAAACTTTTTAAAGAAACCATAAGACTGCACAACCCAGCGAATCCTAAAATGAACGATGGGCTATAGGTAATAGGACAATTATAATAACATTGCTGCATGAATTGTAACAAGGGCACCACACCAATAGTAGGGAGAACTGTGTGTGTGAGGGCGGTATACGGGAACTCTGTATTCTGTGCATGAGTCCTCTGTAAACCTACAACTTCTGTACTAAATAAAATGTCACGCAGGAAGAGGAAATCCCTCGTCGCGTGGCTGTGTGGCCATGAACACAGTTCCCAGCCAAAATGCTGCAGACCTTGACTATTGAGCTAAGCTGATGGAGGGCGGGGAAAGATGGGAGCTTGTGTCCTGTTGGTGGAGATGACAATGAGCTAAAGCTTCACTTTTCCTAGCAGGCAGTAGCAACAGAAACACATCATTGAGAACCACCACCACCACCACTCCCCCACCTGGAGGTGAGTGGAAAACGGGGAGGGGTGGCTGCTGCTGTTTGTAAGAAACCTCAAATGATCTGCCTCTTCAAATCATGCATATGAATAACTGCCAAAAAAAAAAAATAGGAGATGCATCCTGCCAGGTTGCCTAGGGTCAGGAGGCCTCCTGGCCTTTGGGGGGTCTGCCCTCCAGTGCTCACTTGCCTTCTCCTCAAGGGCCCCCACCCACAGCCTCCAGGCTCCTCCTTCAGAGGTCCCCTCCCATCCTGCTGGGCGTTTAATCCATCAAGAATCCCTAGCCTTCCCTCAACCTGCCCAGGTAACATTTTAAAGCTATTCTCTTGCATTTGGACCTCAAGACGGGGCAGTGGGGGGTGTTAGATTATCACCTCCTGATCGTGGCACTCTGTTGGGTTGTCACCCTCGGCCCATCAGGTCTTGCTCCCCGCCCCCCAGGCCCCACTCTGTTTGACTGGCATTGTTTTCAACCTATTCTGGTCCCAAGTGCTGATTTGCTTGGTTTGAGAGCCATGGGTGCTGACACGTGCGCAGCTCACTCTTAGGGCCGGGTTGGGGAGTCCCTCCGTCTCCACGGGTGTCTTCTCTCGGTCTCGTGACCTCACACCTTCCTGAGTTTTCTAGCTTTTTGGTTACTCCTTCTCAGTGTCCTTGGCTGGCTTGTCTCGCTCTTGCCAATCTTTGAATGTGCTCCAAGGCCATCAGAATGCCTCTCCCACCTGCTCACTCCACTCTGTCACCAGTCCCCGTTTCTCTCCTGGATGACAGCAAGGGCCTCCTACTCCACCCCTCCGTTTCCCCAAAGAGGTGTGGGCTCCCTGGGGCAGAGCTCAGACTTTTCTGTCCCCACATCCACAGCACAGGGCCCAGCAGGCAGCAGCTCATGTGATTTGTTGGAGAAATGGTTCTGCCTGGTTCCTGCCAGCTCAGCTCCCTGTCATCCGCTGGGACCTGAGTGATCAGTGCCCACCCTCCTCCTACCAGGTTGGCTGGGGCCTCCTGTCCTCTTCTGCTCAGACCCGGGACTGGGTGACATCAGGGTCCATGCCTTAGGCACCCCCAGAAGCCCTTCTGCTATCTTAGAGGGAGCCACTGGGGTGGACACACAAGAGGGCGTGGCACTGGGGGTAGGCAGCGGGGAGGGGAGGTCTGCTTGGTCCTGCCCTGGGCCTGCGGCCCGCCGAGGCTGGCCAGGTCCTTCCTCAGCCTTCCAGAACCAGCTTCCCAGTGTTCACTGGGGTGAGAGCAGGGCCTACTCAGCCACCCCCTCAAAACACTTCTCAGGGGATCCCTTCCTCATTCTCCTTTCAAGGGTCTGCTGCCCACCACTGCCATCTCCAGGAGGTGGGCTGAGTGCTGTCAGCCTCTCCCAGCTGCCCGGCTCCTGGGCAATGTCTCCAAGAGGCCCCAGTCCTTGTCGTGGTGCAGCAGCGGGGAATGGCGTGCTCTGCCTCCCTCTACAGCCTGGCCTTGGGGTCAGCATAAACCCCTCATCTCGTTTCTAGGAGCCCAGAAAAAATCTGCAGTGGGGACATCCCCTAAGACTTTTCCCTGAGGCTGAACGACAGGGAAAGGAGTTCAGGGAACCGAGATGGCTACATCTTTTCCAGCCCCAGCCCCATGCCAGCTTGTCCCTGGGATCCAGGCCCCAGGTGGCTGTGGTCCTTTAACCTCAAAAGGCTGACGTTGCTTCCAGAACCCATGGGGGGAACTCCTGTATCTAGCTTCCAGGCAGGCTCCCTGTGGAGCAAACGAATCATTGCCTACTGCTGTTGCCCATCGTCTCTCCATACTCCAGCCTTCCCGTGGTGCCCATTTTACAGAGGGGGAAGCTGAGGCTCATAGCTGGGCATGGCTTGCTCACAGTCATGCCACTGAGCATTGGCAAAGCCGGGCCTCTAGCCTGGCTAGATCCATGTGCTCCTCCGTGGTCGGCTCAGGAAAACCATCCCCCTGCAGCTCCCAGGTGCCTCAGTTCCAGGGACAGGCATGGCCATCTCGACTGCAGGGCTGCAAGCAACTTGGGGACCGGCCCCCCAGAGGCCACTAGGGTCTGGCACCTGGGGAGTGAGCACATGGGAAGGAAGACAGGGAGTATTTCGTGGAGCAACTGGGGGACTCCCCTTTCTACCAGTCTGGATGACCGGGATGGCATTGGGGCAGTGGCTTTTATCCTCTTAGGTTGACAGTGGTGATGGTGTGCCAATTTTAATGTATTATGTCCCCCAAAATGCCATTATCTTTGATGCAATCTTGTGTGGGCAGACATATTAGTGTTGATTAGATTGTAATTCTTTGAGTGTTTCCACGGAGATGTGCCCCACCCAACTGTGGGTGATGACTCTGATTGGGTAATTTCCATGGAGGTGTGCACCTGCCCATTCAGGGTGGGTCTAAATCAAATCACTGGAGCCACATAAATGAGCTGACAAACAGAAGGAACTCAGTGCAGCTGTGAGTGACATTCTGAAGAGGAACAAGCTTGCTATAGCCAAGAGGGACACTTTGAAGAATGCATAGAAGCTAGAAAGAGTAGCTGCTGATGAGACAGTTTGAAGATGGCCCTTGAAAGCAGATTCTTGCTCCGGAAAAGCTAAGAGAGGACAAACACCCCAAGAGCAACTGAGTGACATTTCTGAGGAACTGCAACCTAGAGAGGAACGTCCTGGGAGAAAGCCATTTTGAAACCAGAACTTTGGAGCAGATGCCAGCCACTTGCCTTCCCAGCTAACAGAGGTTTTCTGGACACCATTGGCCATCCTCCAGTGAAGGTACCCGATTACTGATGCGTTACCTTGGACATTTTATGGCCTTAAGACTGTAACTGTGTAACCAAATAAACCCCCTTTTATAAAAACCAATCCATTTCTGGTATTTTGCATAACAGCAGCATTAGCAAACTGGAACACGTAGTTAGGGAGACGTTGCAGGCCAAAGGGTTTAGGTAGAGAGGCAGGGTTCTGCAACCTGCTGCCAAATGGTTCATAAAAAAAGATATAAATATGTGTGTGTGTGTGTGTGTACATGGATGTGTGGTCTGTGTGTACTGTGTGCTGTGGGGGACACGAGCAGTGAGGTGTGCATGGGGCATCTTGCAAGTGTGAAGGGTTTGTGCACACGCAATCATGCATGCTGTGATGTGGGGATGTATGTGTGTGTATCGGGTGCTGTGTGCAGTGTGTGTGGTGGGCGTTTTGCGTGGGCGTGTGTCCTGTGTGCTGTATGTGGGGGTGTGTATATGCTGTGTATGTACTGTACATGGGAGGTATGCAGTTCTGCATATTTGTAATACTCCCCCCCAAGCACCCTGCTCCCCACTGCTCTGTGGGGGTCCCCAGTCCATGGCCCCCTCCCTGCCCGGGAGCTGCACAGGCCCTCGGGCCAGGAAAGAGGAGTGCTGGTGCCAGGCGCAGCCGTGGGCTGCTCAGGGAGAGGCTGTTTTGGCCTGGAGTCTTGCCGGCCAACAGAGAAGACAGACAAACAAGAAAAAAGGGCCAATCTCTGGCCTGGAGCCTGTCCCTGGGTGGTGCGTGAGCAGGGCTGGCCTGGGCTGAGCTGAGGGCAGGGCCCGGGGAAAAGCAGGGGAGGGATGGAGAGAGGGCGCTGGGGATGGAGGGGCGGGGAAGGGCTGAAAGGAGAGGGGTCCTGAGCCCAGAGTGCGGGGGTAGGGGGGATTGCAGGGGCCAGGGACAGAGGGGTGGGCGAGGGACACCCGGTCCTGAGCCCCAGGCGGCCTCCAGGCTCCTCTCAGGCCCCTCGGGAGTACTGCATGTGTAGGTCAAGTGTGTGCACCTTTGCACACGTGTGGCTGTGGCATGCATGTGTGTGAAAGGGAGGGAGAGCGAGAATGGAGGCCAGAATGGGGGGTGGAGGGGTCCCTGGACCCAGGACAGGTAGCTGCAGGTGGGGGAGGAGGAAGTGGGGGGGATTCCTGGCTCCCACAGGACCTCAGGGAGGAAGCTGGATCTCACCAGGGTACGTGGGGGCCCAGCTTGGCCCCGCCCCACCCCGTGTCCCTTCCTGTCCTTCCTCCCCGGCCAGGCCCTAATTGAGGAGGGGGAGGGGCCGCCACCCCGCACTCTCACACTCTCACCCTCCCTCTCCTGGGCCCAAAAGTGGGAGCCGGCCTTGGGAAACGTAAGTACAACTTCAGTCCCACACAGCCACACAGTCCTGGGCTAGTTCCCCCTGCCCCCCATCTTTGGCCTCAGTTTCCCCACTTATTAAAATGAAGGCGCTGGTCTCGGTGATTTCCAGGAGCTCTGGGGGTGGAGGAGCCGACGCAGGCCTGGGGTGGGAGTCCCCAGGAGTGGGGTGCAGGGAGGGCCAGGGGCCTTGGCGAGGGTGGAGCAGGGGCAGGAGGCCGGGGCAGGCGGCATGAGGGCGGGGGAGGAAGTCCCCCTTCTGGGCAGGTCACTCCGGGGCTGGGCCGGGGCGGGGCGGGCGATGGAGAGCAGATCCAAGTGCTGGGGCCACCGCGTGCCACTCAGCTGCCCAGAAGCCCAGGAGCCTGGCCAGATAAGGGGCCGCGAGGGTGCTGGGGGGGCATGGGCAGGTGGCGAGGGACTGTGGCAGGACGTGGCCAGCTGGACCCCTCCGGCCCAGCCCTGAGCCCTCCGTGGGCGACTCTCTTGGGCTCAGGCAGCAGTGGGGATCTCGCGGGCTGCCTGGGTGGGTCTGTGTGTGTGCCCGTCCCTGTCTCTGTCTCTGTCTTCCCCTGCTCATCGCCCCCCCCCCCCCAGCTGGCAGGCACCCTGTCACTCTAGTTCTAAGGGCCTGTCTTCTCTAGCCACTCGGACGACCTGCCCCCCCAGATCGCGGCTTGGCCCACCCTGCTCGGCCATGTGCTTGGTGCCCACTGTGTCCGGTAAGGCCTCCCCCTACAGGGGGCCCCCATTGGGATGAGCTGGGAGGTGAATGTGGGGGTGAAGCAGAGAAGCCCCTCTTCCTAAAAGGCCTTAACTCAGCTCCACTCGGGGGTAGGGGGTTGGGGACCAAGGACGAGGGCCCTGGGTACCTCTCTGGGCTGTTGGTGGGGGGGGGGGTGTGGGGGGCATGCCACTACCCCACCCACCGGGCTGGGGCCCCCCACTTCCTCCCCAACCTCACGGGCCTGGCAAATGGCGCCAGAGTGCAAATCCACCCCCCGTGTGGCTTTTCCTGGGGCGAACCCTTCCTGCCAGAAACTGGGACCCAGGAAGTGGGGGTGGGGGTGCCCTGTGGAGCGCATTCCCTAACTCAGCCCTCCCCTGACCCCTGCCCAGCTGTGCCTGGGCCCCTCTTGGCCTAGCCCCCCGCCACTGGGAAACGGCAGCCAGGAGGAGCCGGACGCCCGGGACCCATTGCTGGCCCGAGCCGAGGTGGCCCTGCTGGCGACAATCTTTGTGGCCGTGGTTCTGAGCAACGCCCTGGTGCTGGGGGCCCTGGCCCGGCGGGTCTGGGGGGGCCACTGGGCACCCATGCACGTCTTCATCGGCCACCTGTGCCTGGCGGACCTGGCCGTGGCCCTGTTCCAAGTCCTGCCCCAGCTGGCCTGGGATGCCACCAACCACTTCCAGGGGCTGGACGCCCTGTGCCGGGCCGTCAAGTACCTGCAGATGGTAGGCATGTACGCATCCTCCTACATGATCCTGGCCACGACCCTGGAACGCCACCGGGCCATCTGCCGCCCCATGCTGGCCTACCGCCACGGCGGGGGCGCCCACTGGAACTGGCCGGTGCTGGTGGCCTGGGCCCTGTCCCTCCTCTTCAGGCTGCCCCAGCTCTTCATCTTCGCCCAGTGCGACGATGGCACTGGGCCCGGGACTGCTGGGCCCAATTTGTGGAGCCCTGGGGCGTCTGTGCCTATGTCACCTGGATCGCCCTGATGGTGTTCGTGGCCCCCACCCTGGGCATCGCCGCCTGCCAGGTGCTCATCTTCCAGGAGATCCATGCCAGCCTAGCACCAGGGCCGCCGCCAGGGGCTGGGGAGCGCCACAGAGGGTGCTGAACAGGCGGCCCCCACGAGGGTGCCCGGGTACCGGCGGCTGTGGCCAAGACAGTGCGGATGACGCTGGTGATTGTGATCATCTACATGTTGTGCTGGGCACCCTTCTTCCTCATGCAGCTGTGGGCAGCGTGGGACCCCAAGGCGCCTTGGGAAGGTGGGTGTGCCTGTGGCCTGGGCCTTGTGGACAGGTGGCCCCTGGTGGGCCCGGAGGGTGGCCGCCTGGCCTGGACAACCGCCCCTGCCTCCTCCTCTGAGCCCCAGCCCGACTCCCCACCCCCACAGGGCACCCCTTTGTGCTGCTCATGCTTCTAGCCAGCCTCAACAGCTGCACCAACCCCTGGATCTACGCCTCCTTCAGCAGCAGCGTCTCCTCCGAGCTCCGTGGCCTGTTCTGCTGCGCCCAGAGGCCCGCCCCACCCAGCCCAGCCCCCCCACGATGAGTCCTGGGCCACTGTCAGCTCCTCCCTGGCCAAGGACCCCTCTTCCTGAGGAGCCCCTTCCTTCCAGAGGCTCCATGAGGCTCTGCTGTCTGGCGTTGGCCCTGGAAACCAGGGGTGGGGTCCACTGGGGTTTGGCCAGAGCCCGGGGCCCCGTCACTGCCTTGCTGTGTGGCCCTGGGCAAGCCTTGGCACTCTCGGGCCTTGCCAGCCCGGCTCTGGCCTTGGGGCTCCAGGGTCTAAGGGGCATGGCAGGGGGCTGCAGTGTGACACCGTGCCCGCCGGGTAAGGAGGTCCCTGGGGGTTGGGGGGGAGCCCAGGAGGAAGGAGGAGTGTGTTGCCACAGACCTTCCTTTCTAAGCCTCTCTAATCTCCCCCTTTACCCCCCATAATAAAATTTCCAGCTTCTTCTCATGCGGTGAGGGGTCTCCTTGCTTGAGGGTAGCAGTGGGTGTGGGAGCAACTCTGGGGATTTGGGGGACCTAGGGTGGGGAGAGGGGGAGGCCTTCCCGGCTGCCCAAGCTGCCGCCTGTGCCCAACCAGGAAGTGCCAGGTGGCTGGCCCTGTCCCCACCTGCCCAGCCACCCCCTCAACGCCCAACCACGACAGAGAGCGGCTGGCCGGGGGTGAACGCAGAGGCCTTTATGAGTGGGTGTCACAGCCTGCCCGGCACGCACCCTCCCGGGGGGACGAGCCAGTCCGAGGACGGGCAGGGACGGGGGCCCGGGGAACCCTGTTTGGGGATCGGCCTCCTCCTCTCAGCCAAGGGTCAGGAGCAGGGCCAGGGAGAAGCCAGGGAGCCCCTGGCACAGTGGCCAGTCTCTCCGAGGGCTGCTGGGAGCGCGGCCACGGGGTCCCTTCCACCGCCTCTCTCGGGGCTCAGTGTGGATTGAGGTATGGTCCCGGGGGACGAGCCGTCGATGGGGAGGCCAGGCTCCCGGGGCCTCAGAAGAAGCCTCTGTTCCTGCTGGGGCGGCTGGAGGCCCCAGGCTGTGGGCTGTGGGGCCCAGGGCTGGGGGAACTGGGGGACGCTGGCCCGAGACCCTGGCAGGGACTGGTCTTCCCCAAGAGCGCCTTAAGCACGGAGTCCATGGTGTGTGCCACGGCCTGGCGGACAGGGGAGAAAGGGAGGGCTCTGGGTGAGGGCAGAGCGGCTCCCCCCACCTGCCAGCCGACACCCCTCTCCTGTCCCTCTCCCCTCCTCTGCCCCTTCCTGGGCCCCACTGCCCACCCCTGCCCTCCCAGTCCCCCACCCGGGCCTGGTTTTTCTCCTTCCATATTTGGGGCAGCAAAGGGCCCTGTAGCGGGGGAGCCTGTGGCCACGTCCCCAGGCCACTCATTTCTTCTCAGCCCACTCTAGGTCCCATCTCCACCCCCAGCCCCAGGACTCAGAGGCCACCAGCTGCAGGGACCCCCAGGCCCACCTGCAGCCCCAGGCCAGCCCCGCATCACTCCCCACCCCCCACCCCCAGCCCCCAGCCCCCGCCCCTCTACCTGTGTGGCCCACCTGAGACCCCTGACCCCAGCACTGAGCCCGCAGGGCCGTCAAGCACCCACTCTTTCCCCATGCCACCACCCCTTTGCTAGGCCCCCTCTCCAACCTTTCACCCATCTGTCCCTTTCATCTTCCCTGTTCCAGCAAGCGCCTGCCGTGCCACCGCCTGTCACCTAGCCTGGCGCCATTGATGTCAGCCCCTTCTGTCCACACCTGCCACTTACCTGCTCGAGAACTGACACATGAAGCCCAAACGTCTGGGTGCCCGGGTCACAGCCCAGCCAAGGGTCTCTGTCCCCTTTGTCCCTGCTTCTGTGCCCCTTTGCGCTCCCCGCCCTCATGCGCCCACTGGCCTGCCCCTCCCTGGGCTCAGCGCTGGGCTCGCTTGTATGAGCGCCGGCGGCTGGCACGCCTGGGCGGAGGCCAGGGAGAGAAGGGACTGGAAACTTGGGGGAGAGGAGCTTGGTTCCTCGGGGAGGCTGACATGGCCCCAGCACCTGGCAGCCATCGCCACTCCACCCTCACCTTATCCACCTCCACGTGTCTCTCCAGGGAGCTCGGGACCGGGCAGTGCCATCTGTGCCCAAAAGGGCCCGTGGCCTCGAGTGGGGTGCAGGGCTCTGGCCTGCAGGGCACAGAACACAAGACTGGCCAGAGGGCTGCAGGGAAGTCCCTGAGCTGACGTGGCAGTGGCACCTCCTACCCTGGGGGTGTGGCCAAGGAAAAGAGGTCTGGCCCCCCTCTGGGTGGGGAAAAGTGGGGGCGCTTCTGGCCAGGACGGCTCGGCCGGCCCCAGTGGGCCCCAAGCTGGGTCCCCTTCTGCTCTCCCTCGGCCTCCCGCAGCTTCACAGCCTGCCCCCGGGTCCCCTCTGCACAGGGCCGGAGCCTGTCCCCAGACCCTCCCGGCCACATGGCTGTCACTTGGGGCTGCCAGCCCAGGGCCCATCTCTGCTCACCGACTGATGGACTCTGCCAGAAGGACTTCTGGGCTGCTTAGCAGCTCCCCTACAGCCAGTGGCCCCTGACCCACCAGGTGCTTCTCCGCTCTGGGGTGACAAAGTTGGGGGGTGTTGTCTGGAGAGGCAGTTCTCTTCCACATGGGGTCCCCACACCGCTGGCATCAGAGCAGGCAAGGAGTGGTCAGAAATGTACCACCTTGGGCCCACCCCTGACCCACGGAATCTGAAACTTGGGGGCAGTCCTGGGGGTGGTTGCCCTCCAGGTTCAAGTTTGGGCACCGCTGGCCGAGAGCCAAGTCACTTCTAAAGGGGGTGACATAAGAGGTGCCCTTTGAGGAGCCCTCTGGCTGGGCTGCCCCGTGCAGGAGAGGGAGAGAGAGGAGAGGAAGACAGAGAGGGCCAGCGGCACCCACTCACCTGGTGGGCAGGCTGATGCACTTGTGGGGAATGAGCCCCCGTGTGCCCACGTGCTCCTCGCGCCACCAGTTGCCCGAGGCGTGGGCATGCAGGCGCAGCACAACCCCTCGCTGGAAGGTCAGCTCCTGGGCCATACGGCCCGTGTAGGAGAAGCAGGCCGCGGCCTCCACCACCCCCTCCAGGTCTGCGGGGGAGATGGGGCCTTGTTGGGGGACAGCGGTTGCGGCGGGCACCCCGGGCAGGGCAGCGGGGCCCTCCTCCTTCCCGTCCCCTCACCATCCTCTGGTGCCAGGGGCCCGGCTTCCAGCTCCGGCTCGTTCTCCCTGGCCACGCTCTCCAGCTGGGTGTCCCTGAGGTCCGGGGCCGGGGAGGCAGATGAGGGTGGTCTCCCTCTGCCGGGTGCACCCCCTCTCCCTCCCCTGATCTCCCAACCAGCACAGAGGCTGTACCCCAAGCAGTCGGCGGAAGATGGCACCATGCACTTCTCATGGACGGGGCCGGGCAGCTGAGCCAGGGGTGGGAAAAGCTCTGTGGGCTGCACAATGAGCATCTGTACCAGCTGGTTCACCCGGCCCTGCAAGGCCACGGGGTCCTGTCCAGCAGGCACGGGCAGCAGCGTTGGCCCGAAGCACACGGCCAGGTTGTGGGGGTCCATCATGTTCTTGTCGCTGTACTGGGCCAGGCTGGGGGCACAAGCGGGGCACTCGCGCCATCCTCACCCACCAGCCCCCGGGGTCCCGCTGGGCCACTCCCCAACCCCCCAGGAAGGTACTCACTGGTTGAAGAAGGTGAAAAGGTAGCACAGGACCACGAGCACCAGCCTAGGCAGCCGGGCCAGAAGGCGGCTCACGAGCTCGGCCCGCTCCGGCCCGGCCTCCAGCTCTGGGCCAGCCGTCACCCCCGGAGAGAACCGTGTGAGGGGGCCGCTGTTCCCCGAGGGCCCCCTCTCACCCACCCTGGCTTGGGGCCCCAGGCCTCACCTGCAGAGGTCAGCAGCTCGGCAAACAGACCCGGGGGGCAGAGCGGCGGCTCCAGGCTCCGGAAGTAGAGCTTCAGCACACTGGCCACTGAGTCCAGATCGTGGGCGCCGCAGCCTTCCACCAGCGGGTCCTCCCCTGGGGACGACATGGCAGGGCAGTGGAGCAGAAGGATCGGCGCCTGCTCGGGCCGTGCCCGCACCCCACCCGTCCGGCCCAGCCCCACCTCTCTCAAAGGCGTCCCGCATCTCCGAGACCCGGAGCTGGGCCCCCGACACCCGAAAGATGCCTTCGTGCTGGAGTCCTGCAAGGGCGGAGGAAGAGGTGGGGAGCTGGAAAGCTTGGGCCTTCACTGTGCACTGGGTGCTGGGTGCTGGGAGCTGGAAGGGGCCTTGCTTACCATGGAGGTTAATGAAGCGGACACAGCTCTCCACCACCAGGGGCACAGGCTGGTCAGAGCTCTGTGGGGGATGGAGAGGGCGTTTACTCGGCAGGGACCCCCCCATCAGACCCCTCTCTGCTGCCCCTGCCAGCCTGGTCAATGGCTCTGATTTGTGCTCAAACCCTGCCTGAGAGCTGTCGGCCCAGCACATGGTTTGTTAACTTTCATGCCTCGGCACGTGAGGTTTCTGTGTTCCTTGTCCCTCAGGTGGTGTCTACTAGCTGCTTGGTGCTGCCGTGTCAAAACGCAACGGAGTTCTGTCTGCTGACCAATGTTCCTATCAAGGAACATTGTGAAACTCGAATGTGTTCACTTAAACAACCTAGGTTCTCTGGAATGTTCTCTGTACATAATCGCATCACGACCAAAGACAGCTTTATCTCTTCTTTTCCAATCTTTCTGCCTTCTGTCATTTCACCGTCTGGTACTCCCCACCCCTTGCCATGTGGCTGTGCAGTGGGGTTTGTGGGTGTGCTCGTGCTGCTCCCCTAAACGGCTGTCTGCAGAGACCTTTTGTAGATGCTCTCCACTAAATGAGGAGATGCCCTTTGATTGGCAGGGGGCTTGGCAAAGCCCCACCCATGAGGGGGCACATGGCTTGGGCTTGGGGATGGAGGATGTGGGGGCTGCGGAACTGACCCAGGGCTAGAGAGAGACCAGAACAGGACAGGGGGGAGGGCCTGGATGCAGCTGGAGCGTGCAGCCAAGCAAGTACCTGGATAAACTTCTCCATGTCTCCCCCAAAGAGCTTCTGGTTGTACTGCGAGCTGGGGCGGGGCTGGCGGCTCCTCTGGAATCTTCTCCGCGTGTACTGGGTCCTGCAATGAACAGGAGCAGGTACCAAGAGAGCCGGCAGCTTTTGGTGTGTGTGGGGTTTGGGGGTGGTGGGAATAGGACGCCCAAGCAGACAGGGCCCTGGACCCCCGCAGTTATTCTAGAAGCCACCAGGCAAACTGGGGCGTTGAGAGCAGAGAGGAATGAGCAGTGGGGCTGCAGATACCAAGGGGAGAGGCGGATGGGGAACACTTCGGCAACTCAGAGCAAACCAGGGAAGGTCCCAAGAACTCACCGGGACACCTCATGGTTCTCCTTGTCTCCTGGAAAGGAAAAATGGCAGTCAGCCTCTGGGGCCAGGAGAATGGATGCTCCCCAGAGAGAGACGGCTCAGGGAGGTGGAGGAGCCAGAGGCAAGCTGCAGGCCTGGAACCTTGCTGGGCTGCTCCCCACGTGCCAATCAACCTCCCTGGGTGGACAGGGACGTGGGCTGGGTAGGGGTCCTCCAGGCAGGAGAGAGGAGGGCGGGTGGGCTCCTGGCCCCTGGGGGCTGGGAGCTGGCCCACCTCGTTGTATGGCCTCCTGCAGCCGCTCGTGCTTGGCTTCCAGCTTGGCCAGGATGCTCCATCAGCTCAGATACTCCTGTAGCTTCTGGGAAGCCCAGGAGAGGGACCCAAAGTGTGAGTCCCGACTCCAGACCCTCCCCTGGCCTCCTGCATGTCCCCTGTGCCTCCACCCCACCATGTCCCCAGCCCCGGCCCTTCCCACCGTGATGTAGAAGGTCTCAGTCTCCTGGTGCTGGCCGCGCTTCTCGCCAGCCTGCCGCACCCCCGGGTCCGAGCTGGTGGACTTGAGGGACTTGGTGGAGTGGCTGACCTGGAAGGAATCGAGCACATTGCCATCGTCCGATGCCACCAGCTCCAGCAGGGCCTGCAGGGTGGCCTTTAGCATCTTGTTCACCTGGGGAGGGGACAGCATGAGGGTGGGATGCACGTGAGGGAAGAGGTGGGAGGCAAGGGAGTCTAAGTCAAAAGGAGTTGGAAGGCCCTGCCCCATGGGATGGTGGCCGGTTCCAAGAGGGCTCTCCCAGCGAAGCCAGCGTGGGGCTTCCGGAAGGAGGAGGCCCAGGCTCCCGTGTCTCCAGGTCCCTGTCCCCCACCAGGGGCCTTGCCACCCTTACCTCCTCTGTCTCAATCGTCTGCCGGTCTAGGCGGCTCTGGATGTTCTGGGCTCTGGGCAGAATCTCGTCCCTCAGCTCCATCTCAACCTGGATCTCAGTCACCTGAGGAGGAGCAGTGCCCAGGGGGGGTGAGGGCTGGGCCTAGGGCTCAGAGCTCCAACATGGGGCAGCTGGCACCCAAACCTCCAGGGCACTCCTGCTCTCTTGACCGGTGATGTATGGAACCACCATTCCTGGATGCATTCATAAAACTGGTATGAAGAATGGTGAGGGTGTATACCCAAGAGACCTGGAAACATCCGTCCACACAAAACATTGTGCATACATGTTCTCTGCAGCTCTAGCTACCATAGCCAAAACGTGGCTACCATCCAGGGGTCCCTCAAGGGACGGATGGGACAGATGGAGACACAAAATGTGGTACCTACATCCAACAGCATCTTAGTTCACCCTAAAAAGGAATGAAGTTCTGATACAAGCTACAACCTGGATGAACCTTGAAACCCCATGCTAAGTGAAAGAAGCCAGATTCAAGAGGGCAATTACTGGATGACTCTTCTTAGGTGAGGTGTCCAGAAGAGGAAGTCCTTGGGCTGGAGGCACTGGGGTGTCCTCCTGGACAACACAATTTCACAGAGCATCAACATCAGACAAGGGCAGGCTCTGACTGTGACGAATCAAGATGTCCAATCCCAGCCAAAAACAAGAACTGTGCCCAAGCCATAAAAATGACCAAATGTCCCACTGTCCTGGCTAATATGAGTGAACACTACTTCTTTACCAATTGCAGCTTTAGCCTCACTTCATTCCTCCTGCCTTCTAGGTATTTTAATGCAACCAATCAGAGAATGACCCCCACTTCCTGACAGCACCCAAGCCAGAGCAAAGCCCCACTTCCTTGAACCCTCTCCCAAACCACCTAACACAAGACCCAATCCTGTAAGTCCTTTCTAAACTCTGTTACCGAGATGCCCCCTGGTGCCCCCTTACTGCAATGAGCAATAAACTCGAATTGTTCAATGATGACTGTGTCCCTGGTGGTCTTAGGTTGGAGGGCACTGAACCAAAAACATGTGGATTAAAGGAAAACCTACATCCCAAAGAGTGAGTTCCCAGCCCTCTCACCCCACTCTGTTCTCCAAACATTGGCATCCTTTGGGGAAACAGGCCAGTCTCATAGGAAAGACCTACAGGTACCAACATTTGGGGGTCCCTCTAACAAAGTGCTGAGTTTCTGCCCAGTCCCCCTGCAGAGAAGCCCACGGTTGACAAGCTCTGCTCCCACACATTGGATATCTAATCCTCTTCTTAATATGATCCAACAGCCAAGAATCACCAGGCATTTGAGGAAAGCTCTCAAATGAAAGTCAGAAGCCAAAGCAAGCTTTCAAAAACTGTAGGGAGCACAGGAAAATGCTAAGAAAACAAAAAAAAATTAACATTTCAGAAATATTTAAGATGATACTACATCCATGAGACAAGAACAAAAGGTCATTTTAAAACAGGAATTCAGAGAACAAAACAGAACTGTTAGAAACAAAATCTTCCAAATAAAAAAATTCAAAAATTCAAGAAGGGGTTGGAAGACGCAGTTGAAAACATCTCTAAGAAAGCAGAATAAAAATGTCTGGAGATGGGAACTAGAAAAGATAAGGAAATGAGAATCAACCCATGAGGCGCAACATTGAAGTAAGAAGTCTTGCAAGAGGGAAGAAAGAAAATCCAGGGGAGGAAATTATCAAAGGCATAGTACAAGAAGATCTCCCCCAGACCTAAGGACAGAACTTTCCATACTGACAGAGCCCACTGGTTGCCCAGCACTGTGAAGGAAAAAGGATCCCTGAGGCATATCATCAAAAACTTTCACAAGGGAGAAAAGAGACTATCCTAAAAACCTCCAGAGAGAAAAACTACAGGTCACCCACAAAGGTTCAGAAATCAGAACGACATCGGGCTTCTCACCAATGATACTGACTGAGGACAATGGGGCACTGCCTTTAGCATTCCAAGGGAAAATGATTTTCGACCTTGAATTCTATACCCAGCAAAACTATCCATCAATTGTAAAGAGAAAATACAAACATTTTCAGACAAGCAAGGTCAAGAATCTATTGGAATACGAAGCCAAGGGGCCAGGAGGCAGAGGCTGCCAAGCCAGAGAGAACAGCAGGGATTTCTCAGGAGCAGCTCCCAGACATCAGCTGGGCAAAAGGCCTGGAAGCCAAGCAGACCAGACTGGAGGGCCCCGGGGTGGGGGGTGGGGAGCTCAGAAGAGAAGATGGGATTCACGGCTTGCCTGGTCCAGCTGAGAGGACTGAGACAACTATTTTAAGAAAGTGGACAGGCATTGGTGTTAGGTACATAGAGAGCCAAATTGCATTTCTAAGGGGAGGCAGTGAATAATTCCAGAAAAATCTAAAAACTTGTCCTGCAAAGGAAAAGCAATCGCAATCTGGTCCCTGGCTTGGCTGGGAACAGTATCTGCTGTCATTGTGATTTAAACATTAAATGTTAGTTTAGCCCCAAATTCTGGGATAATTGAATTGGAAGTATGTGTGTAGGGGTGGATGTGGGAAATCATGGAAGGGCCGAATCCTAGTCTTCCACGGGAGAAAGCCAGCAGAGCATTTCCAAAATGGAAAAACAAATAGCAGCCTTCTTGTGTTACTTAAAAATATGGAAGGGAAATACTTCTAGAAGCAACAGCTCGAAGAGTTGAAAGTGCTTGTTTCTGGGGAGCGGGGATTGGGAGCAGGAAGGTGTGACACAGACAACTGCTTGCTGTGTGTCATCGAGAGCCTTGGATAATACTGGACTTTTAAAACCACATACATGTTTTGAAACAATTACTTTAATCAAAATGCAAATGAAACGAACTCAATTTCAGAGCTGGCTCTAAAAGCACACCACCACGTCATGCCAGTCCCTGGGCAATGAACTGTTCGAGGCAAAAACAACTCAGGGGACAAGCTAAAAGGTGCTTAATTGTATCTCCCTGTTTCCACGGTTTACTTCCCCCGCCCCTGAGTTTTTAGTACGAAAATCGGAACATGTCCATGAAAGTCGAAAGAACAGTATGTGACCACACACACGTGTCCACCCACTGCCTGGAGTCAACCCAGTGAAGATTTTGGTCTCCGCCTTTCAGGGGTGTGGGGAGGGAATAGAGGGTGTTGGCCCTCACCTCGTCCCCGTCTTGGGGCTGGTAGTCGAAACGCAGCGGGGGACAGAACGCAGCTGTGTGCAGCTCCAGCACCTTGGCCTTGTCCCTGGGGGGGTTGAGGCCATCCAGAGCCTCTTCCAGGCTGCCCAGGCCCTGCATCTGGGAGGCCTGGGTGCAGCTCTTGGCTGCCGCGTAGCTCCGGAGCACCTGCCCCAGAGCCAGGTGGAACCCTGTGTCGCAGCACTGGGGGACAGGGGTGAGTTGAGGGGTGAGGGAGGAAGGAGACGGCTTGGGCAGGCCCTGATCCCGGGTGCCTCACTCCCCCACCCCACACACACACACACCCGCCGCCCCCAGTGCTCACGTCCATGAGGTCCAAGACGTCCTGCAAATAGTAGTTTCTGACAGTGGCGTTGACGCTGGCGAGGCTGAGCAGATACTCGTTGCGCGCCTTCGTGCACTTGAGTCTGTGCTCCAAGAATTTGGCCTGGCGCTGCCCAAGACAACACAGTCATGCCGGGGTCACCCACTCCCCGCGGACCTACCGAGCCATCTCATAAGGAAAAGTCACACGCAGCCTGGAGCTGAGAGCCAGGAGCTGCGGGAACTGGGGGGCTGTAAAGGTGGGGGTTGGGGGAACACAGGCCCATCCGTTTCTAGGGGGAGGGGAGCGGAGGGGCCGTCTTGGCACAGAGGAGCAGAAGGTGACCCGAGCACCAGGCCAAAGTGGAAGGAGTGGCCCAAGGTGAGGGGACAGAGAACTAAGGGCTTTATAACAAGGCCCTTTGACCCCTGGGTTGGAAGGGGGCTGCAGGGCAAACACCCCCCACAATGGTTCCATTCCCCCTAACAACCCTGGCTGACCGCCACCTCCCTCCTCTGCTCCCAGAGTCTTCTGCCAGCCCCTTCCCAGACTGGCACCCAATCTGGGCATCTCTGCCACCCCAAACCACCCTGTTCTTTCTTTGCGGGCTGCCACGAAAGTGCATGCTGTGTGCGCGCCACCCAATAGCCCACCCATTCTGAAGTGTCTGGAGGCAGGGGCAGCTGGGTGGGAAGGCCCCTGGCCCAGGAGCTAGCAGGACCCAGCTTGGTGGCACTGGGCCACTGTGGCACTTTGCAGAGTCACCGAAGCCCCCAGTGCTGCCATGGCCTGGGGACTGTTCACTCTTTTGCCCTTATCTCTCCAGGCCCAGTGAGCCCAAGGGCAGCATCCTGCCACTAGCACCTCCGGGCTGGGAACATGGGGGACACCAGGCCAAGGCCCTCTCTTTACGGAGGGAGCCCACAGGTGGCCCTGCCAGGGGTCCAAGGCTCTCCCCCAGCCCCACCTTTCCCCACAACGGGCCCCGTACACCAGGCCCCGGCACCCATCTTCTCCACCAGCCACCTTCCCTTCTTGAGGGAGCTTTTGCGCAGGGCCCCCCCTCGGGGGGGGGGGTTGGCGGCGGCGCTCCAGCCTGTCCGCTTCTCCTCCTGCTGCTAGGCTTCCCGGAGCTTGGCTTCGGTGTTCACGCTCTCAGTGTGGTACGCCTGGTACGTCTTCTTGGCCTGCAGGGAGGCCCGATGCCAGCCCACCAACCAGAGCAGGGTGCTCAGGCCTGGGGAGGGGCGTGCTGGGCCTGGGTACCCTACCCCCCTCGGCCTTCCCCCGCATCCGGGCACCCCATTCTCCTTGGGCCTGGCTTTTCGCCCCGACCGTCGGCCAGGCCTTCCCCCACCCCATTCTCACCGTCTGAAGCTCTGACACCACCTTCAGCAGCTCCTCCTGTAGCTGCTGCTCCAAATCCTTGCTCTGGGCGGGACGGGATGGGTGAGACAGGTGAGGGTGACTGCAGGCCCTGCCCTGCCGTGCGTCCGCCAGGGGCCCGGGACGCCCTGCCCCCTCTTGGGCCACACAAGGGTGCCCCTGCTCGCCAGCCACAGCCACCCTCGCTGGATCCCGAAGCCAGCCACCACCCCTCCCGTGGCCAGGGCCTCACCTTCCTGACTATGCGTCCCACGTCCTCCACGATGTGGCTCAGGCGCTGGGCCAGGGGCCCGACCAGCACCTCGCTAAGCACAGCGCTCTCCTGGCTCTGCTGCCACGTCTGCTGCAGCAACACGGCCCAGCAGTGCAAGGGTGACAGGAGGGATGGCTCCTTCCTGGGGACAGAGGGCCACTCAGACCGGAGGAGCGTGGGGGAGCATGGTGTGAGGGTGGGGTGGGGGGCTCTCCATCACCCTGGGGCCCGGCCGGCCTGCCCGGTGTGTTACCAGAAGCTTTGGTGCTCCCGGCTGCTGCCACCGAGATGGCCTCCCCGGCCGGAGAAGCATTCGGCCAGCTTCTCCAGGCCCCGGGAGTACTCCAGCTCCACCTCGGTGAGGCGCCGCATGTACTTGGCCAGCTCCTGCAGCAGCTCCCTCTGGATGTTGCCCTGCAGCTCCAGGCAACGCAACTGCTTGCTCAGCTGCCAGCGCATCTCTGCAGCCGAGGGGGGACAGCAGCTCAGTGGCTGGGGTGGCCCCGGGTGGCCTGGGCTGGCAGGGGCAGTGCACAAGGCAGGGACACACGGATGCCCAATCCTGGCTGCCCCGGGGCTCCTTTGTGCCTGGCATTGGTTGCCAGGGAGCAGACGTCCGTCCTGGGGCTAAGGGGAGCTGGGCAGACCCAACTGGTTCAAGAGGGCGGGGAAGGGTGCTCCAGGAAGAGGGAAGGGTCAGTGTGAAGGCCACGAGGTAAGAGGAAGCAGGGATATCTGGAACGTCAAAGTCGTTCCTTACGGTTAGGCCCCGGGCTCGCCCTGGACTGCCTCTCCCTGTTCTTTCGCTTTGGCTTCCCATCAGTCCTTGGTTCCTGGAAAGCCCCCAAATTGCCTCCCCTGCCACTTCCTTCCCCTCGGGTGTCTGGGCAACCAGGCCAGGCAGCACCCCCTACGAACACAGGGGAAAAGGCTACCCTGTGGCGGCCAGCGGCACAGAGAGCGGGTAAGCCCAGGGCCCGAGGGGTCTCCCCGGGTCTTCTGGGCCCAGTTCCCGCTCCCCACCTCTCCCACCCAGAGGGCCCCGCCCCGGGCCCCCACTCCACTGGAGTTTTGACATTTTATCACTTGTTGGATTTGGCAACCCGACTTTCCCCACACAAACCTAGAGCCGTGAGGCAGAGAAGTGTCCCGCTGACAAACTTAAGCAACCTGCAGGGAAAAAAATAACCGTTTTGTCTTGGGTTGACTCGGCACCCACTGCGTGTGCAGGAAGGCACTGGGGACACTGGGGACAGAAGACCCCATGGGGTCTTGGAGTGAACCGGCCCCCTACTCAGTAATCTTTGCCACATCCCGAGGGAGGGATGTTAATTTATTTATTCATCCCGGGGAGCTGCGATAGGAAGTGGGGATGCAGGTGACAGGTGAACAGGTAGAGGGGGAGAGTCAGGTGGCAGCAGTGGGTGGGAGAAGGCTGCGGAGTGGCGGGACCTCAAGACCTGGCTTTGCTTCTGGGGGGGGTCCCTGGGGTGTCCGGGTAGAGCGCGGGCCGAGGTTGGGTGTCGGAGGGCAAGCTCGGAGTGCCACCAGTGGCTACTGCACTAGTCCAGGCAAAGGACGGTGGCGGATCGGGCCAGGGAGTGGGTGTGGGAGGCGGTGAGAAGTGGCCAGGCCCAGCCCTGTACCTTGCCACCTTCTGTGCCACCAAGGGGCAGGGGGATCCACGGCTCTTCCTGTGGAGTTCCCCTCCACCCCGACTCCAGGTGCCCCAGACCTGGCTGCGAGCATAAGCCCCAGCCCCCAGCCGTCACAGAGAATGGCTCGGCAAGACTTGGTCCTAATCCTTTAACTGAAACCATTGGAAAAGCAGCTCTGTCCTTCCACCAAGGGATCAAGCTGGGCAACGGGAAGCCCAGCGCGGAGGGGGAGGCACATCCTGAGAGTGGAATCAACCCAGAGCGGGCAGAGGCAAGGATTCCGAGAGCTGGAGAGCGCTTTCCTTCAACAACTTTTCAGGGCCATGAACTAGTGGGACGGGCTTCCAGGTACTTGCCATCCATCCAGAGTTAACCGAATCAGAGTAACATATATATATATATATACATATGACACAAATAAATTTCATTCATTCCAAGAACAGTCTGAGAATGTTCCGGCTCCCCTCAACACGAACCAAGCAGCAGGCTTGAGACTGGTGAATTTCAGCCAGTTGGGAGAGGAAGCGATGGCACTGCCCCGCCGTCCAGGGGCTGCCAGTGGGGGGCCCCAGCTCTCCACGGGACCACTGTAGGGCTTTCAAGATCTCAGCTCAGCCCTTCTCCGAGCACCTCCCCTCCCTGCCCCACAAGTCAGGTCTTGTCCCTCCGGCCCCCCTTCTCGGTCCCTGTGCTTTCCCTTTGTAGTGGCTCTCACTGTTACTGAAATTAACTAGGGGATGGGATGTCTCTCCCCCGCTAGGCCTGGGAGCCCTCCGAGGGCAGGGACAAGCTCTCTCTTGTCCCCAGTGTATTCCCAGGGCTGGAGACAAGCTAGGTGCATACCAAACATTTATCAAATGGAGAGATGGAATGCAAGCATGCTTGAATTTCAGAGCTGGGCCTCAGGGCCTGCCAACACTTCCTGTGAGCTCGCACGGTCTCACTTCTGCTGACAAGTGAAGCTCGGGGGAAGATGGCCTCCCCGGCCATAACTATGCTGACCTTTCAGAAGGGAGGCATTGAGATATTGACGTTGTTTTTCCAGCATGGTGGGAAGGTTTATTTTTTTGGGGGGGTGGGGTGGAGGGATGGGGAACAGGGGCTAAAAATGTTGGAGACCCAGACAGAGCATGGAAGGACCATCTTAAAGGCTGTCTTGCTCCAAAGGCCAGTTTTCCGGAGTAAATGAACTGACCCGTTTGCTGAATGAAGAGTTTCCAAAGTCCTTCAGCTCTGGGATTCTACTCGGGCTGAGAAACAATGAAGGTGAGGCTGGGAGAGCTGGCCCAGCCTGTGCAAAGTCACCTGGGGCCAGCCCAGGCACAGTTAACTACAAATTGCTAGCACTGAATTGTGACGCTGGCACCTGCCTCTTGTCTCACTCTATCTACCTCCTGGGGGCTGCGGGGCGGTGGAAAGGGCCCTGGACTTGAAAGAAAGCCAGCTGTGTGACCACGGGCAGGTCATCACACCTCTCTGAGCTTCAGGTTTTGTAACAGATAAAAGAGAGTGAGACAATGCCTCCCAGGATCACCAGGGGAGCGATATGGGGTCACACATTGGAAGGCACCAGGGAACTTCAAAGTGCTGGCTCTGGGATGCTACGTTCTTTCCTTTGAACACGCTTACCACTCCCTAAGACCAGCAGAAGTTGGCAACTTGGGGAATCGGAATCGTAAAGCTGCTTTGCATGCAATTTGCACAGAGGTGTTTATCGGACCCAAAGAGGACACATCTCAGAAGGCTGGGCAGTGGCGCCAGGGCCGGGTGAATCTGGAAAGCCAAGCCAATATTCACTCCCCGTGGCCCTGACCCACAGAGAGCAGAGGCAGTGGCCCTCTTCTGTGAGCCAGCTCAGTGCCTCAAGGAGGGAAAAGGAGCCCAGGCCAGGGTCACCAAGTCACCAACCTAGCATTCCCTACTCCCTCAACGCCCCCACCCCCCACCCCAGTAAGGTCAAGGTGGTTGATCTCCCTCTGGCGTCCCGCTTCCGCCTTCCCTGGGGCCACCAGGGGCTCCGTGCTCCTTCTGTTAGGTGCGGGGAGAACAGAAGATGACAGAAAGCCCAAAGGGAGGAAAGAAGGGGACAGTGGGCGGCTGAGGCCAAAGGGGCCGGGAGAGGCCATCAGGGGCCTCGGGCTCCCTCCCCGTCCCCTGCAGAGGTAGCTGGGACCAGGGCTGCGGGGCCTTTCCCTGGTCCAGCGCCACCCCTGGCCAGCCGTAGGGGCCTCCAGGCTGCCTAAGGCACACACCCCCCACCCCTGCATCCCAAGACTTTGGGGGGGGACTCCGCAGGGCCGTGGGCCGGGGAGCGCCTGGCGCCCTCTCACCTTTGACTTGCGCCTCATACTCGGCCTGTGGCCCCGGCACCCTCCGCAGCTTCCCGTGTGTGGCCATGATGCCCAGGCCGCCATGACGTCGAGCCCGCTGCTCCCCACGTGGGCGCGAGCCGGCCGGTGCTGGGACCTGGGGTGGCACCCACGGCCAGCACCGGGAGCCTGCCCCACCCCCCGGCCTCCCCCCTCGCCGCGTGGTGCCCCTGGGCGGGGTGGCCGGGGCCTGGCGCCTGGCTCGCCGGAGGGGGCCTCCCGGGGGCTCCGAGGGGCGGGACGCCCGTGGCGGGTCCCCCCCCCCCCCCCCGTCGTGCCATTCCCTTCCTGAGTGCACCTGAGAGGGGAGCCCTGGCGAGCTGGGCTGGGGGCTCTCAGGGTGGGTGGGAAGGAAGGTGGGCCCCAGAGGCCCGCAGCAGGTCCCGTTGGTCCCTCCGGGCCCCTTCGGTGGGGGAGGGGACAGGGTCCTTGCGAGGTTCCCCTTCTGGCCTCGACCCGAAGGGAGGAACCAGCCTCATTTCTCCATAGGTGGTTACCACTTCCTGCCGCCGCAAGTGGCTCTTCTGCCTCCTTACTCCCTCCCCCCTCCCCATCACGCAGATGGCACCTGCCCTGGCTTGGGCCTGGGAGGGGGGACCCCAGCCCTGCTCCAGCCCCCTCAGAGCAAGGGCTTCGGGTGCCTGGGGACCAGTGTTGGGTCCTCCTTCATCCAGGGCCACTGGGGTTTCCCCCTCCACCAACTCGAGGCTGCCGGGCAGTGGCTTTTCTCCAGTAAATTGGGAAGGCAGGATGCAGCTGGTGGGTGACAAGCCAGGCTAGACAGCTGTCTTCCGCTTGGAGGGAGGGAGAGCCTTGGGGTACAGAAAGTGACGGAGGGGCCGGGGCCTAAGCAGGTCAGCAAGCCAGCAGGCAATGGGGTGCTTGGAGGTCCAAGCCAGGCCCTGTGCAAATGTGGGTAGCACACGTGACCTGGACCCGCAGCTCTGCAGGGAGGGGATACAGTCGAGCATTTCCTGCCTTTGGATAATGAGCAATGACCTTGCCCAGAATTGGAAAGCAGACTCCCTCAAGGCCCCTTCCCCTCCAACCCTGGTACCAAGGCCCAACTCCAAGGTGCCAAGTGTCACCGGCCAGTGCAGGAGCCTCCCACCCCTTCCCACAGCAGGACAGGGGCAACCGCACCCGAACCTGCATCTGTGTCAGGAGGGAGACTCGGGTGCCCCATCACTGCCTGCAGCCAAGTCCCCTCATCAGTTAACCCCAACATCCACCTGCCCCTGTCCCCTCCCTCCGAGAGCCCTACCTGTTCCTCAAACCTCCCTCATCCACCCAGCAGCCCGCGACGGGGCTGCAGCATACAGGAAACAGTCGTAGAACTGGAAGCAGCCCCCTGCTTCCAAATGCTCTCCTCACGCCGCTTCTGACTCCAGAAATCCTAACTCGGGGCCCCAGTCAGCCCCTGCTTTAACACCCTGAGCGCTCAGCCTGGTTTTTAAAGGACGCTGGTTTGGCCTTCAAGGCCGGGTGTGAAACTGGGTCCCACAGTGTCTCACTCCATCCTTCGCTCCAGTGCTGAGCTCCAAGAATCCAAGATCTTGGGGCCCGGATCTGCAGGAGCCTTTTAGCTCTGCAGAGGGTCGCGCACTCAGTCTCGAGGGGTGCGTTCAGGGCTGGTGTGGAGGGTGGACCGGGGTGCACGAGAGTGGAGGCGGGAGCTCCATCGAGGGTGTCCCAGCCGTCCCTGTGAGAGCGTGACTTAGGCAGTAAGGGTTCCAGGGACAGGTGCCATGAGATCCCCTCCTATTTTCCTCCGATTCCTCCTTCCACGGGGAGGGAGGGTGAACAAGGGGGCTCCAGGGATCAGCCCCCAGAGCCCACCCCCGGCCGCACGCGGAGGGGGCGACCCCTGCTTTCGCACCCACAGCGCGGCAGCCACAGCTCTTTGGCCTCGAGGAGGGCCCTCTCCCGGCAGCCGCGCTGCGGAGCTCGGGGAACTGCTGGGCCCCTGGCCGGTGGGTCTGTGGCTTCCCCTTCCCCTCCCCAGGAAACCCAACCACCCTGCGAGGCATATTTGCACGCGGGCAGAGGGAAAGCCGCGCGCCCACAGCCGGCCTCAGGCTCGGGGCACGGAGGCCAGGCGGACGGCCCGGCTGGAGGAGGGTGCGGCCGTCAGACGTCTCTAATTAGCGCAGCGCGAGGCAGTACAGCCCAGCGCCAGCCAGCGCGCATGCTCATCCCGCCGAGCGGAGCCCGCCCGGGGCGCCACCCTCCAGGGGCCAATCAGAGCCTGGGAACTAAGCCGCCGCGGCTTGCGAACCGGAAGGGACTGACGCCAGGGACGGCGGGCGGGGCAAGGCTCCGCTTCCGACCAATGCGGCGAGAGGCCCGCGACTTGAGCCAATCAGAACGGAGCCTTGCCCGAGCCTGCGGACTGGAGCGCCGCGGGCATGCGCAGGCGCGCCTTTCGGTCTCGGCCCTGCCCCGCTCCCCCGGCCCGCTCCCCCGCCCTGGCTTTCTTCGTCGCCGGTTCATAACGTGCCGGGCAGTAGCCAGATAAAGACCCGGCTCTCGCCTCGTGGCGAATTATTCAGCCCAGCCGGGAAGCAGCGTATTACCTGCAGCAGCGGAGGCATAAGCTGTCGTGATCGCTCAGAACGAGTGCTTGGCTCCGCCGAAACGGGCGGGCCGGGCAGATCCCCATACAGCGGCCAGGAGCAGCAAGGAATGGCGGTTCAGTCCCAGGGAAGGACTGGATCAGAAGGTGCAGGACCAAATATTTGGGTTCTGGTGGGGCCGTGAAAACTCGAGGGCTTTTAGTCTGTATGAAACTGCAAAACTGTACACAGCCATTGGAACTCGAGCCTCAGTGTAACCACGGATTGCAGTGTCAATGTGTCATTATCAACGTTAGTTCAATTGTAATAAACGCACCACTCGAATACAAGATGTGAAGGAGGGAAACTAGGCACGGGCGTACGGGATTCTAAGTACTCTTCAATTATTCTGTAAATCTAAAATTGTACTAAAAGTCTTTGTTTTTTTAAGTGAGGTTTTAAGTTAGGGAGTAGATTCAAAAGGTACTGCAGCAGTGGGGTACAGGACCTGGTGACCGTGTGTGTGGATGGGGGGCAGGGGAATTGAGGATGGGTAATTGAAGGGGTCTGGGCAACTGGGTAGCTGGCTGGGCCACTCGCCAGAGAGGACATCTGTAGGTAAGCCCAATAAGCCATTGGACAGAAGCATCCGGGGGCCCAGGAGGTCTGCATGGGTGAGAGTGAGAAAAGGGCTGGAGGTGGGACCCCGGGGCAGTGCCACTGATGAAAATAAGGGAGAACTCCCCCTGGGCTGGCTAACCCAGGCCAGTCCCTCAAAATACATTCAGCCAGGAAGAGTGGCAAGGCTCTCCTTAATGATGTTGGGACCTGGTCCTGCCCGGCCATGGCCGAGCAGGGCCGAGAAGGTGGAGCATCTCTCTCCACTGCAGGGAGCTCTCCCAGAACTCCAGGGCTTGAAGATGCCCAAGTCCATAAAACGGTGGCAGCAGAAGTCGTCAGGAGCCCCAACCTCCAAAGCCCTGACCGGCTCTTCTGTTCCCTGCTACTTGGGCTTGGCAGGACACTCTGGGCAACAAGGTTTTTTTTGAAAGCTCACGGAGCACACGGACACACGGGGGCCAGAGCGAGGCATGCACGCCGATTCCCCAAGGCCACTGGGTGAACTTTATTGTGAAACCTAGTGGGGTGGGGATGGGGCAGGTGAGATCCTGCTTCATTGCATAAGCGTCTTCCCCATCCTCGTAGTATTTGGGGAGAAGCTCTTAGGGAGAAGAGCTTGTGCAGGCTCTAGGAGGCCGAGTCGGAGGCCTCTGAGCTGTCCTTGACGTCGGTGCTCTCGCTGACCTCGCTGAGGTCCTTGCTGTCACCACCACTGTCCTCAGCCACCAGGCCCTTCTCCTCCCGACAGGCCTCCCCCGAACTTGCAAGTGAAGTGCCTTTGGTCTCCACCTTGTTCTCGATGGAACCCAGCACCACATGCCTGCCCTTCTCCTTCAGCTCCAGCTGCCGCCTCAGCTGCCGCCAGAAGCCCAGGGAGAAGCAGGAGGAAAGAGATGGGGGCCTAAGTCTCCCCATGGGCCTCCCAAGCCCAGAGGTGAGGGGAGCCTGATCCTGTCCCTGGCTGGGGGAAGGGGGCAAAATGAGAGGCAGCAGGGCAGGCTCAGGGAACCCCGGACCTAGGCCGACTCCTGGCCCTGCCATGCCCGGGGCCTCGGTCCCCTCACCTGGAAAAGGAGAGCAAGCATGCCCCGTCACCCGAGCCTTCCTAGCACTGTCCCCTGAGGCGCCTCGGGCAGGACCTGGAACGGTCTCAGCCCTGCTCTGTCCTTCCCCGGAGCCTTGGGGCCAGCTGTGGCTGTCCCTTGGCCCTGGGTCTCAGCCCACCCAGGGGCATCCAGCCCCACTTGCTCTAGAAAGCACTCTCCCTCTGCCTTCCACATCCCGTCCCAGGAGACACAAAGGCTTCCTGCGCGGAGGACAGCGTCTTGGATGGCCCAGCCAAGTCCCACTGCCTCACTTTACAGCCTCGGAAACGGCAAGGGCTGGCACCCCAAGTCGGGCGTGCCCCACCACCGTAGCGTGGCATCAGCTGGCTTGGGGCTCCCATGAGCCGCCACCTGTACCCCTCCCCGAGCTGCTTCCCTTTCTCTGCGCCCCTGGGGCCCCTCACCTCATCCGCCATCTGGGTGAGATCCTGCTTCATTGCATAAGCGTCTTCCCCATCCTCGTAGTATTTGGGTTCCACTTCACTGATCCTGGGGGCAGGGGTGGGGGGAGGGCAAGAAGGCAGATCCACATCTGGAGGCAAGTTCTCTGCTTTCTAGCATCATATGCTCTGGGGTGGCGGCTCATTTCTTTCCCCCTTGATGGACCCTTTTGAAGATGGCAAGCCCAGCCCAAAGGAATTCGTTTCCAGCAGGATCTTGCCTCTGTCCTCTGCTGCAGAGTCTAGCAGGAAGCAGGGCCCAGAGCCTTTCTACCCCCTTGCTCCTGTGGCCATTGTACGTCCCAGCTTGGCACCGAGTGTCTGGGGCTCACTTCCTGGTGAGCCATTGGAACCGGAGGAGTAGGGGCTGCTGTGGCCTTTGCTCCATGGCAGCCACCCCCAGGCTGCACAGGTCCCCTGCCCCAAGCCCCTGCTGGGGAGCTGCCGGTTCCCACCAGTGGCATCCTTCCTCAGGTCACAGATCCCTCCTCGAATGCTCAATCCCAGGGGCCACCACCCTTCCCAACAGCCCTTCTTCAACCTCAGCAAACTAAAGCCTCCACAGGCAACTGCCCCAGCCTCACTGGCAAGGGGCTCTGGCCCACGGACTGGGGACAGGCAACTCCCTGCCAGACTGTGCTGTCAGGCTGGGCCTACAGAGACACCCCCTGCCCCGAGCAGGCCTGCCCTATTTGCTAGGAAGTAGCTCTTACTGGTGACCCTTCCTGCCTGGATATCTTTGGGTTTCTGGGGCCTGCCTCCCCTGCCTTCAGGTGTCACTCAGACTGCCTAGGGGCGCGGTCACCTCCAGTCCCCCTCAGCTCCTGCTCCTGCTCTACTCCCTCATCTCCCTTCCCCTCGCCCCAGCCAGCGCCACACAACTGACGGATCGGATCGACCAATGGATCGGATCGTTCCTCCACCCAGCGACATGCGCCAAATCTGTCACCACAGCATGCAGTGAGCAGATTTCAATGGGCGGGCACCATCTCCCCATTGGCTTTTCAGTCACCAATCACCGAGTGTCCTCCTCCCCGGCTCAGCGGATGCCAGATCTCTCCGCCGGCCCTGCCCTCCTTCCTGGAGGGGCCAGACCTGAGAAGAGTCCCAGCCCCCTCAGAAAAACCTAGATCTACTTACTTGCCGAGGGCTGGCCTAACCCTCAGCAACAGTCAGCATCCTGATAGGGAAGCTGGAGTCAGTGAAAACACGAGACAGACACCTTGTTGTGTCTGGGTACAAAGATGGAATCTCCGACCAAGCGGAGCATCAGAGCTTTATTTTTATAATTTTCTGTAACATACGCATTAGCATTCAGGCATGCAATACTAGAATAGTTTGGCTAAATTTTAGACATTATTTATTCTTACACAGTGATCAATGGGCTAGCAGGGACAGACTCCCTGAAGCGTAGCAAGACACTGTTCGGGCACAGGCATAGCAGTTCCTATTACTGAGTACCAAGCAACCTATAACTATTTTTTGTGTTCATGTTTTTGAATCTGTTAATCATTACCTTTTTGCTTCTTCTAGCTAACTCTTTTAAAGCTATTTTATTTCTTCTAGCTAACTCGTTCAAAGCTTGGGAAGGGGGATTTCTGCCTAGCTGACAGGTGGCCAGCGGGAGTGAGCAGAGAGGGTGACCTAATGTCTTCTAAGAAAGGAGCAGGCATTTTCACTTACACTGAAGCTAATGCAAGGTAAGCCGTTGTGCGGGACACTGATTACGTGCTTCAACTTGGCGGGCCTGGGCCAGGGGACCGGATCCGCCCCTGGGGAGGGTGGTGGGCACGGGCGACAGCGCCCTCCACAGCCCCCCGGGCCTGGGAAAGTGAGGCCGGAGGCAGGCCCCATTTCCTCACCCAAAATACCACTGTTGGGAGAGGCTTGCCGGAGGGAACCGCCTTTTCCCCACCCCCTTGTCCTGCTCGGACACTCCTCGTTGCCAGAGCAACTCCCCCACCTCTAGTGAGCATGCTCAGTTACCGGAACAACTCCCGCCCCCTGTCTATCAACCTCTGCACCCTCTCTGAACCAATCCAAGCCTCTGACCTCTACAGCTACCCCGCCCCCTAATCACCCAATATAAGCTGGTGCTCTCCCCTAATAAAGCTCTCTCTCTCTCTCTCTTGGTTTTCCACACCCTCAAAGAACCGTGTCCCGCCTGCTCCTTCTCGCCGCCCTCCTTGCACGCCTCCGCCGGGGACTAGGGCCCAGTCCCCCGCCTCGCCCTCGCCTCCGGGAAAGAGCCCCCGCCGCCGGTACCCTCAGAGCAACGCCGAGAGCCGAGGGTTCAGCAACCGGCTGCCCCCCCCCCCCACGAAGCAGCAAACGTGACCGCACCGTTGGCTCATTAATGTAGCTAGGTGTGGGAGCATTCCACCACCACAGAGCCCAAATGAGAAAAAGAGGCAGTATAAATATAAGAAACAACATAAGAAACATATAAGAAACAGCAGCAAGAAACAAATTCCTTTTAAGCAGTAATCATAGGCGCCACTCGATGCTCCACCTTGTGGAACAGTCACCACGACATGTACTGAAGGCCCAGGGACCGTGCCACTAGGCCGACTGACGGGTGCTGAATTGGCTGCCCACACAGCTGGTTATAAGTCCCAAATTTTCTTGAACCTAAGACCTTCTATCAGGATGTTCACCCAAGGAGAATGCAGTGTGCACTATTTTCCCTGTCTTTCTGGACATGTGTCTTCTCTGGGAATTTTGCTTGTTAGTTGTTTTGGAGTTCCTCTGTTTACAATAGATTGGTGGTCTCCTCTATTTCCCAGGACACAGACTTCCCACTCCCATGTGTTTGAAGCTGGTAGGCCTTTGCCCCAGGCAGTGCACATCTATAGTTTTTCCCATTCTTTTTTGTTGTCTCAAGCTGCTTTTATCTGGAGGCAATTTCATGTTATGGTTCTAGATATTTTGTACCTTGAAATAAGTTCTTGTCTGAATAGAAACTCCTTTAAGCAATGCACAGAGTATACCACAAAATATTACTGAGCATTTCAGTGCAATTATACAATTATTGTTATATCATTAAATACTAATTAACCATTTACTTATTGTGAACTCTACAACCAAATTAAAATTTCTAATGAAAAAGTGCTCAAGAAATGAAGGAAAGTAGAGAGAAAAAATTGCCCAATGAGGGCATCAGAAGGGTGACAATTGTTCTTTTGATGGATCCCCAAAGCAGAGCTTTTCTGGCCTTCAGCTCTTCATAAGATTGTGTTGTTTAGCCTCCATATGTTTTTAATTTTCTGGTTCCCCATCTGTTATTGATTTCCAGCTTCATTCCAATATGGTCAGAAAGAGTGCTTTGAATAGTCAATCTTTTGTAATTTATTGAGACTTGTTTTGTGACCCAACATGTGATTTACCCTGGAGAATGATCTATGAGCACTTGAGAAGAATTTATATCCTGCTGTTCTGGGGTGAAATGCCCTGTATATGTCAGGTAGGCCCAGTTCATTTATATTATTCAAGCTCTATAGTTCCTTACTAATCTTCTACCTAGATGTTTTATCTCTTGATGAGTGTGGTGTATTGAAGTTTCCAACCTTTCTTGTACAGATATCTATTTCTTCCTTCAGTTTTGCTAGTGTTTGCCTCATGTATTTTGGGGCACCCTGGTTAGGTGCATAAATCTTTATGATTGCTATTTCTTGTTGGTGGATTGCCCCTTTCATTAATATATAGTGACTTTCTTGTCTTTTGTAAAAGTTTTCAATTTAAAGTCTATATTTTTTTAGTATAGCTACACCAACTCTTTTTTGGTTACAGTTTGCATGGAATATCTCTTTCCAGCCTTTACTTTCAACCTATTTGTATCCTTGAGTCTAAGGTGAGCCCATTTTTTTTAATCCATTCTGCCAATCTGTGCCTTTTGATTGAGGAGTTTAATCTCTTAACATTCAATGTTATTACTGTAAAGACAGTACTTAGTCCAATTATTTATCCTTAAGTTTTTATACATCATATCTTATTTTTGACTCTCTTTTGAATATGTTGCTTACTTCTACACACTACTCCAAGCCATTCTTTCCTATTCTTTTCTTTCCAACCTGCAGAACTCCTTTAAGTAATTCTTGTAAGGCAAGTCTGCTGCTGATGTTCTCTTTCAGTTTTCTATTTAAGGAAAGTTTTGCTGGATAAAGAATTCTTGGCTGGCAGTTTTCGTCTTTTAGTACCTTAAATATATCATACCTCTGCCTTCTCATTTGCATGGTTTCTGATGAGAAATCAGTACTTAGCCTTATTGCATTTCCTTTGTATGTGACAAATCACTTTTCTCTTTCTACTTTTAGGATTCTTTCCTTATTTTTTGCATTTGATATTCTGATTAGCATGTTTCTCAGAGTAGGTGTATTAGGATCAATTCTGTTTGGAGTATATTGTGCTCATAGAACATGAATATTTATGTCCTTCATAAGAGTTGGGAAATTTCCAGCAATCATTTCCTCAGATCTTCTCTCTGCCCACTTTCTTTTCTCTTCTTATTTTGGGACACCCATGATGCATATGTTTGTGCACTTTGTGCTGTAATTTAAATCCGTGGGACCCTGCTAAATTTTCCCATTCTTTTCCCTACCTGTTCTTCTGTCTGTAAGATTACAACTGTCCTATTTTCTAGTTTACTGATTCTTTCTTCTGCCCTTTCAAATATGCTGTTTTATGCCTCTATTGTATTTTTAATCTCTTCTATTCTGTCTTTCATTCTTATCATTTCTGTTATGTTTCTTTTTATGTTTTCAAATTCTTCTTTGTGCTCACACAGTGTCTCCTTAATATCATTTCTATCTTTAGCCATATTTTCCTTCATCTCCTTGAATTGATTAAGAGATTTGTTTGAACATCTCTGATTAGTTGTACAAAACTCTGTGTCTCTTCTGAAGTTTAAATTTGTTCCTTAGACTGGGTCATATCTTCCTGATTCTTAGTATGGCTTGTACATTTTGCTGGTGTCTAGGCATCTGATTATCTTGAGTTTTCTCTGAATTTCAGTTTCACTCTTTTGCCTAGGGTTTTATTGTTGATAAACTTTGTGCTAAGCATTTCTTTGACACTTGCTTCAACTTTTACAAACCTTTAGAAAAGCTCATGTTTAACAGATCAGATTTTTTCAGTTCTTATTCATCTGATTCTTGTTCTGGAAAGACAATATAATTTTTGATATTGCATAATTTGCACAATTCTTTCACCCTCAGAAGAAAGCTTCCTTTCCCCTGTTGTATCTCAAAGAATGTTGATATGTTCTATTTGCTTTTATTTTGCCTCTATAGCTTTTTAACACTCCCTTCATTGTCCTTAGCTGCTTTTGCCTGGAGGGCAAATTCTGGGAGGGAAGTCACCCAGGAGAGGACTTTGTAAATCAGTATTTCCCAGTCAAAACTGGTTTAGGGACTCATGAAGGGAGCATAGACAGGTTCCAAAGTGCCCTGGGGAGGAGACCAGGAATGATGCCAGTCTTCTCTTTGAGGGATCCTGGAATCTGTGCTTTCCTGGCCTGCCCTGCAGGTGACAGTCTTCAGCCAACTCTTCCCCACAGTCCTAAGTTGGTACTGTGTCTTTAAGTCTCAACTAACTCTGTCCCTATTGGGGACATGGTTGAAACAGACTGTCAGTTACTTAAATCTAGGGCAGGTTGAAGCCCTAGCACAGAGCCAAGACCCAGAAATCTGAATTTGCTAAACAAAACTCAGAAATATTGTTGGGCTATGAACTCCCCTTCTCTTGGGGAAGAGCCACCCTTCAGTAAACTGTTCCTCTCAGCCTTAAGAAGGCATTGTGACTTTAGCTTTCCCCACTTCTACCTCTATAGGGGGCTTGGTTGAAACAGAGTCTGCCCATTTTTCCCCCTAGGTGAATTGAAACTGTAGCTTCCCTCAGAGCCAGGAACCAGTGTTCTGAATTTGCTAAGCAAAAGTCATGATTGGTGATCAGCCATGCTCTCCCCCCCATTCTTGGGGATGAGTTGCCCTTCATCAGACTGTTCCATGCAGCCCCAAGAAGGCACTGTGTCTCTAAATTACCCTCACTTCCTCCTCCCCTCTCAGGAGCAGGGTTGAAACAGGAGCTTCCAGCTGCTTTTGTCCTGGGCTTCTTGAAAATGCCCTCAGAGCCCGGACTCAGTGTTCCAAACTTGCCAATCAAAATCTGTGCTTGGCTGTGCCCCACATCCCATTCTTGGGAGAGAAGACTTTTATTTCCTGTCAGAGACTGAATCCCAGGGTGGTCTGCCATGAGAATGGAGGATGGGTTCCAGCCTCCACCATGTGGAGAATTTTACTCACAGCTCTTCATCATGGGTTATCATCACTTCCTTCCACTCTTCTCTGGATGGTGTACAGTGTGCTTCTAGTCTCTGGATCCCCCCCTACACACACACACACAATTGTTTCAGACAGTTCATGGCTGTTCATTAGCTTCCCTGCAGGATGAACTGAGTCTTGAATCTTTCTAATCTGCTAACATACCCATGAACTACTCAGAAATTATATATTCTAATACTGTTACCTCTTAATCTAAAAGTTTTGCATGACAGAGGCTGTCTGGAGACATTCAGTAAATATGTACTGAATAAATAATTACATTTGTTTTTAGTCTCCAAATATGGCTTGCAGAAATGTTGAAACCAACACTTCCTGACCTTACATATACACTAGACAATTTTTGAAGTTTAAACATAAAAGGCTAAAGTAAAAGGTGAAGCAGAGGTTATTTTTAGGAAATTATAAACTCAAATAAAGGAGGAGAAACATTAATATTAGGTAAAGAAGAGTTTTAAGCAACAAAGCATTAATTGGGAAAAATATATTCATTTTATAGTAGTGAAAGGTACATAGCACAATGAAGATATGAGGCAAGAACTTCCATGTACTGAATAACACAGAAGAAAAATGTGCACAAGTAAAAAACTAAGGAAAAAAAAAACAAAAAAAGAACCAAATGAAATAAGACTTTAGTTAAGACACTCAGCATTTTAAAGATCTGAATAGATAAAATATAAACAACAAATATAACTTTAAATTATAGTAATATACAGAGAACCCCAAATTTCTCATTTTAAACATGTAAAAGTGTACACTTCAGTTGTATTAATCAGATTTACAATGTTGTGCTAACATCCCACCATCTATCACCAAGACTTTTCATTTCCCTAAACAGAAACTCTATTAAGCAATAATTCTCCATTTCTCCCTCTCCCTATCTCCTGATAAACTCCAGTTCCTGTTCTTATGCATTTTCTTATTCTGGATATTTTATATATTTGTCTTTTTTTGTCTATATTAGTACATTCACCATAATGATTTTAAAGTTCATCCATGTTGTAGCGTTTACTAGAACTTCATTCCTTTATATGGCTGAATAATATTACATTGCCTGTGTATGCTACACTTTGTTTATCCATTCCTCTGTTGATTGACACTTGGGTTGCTTCCACATTTTGGCTACTGTGAATAATAATTCCAGGAACATTGGTGTACAAATATATATCGTAGTCCCTGTTTTCAATTCCTTTGGGTATATACCTAAAGGTGGGATTGCTGGGTCATATGGTAATTCTACGTCCAACTTCCTGAGTAACTGCCAAAATGTTTTCCATAGTACCTGACCGATTTTATATTCCCACCAACACATGTACAGAGTCACAATATTATTGCATCCTCATTGACACTTGTTATTTTTCATTTTTTTAATAATAACCATATTAGTGGGTGTGAAGTGGTGTCACACTGTGATTTTAATTTGCATTTCCCTGATTACTAACATTGTTGAGCATTTTGTCATATGCTCACCAACCATTTATATCTCTTATTTGGAGAAATGACTACTCAAGTATTTTAAACATTTTTAGTTGGATTGTTTGTGTTTGTGTTGACTTGTAGCAGTTCTTTATATATTCTGGTTTTAAACCCTTATCGCTTAAATGATTGGCAGCTATTTTGTCTCATTACATAGGTTTTCTTTTCATCTGTGAATAATGTCATTTGGCTCAGAAATGTTATTCATTTTAATGTAGTCCAGTTTACCTATTGTTTTTATTGTTCATGCTTTTGGTGTCATACCTATGAAATGATTGCCAAATCCAAAGTCATGAAGGTTTTCCCGTTTGTTTTATTCTAAGGGTTTTATGGGTTTACATCTTATGTCTATGTTCTTGATCCAGTTTTAGTTGATTTTTATATATGGTTTGAATTTGAGGTTCAACTTCATCCTTACACGCAGATATCCAGTTTTCTCAACAAACATTTGTTGAAGAGATTATTATTTCACATTTTGGTCATAGATATGTGAGTAATTTCTGACTTATTTATATTCCATTGGTCTATAGACCAATGCCAGTAACAAGTTTTATTTTTTTTTTAAATTACTGTATCTTTGTAGTAAACTTTGAAGTCAAATAATGTGACACCTTCAAATTTGCTGTTCCTTTTCAGTATCATTGTTTCTATTCAGGGCTCCTTGTGATTTCATGTCAATTTGAGAATAAGCTTTTCCATTTCTGTAAAAATGGCTGTTAGAATTTTGAAAGGCATTGTCTTGAATCTGTAGATCACTTTAGGTAGTATTTACATATTAACAATCTTAAACTTTCCAATCTATGAACACAGGCAGTCTTGCTATTTATCCAGGTCTTTAATTTCTTTCTGTAGTGTTTTATAGTTTTAAATGTACAGGTTCTTCAACTTCTTGGTTAAATTTATTCTGAGCTATTTTATTCTATTAGATGGCATTGTGAATGGATTTTTTTTCCATTCTCATTTGGAAATTTCTTTGCTGTCAAATAGGCACCTAACTAATTTTTTCAAATGCAAATTTATTGATTGCACACATACCATACAGTCATCCAAACTGCACAATTAATTGCTCATGGTACCATCATACAGCTGTGCATCCATCACTACAATTAAGTTTTTTCAAATTTTTAGAACATGTTCATTACTCCAAAAAAGAAAATAAAAACAAAAAAGAAAACTCAAATCTTCCCATATCCCTAACCCCCTCCATGATTGATTCATAGTACTGGTATGGTACATTTTTGACTGTTGAAAGAATGTTAAAATATGATAACTGTAGGACATAGTTAGTAATATATATATTCTCCTATATGTCCTTCTATTATTAACTTTTAGTTATAGTGCCATACATTTGTTCTAGTTCATGGAAGAGATTTCCAGTATTTGTACAGTTAATCATGATATTGTCCACCACAAGATTCACTGTTTTATACATTTTCATATATTAACCTCCAACTTTCCTTCTGATGACATATATGACTCTAAGCTTCCCCTTTCCACCACATTCACACACCATTCTGCTCTGTTTGTTATTCTCACAATAATATGCTAACATCACCTCTGTCCATTTCCAAACACTTAAGTTCAACATACTTAAACATTCTGCTCATAATAAGTGATTGCTCCCCATTCCTTAGCCTGGTTCTACATCCTGGTAACCTATATTTCATGTGTATGAGTTTACACTTTATAATTATTTAATACCAGACAAACCATACAAAATTTGTCCTTTTGTGTTGTACATATTTCACTCAGTATAGTGCCCTCAAGACTTCTTCATCAACCTGTTTTGTTTAAGACAGTTTTGTTCACACACTATACATTCCATTCTAAGAAAACAATTGATAGTTCCCTGTATATACATGTATTAATGTATTCACTACTTTCACCAATATCTATATAAGGGTATCACCATTTCTTTCACAGAGATAGGGGAAGAGTCAAAGAAGGTAGAAAAACAAAAGAAAAAGAAAAAGAAAAATGTAACAGATAAAAAGCAATGAAAGGAAAGACAGAATTAAACTAAAGTAGAATAAAAGAGTCAGACAACATCGCCAGTGCCAAAAGTCCCATACCCCACACTTATACCCCCCTCTTATATGCATTTAGCTTTGGTATATTACCTTTGTTACATTAAAGGAAGCATAAAGCAATGTTTCTGTTAACTAAGGTCTCTAGTTTGCATTGATTATAGTTTTCCCCAGTACCACCACATTTTTTAATACTTTGCAAGGCTGCATTCGTTTGTTCTCATTCATGTAAAAACATATTTGTTCATTTTATCACAATTGTTGAGTGCTCTAGGTTTCACTAAGTTATATAGTCCCACTCTTTATTTTCCTACTTTCCTTCTGGTGCCCCACATGCCCTTAACCTTCCTCTTTAAACCATACTCACAGTCATCTTGTTGAGTGTACTTACATTGTTGTGCTACCATCACCCAAAATTGCATTCCAAACCTCATACTCCTTTCTTTTTCTATCTTTCTGTAGTGCTCCCTTTAGTATTACCTGTAGAGCAGGTATTTTGTTCACAAATTCTCTCATTGTCTGTTGTCAGAATATTATAAACTCTCCCTAATATTTTAAGGACAGTTTTGCTGGATATAGAATTCTGAATGGGTGGTTTTTCTCTTTCAGTGTCTTAAATATATTACACCAGTTCCTTCTTGCCTCCATAGTTTCTACTGAGACATCCTCGCATGGTCTTACCTAACTTCCTTCATATGTGGTAGATCACTTTTCTCTTGCTGCTTTCAAGATTCTCTCTTTATCTTTGATGTTTGAAAATCTGATTAAGTGTCTTGGCATAGGTCTATACAGATCTATTCTGTTTCGGGTACACTGCACTTCTTGGATCTGTAATTTTATGTCTTTCATAAGAGATGGGAAAATTAAATTTATTTTTTCCTCTATTATTGCTTCTGTCTTTTTCCCTTCTCTTCTCCTTCTGGGAAACTTGTGATATGTACATTCATGCACTTCATGTTGTCATTCAATTCCCTGAGACATTGTTCATATTTTTCCATTATTTCCCTGTCTGTTCTTTTGTGTGTAGGATTTCAGGTGTCTTGTTCTCAAGTTCCTGAATGTTTTCTTCTGCCTCTTGAAATCCAGTGTTTTTTTTTTGTCTCCATTGTGTTTTTCATATATTCTGTTCTGCCTTTCATTCACATAGATTCTACCAGTTGTTTCTTCAAACTTTTGATTTCTACCTTATGTTCATCCATTTTTTTTCATTATATCCTTGATCTCTATTGCCATATCATTCCTAAACTTGTTGAATCGATTTAGAATTAGTTGTTTCAATTCCTGTATCTCAGTTGATGTGTAGGTTTGTTCCTTTGACTGGGCTATATCTTCATTTTCCCTAGTGTGAATTGTGTTTTTTTGTTTTATAGGTGTCTTGTTTCCTTGATTACCCCAATTAGGTTTTCACAGAGGAGAACAGGCTTAGATCTTAGAAGGGGGCAATACACAGTGTCAGCTTTCCCTGGGGATGTGTCTTAGAAGTTTGACAGACTTTCCTGTGAGGTCTCTATCCACTGTGCTTTTCCTAACCTGCCCATCAGGTAGTGTCTGTCAACCTATCATTATCCACTGGTATAAAGAGATGTGGCCCCTTTAATTTTCAGGTTAAGTTGTTTCTGTTTTGACTGTTTTCTGCCAGGCCCTCTGGTCTCAGTTCTAAAGGGAAGGCTTGCATTAGAGTAGGGCCCCACCCCCTTCCTCTTAGGGAAGATTCACCCTATATAGAGTTATCTTCTGCATTTGAATGGCTCCTTTGTCTCTCTGAGTCTGCCAACTCCAGCCTGTGTCAGAGTGCTGTGAACTGTAAATGGCTGAGGTTCTCTCCACTGAACCACTCAGGTTTAGAGAGAGAAAGACCCCTTTAAAGGCAATCCATAGACCCACAACTTTGCCCATAATCCAGAGACAGCAACCAGTCTTCTGGACTCCTTTTCTGGTCCACAGGCACCCTCTGGCTCTCTAAGGTCAGTCTCTAAAAGTCTCTGTATTTTTTCTTTTTATAATTAATTTTTTTTCTTTCTGTCATCCCCAACTCCCCTCCACTGAGACCAACCTCAGGATACTTTCCTGCTTGTTAGGGGTTTGTTTATGATTTTGAAATTTGTATTCAACAGTCCACATTTATTAATTAAAACCTCAGTTGGAGATCAGCTGAGCTATATTCACTGGCTCCATGAATGCAGCTTTCTCCTACAGTGAGGTCTTGCAGCTCTGCCTGCTATGTAGGGAGGGGCTCCCAGTGAAGTTCCACAGCTTGTACCTACAGATTTTATGCTGCAATCTCAGCCATTCCACCCAATCTAGTTTGGCATATGATGCATAGACAGAGTTGCCTCCAGCAGTTGCTCTAGAATATTTATTAGTTGTTTCTGATTGTTTATTATTTTCTCCAGGGGAATAACTAAATTCCACACCTCTCTAGGTCACCATCTTGCCCCTCCTCCTGATTTTTGTGTGTTAATCTTCTAGCCTGCAAATTTGATGTATTTGTTCATTAGCTATATTAGTTTTGGCTCCGGGTTGTTAATGCTACCAGAATGTAAAACATGAGAAATGGGTTGGCTTTTATAAAGGGGGTTTATTTGGTTACAAAGTTACAGCCTTAAGGCCATAAAATGTCCAAGATAACAGGGTACCTTCATTGACCTCTGTTAGCTGGGAGGGCATGTGGCTGGTGTCTGCTGGCTCCCAGGTTGCCTTTCAAAATGGCAATCTCCAAAATGTCAGTGTCAGCATCCAATGGACTTCTTCAAAATGTCTCTTTCAGCTGCAGCACCTCTCTCAGCTCCTGTGCTTCAAAGTGCCCCTCTTGGTTGTAGCAAACTTGCTCCTACTGTCTGAGCTTATATAGTGCTCTAGTAAACTAATCAACGTACATGCTGACTGGGTGGAGCTATGCCTCCATGGAAATTATCCAATCAGAGTTATCACCCACAGTTGGGTGGGATGTATCTCCATGGAAACAACCCAATCCAAATGTTCCAACCTAATCAACACCAATACATCTGCCCCAAGACTGCACCAAAGAATATGGTTTTTTCTGGGGGATACAATACATACAAACTGGCACATTCCACCCTCTGGACCCCTGAAAAACATGACCTTCCCATATACAAAATACATTCATCCCATCACAATATCACAGAAACTTAAATAATTTAAGTAATAGTAGTTAAGTACAAGATCCCATCAAAATTAGTTACAGGTGTGGTCTGTCCTAAGGCAAATTTCTCTTCTATCTGTGGACCTATGAAATTTAGAACAAGTTATCTGCTTCCAATATACAAAGAAGGGACAGTCATAGGATAAACATTCCCATTATCATAAGTAGAAACTGAAAGGAATACAGGGTTTAAGGGACCAAAACAATTCCTAAAACTCACAGGGCAAACTCCATTAGATTTCAAAGTCTGAGAGTCATTTATCAAATAGCATTGTATCCTTGGGGCTTGATAGAGTTGGATTCTAACCCTTTCCAAAGACTTTCATGACCCTTTCCTCTCCAAACTCTGAGGTGAGTGTTCCAACATGTCCACACATTGAGAAAACCACCTTCTCGGCCACACCCTTCTCAAATACCAGGGTGGCATGTGGATTCTCTTCCATCTCTGGGGCACATGCTCAACCCCTTCAGAACAGTGGGGTGACAGCCAGGCTCTCCCCATTCCCCTAGGAATGTGTGCCACTGTCTTTAGGGCCTGGGATCACAGAATTCTTCCTGAGCATTGAGGGAGAAGGCCCACCCTTGACCTCCAGGGCAAATTCACCCTTTCCATTTGTGTGGGTGACTCCATTCTCCAAGCCTGAGACCTCTTGACTCCTGATCTCAACCTCCATGGCTCTGTCTTTGGAGAAATTTTTCCTTCTGTTTGTTTGTCTGCCTCCTCCAGTCCAGACTGGCAATGGCTCCATCTGTGACAACCGCACAAAAATTCTGTTGGTGTCACATGAAGCACACAGGGGTCAAAGCCATCAGAAAATAGGACTTTTCACAAATCCTGTCTGGATAACTCTATTTCTAATCCTGGCTTTTACCGAAATGGTGGCTGGGTTCCATGTTTGGTTAAATCCTCACATTGGGCTGTAGCTTCTGGGATTCTACCCCCTGGAAGCCTGGAATTTTCCAAACCATCAGCTTCTGGTTTCTTTGAATCCAAGAGTTCAGTTCTAGATTTATCTCTGTCCTGTCATATTTTTTGTAAGCTGCAAGTAGAAGCCAGGATATTTCTTCTATATTTCGCTTGGAGATCTTATGAGCTAAATATTCCAGGTTGTCACTTTCAAATTCTGCCTTCCATCAAACTCCAGGACTCAATTTTGCAAAATTCTCTGCCACTTCAAAACAAGGATCACCTTCCTTCCAGATTGCAATGCCACTTTCATCATTTCTGCTCAAATCCTCATCAGAAGTATCTTTAGAGTCCATATTTCCACAGTCTCTTCAAAGCAGTTTAGGCCTTTTCTATCACATTCCTCACAATTATTCCAGAATCTTCCCTTATCCATTTAAAAAGCCATTCAAACATGTTTGGTATTTGCAAGCACAGCAGCACCCCCACTTCTTTTACCAAAATCTGTCCCAGTTGCTAATGCTGCTGGAATGCAAAACACCAGAAATGGATTGGCTTTTATAAAGCCGGTTTATTTGGTACAAAGTTACAGTCTTAAGGCCATAAAATGTCTAAGGTAATAGTGTACCTTCATTGAAGGATGGCAGATGGCATTCTTAAATATGTTAGCTGGGAAGGCATGTGGCTGGTGTCTGCTGGCTCCCAGGTTGCCTTTCAAAATGGTGTTCTCCAGAATGGCAGTGTCAGTTTCCAATGGCTATCTTCAAATTATCTCTCAGCTGCAGCTCCTCTCTCAGCTCCTGTGCTTTCTTCAAAGTTTCCCTCTTGGTTGTAGCAAGCTTGTTCCTTCTGTCTGAGCTTATATAGTGTTCTAGTAAACTAATCAAGGAACATGTTGAATGGGTGGGGCCATGTCTCCACAGAAATTATCCTATCAGAGTTATCACCCACAGTTGGGTGTGGTGCATCTCCATGGAAACAACCCAATCCAGACATTCCAACCTAATCAACACCAATATATCTGCCCCCACAAGACTGCACCAAAGAACATGGCTTTTTCTGGGGGACATGACACATACAAATCAGCAGTTTCCCTTCGGATTTTTTTAAATTCAGTTTTATTGAGATATATTTACATATCATACAGTCATTCATGGTGTACATCAACAGTTCACAGTAACATCATATAGTTGTTCATTCATCACCCCAATCTATTTTTTGAACATTTTACTTATACCAGTAAAGTAAAAATAAGAATAAAAAATAAAAGTAAAAAAGAACACCCAAATCATCCCCCTTCCCACACTAATTTTCATTTAGTTTTGTCCCCATTTTTCTACTCACCCATTTATACCTAGTTAAAGGGAGTGTGATCCACAAGGCTTTCACAATCATACTCTCACCCCTTGAAGAAAGAAGGTTACTGAATTCCAGTTTGATAGTTTCAGGTATTACTTCTAGCTCTTCCAATGCATTAAAACCTAAAAAGAGGTATCTATATAGTGCATAAGAATGTCTATCAGAGTGACCTCTCAACTCCATTTGAAATCTCTCTGCACTAAAACTTCATTTTGTTTCATTTTGCATTCCCATTTTGGTCAAGAACATGTCCTCAGTCCCATGACATTGGGTCCAGATTCATCCTTGGGAGTCATATCCTGAATTGTCAGGGAAATTTATACCCCTAGGAGTCAGATCCCACATAGGTGGGAGGGCAGTGAGTTCTGCCAAGTTGGGTTTGCTAGAAAGAGAAGGCTACATCTAAGCACCAAAGAAGTACTCAGGGGGAGACTTTTAAAGACAAATATAAGCATATTTAGCCTCTCTTTTACAGTAACAAGCTTCATAAGGCAAGTCCTGGAAAAGGGGCTCAGCATACCAAGCCACCAGACTTCAATGTTTGTGAGAATATCAGCAGCAATCAAGGTGAGGAAACCCAAGACTTCTGCATTTTCTCCAGCTCCTCAGGGTGGCCATGCATATATATTTTTATTCTCTGCCCAAATTACTTTGGGATGTGTTGCTATTTCACACTAATCTATACAAACTCACTTCCTATTCAAAGTTCTATGTAATTATGGTATTTGGACAAACTGAATGAGGAATATAGGAAATATATATCCTTCACCAACTAAATATCTCTTCTCTTGGTCCCACATGGAAGTTGAAGTTTTAAAACACATTCAGTATTGTCCTTACCCTTGGGCCATATTTGCCTTAATTCTAACTAGGTATGCTTCATTCATATCTGTAATTGAAGTCTGGACTTTTTTTTTAGCTTTTTCAATCATTGCTGTATGTGCTAATACTGGCATTCATATTTACTGAGTTCTAGCTCTGAGTTATAGGTGTCACACAGATATGCAAAGTTCCAGGGTTCAGTCAGGTTATACACAAAGGGATCAGAATCTCAGAATCTGGAGATAGCCATTACAATTCAGTAATAGATGTGACTATTGTAAGATCTTACAATCTAGGAACCATTACTATAAGCATTCCCCTGATAAGCTATGCTCTAAGATTCAATTCTGAGTTTACACATTGTAGTTAGTCCGCATTGGTGAGGCACGTAGTGTTTGCCTTTGTTTCTGGGGTAGCTCACTCAAAATGCTATCTACAAAATCCATTCACCTTGTTGCATGTCTCACAGCTTCACCCCTTCTCATGATTGCTTAATATTCCATTATATGCACACACAGTGGTTCACCATTCTACTCCTCAGTCAATGGACCACTAGGCCACCTCCACCCATTGTAAATCATGGACTGTGTACATAAACACCAGTGTGTAAATTTCCATTCATGTCCGTGCTCTCAGATCCTCCAAGTATATGCCCCCAAATGCAGTTGCAGGACCTTAAGGCACCCACATACTTAGCTTCTTGTGGTACCACCACATTGTCCTCCAGAAAGGCTACACCATTCTGCCTCCTAACCAGTAGTAAATACATACGTCACTCTCTCCATGTTTTCTCCAGCACTTTTATCCCTGTTTATATTTTCCCTACAATTTTAAAGAGCTATGTTCACATACCATATAATTATCCACAGTGTACAATCAGTTGTTCATGGTAACATCATGTAGTTGTGTATTTATTATCACAATCAGCACTTGAACATTTTGATTACTGTGAAAAAAAAGTTAAAAAGCATAATAAAGGGAAAAATAAAATATGCTGCAATACTATGTAATAGCAGGGTCAAACAACAACATGACCACCAAGAATCACATATCCCTCCCTTATATACCCCCTCATACACATTTAGCTTTGGTATGTTGCATTTGTTACATTTAATGGAAGTATATTACAATGTTACTGTTGATCATAGACTCCAGTTTGCTTTGATTTGTTTTTCCCCAATACCATCTCCTTTCCAACACTCTGCATGGTTGACAATCATTTTTTCTCCCACATGCAAGAAGAGTTTTACATTTGTATATTTAGTCACAATCATTGACCACTCCAGTTTTTGGTAAGTTTTACAGTTCCAGTCTTTATCTTCTATCTTTACCTCAGGTGCCATACATGCCCTAGTCTACCTCTTTCAGCTTTACTCATGGATATCTTTGTTCAGTGTACTTACAATATTGTGCTACCATCACACAGTATTATGCTATCTATTTCTGGATCTGTACCGGCAATCCTGCTGAACATACTGTAGTCCTTCAAGATCAAATGCCCAATCTCTACCCTCTTTCGATCTCCTGATAACCTGTATTATCAGCTTCTAACTCTCAAAGTTTGCTCATTACTGTTCATATTAGTAAGACCATAAATTATTTGCCCTTTTTTTCCTGGCTAACTTTGCTCAACATAAAGTCCTCAAAGTTCAGCTGTGTTTTTATATGCTCTGTGCCTGTGTTCTGTCATATAGCTGCCTAATATTCCATCATGTGTATGCACCACAGTTTCTTATCCATTCACCTGTTGATGGACATCTGGGCTGTTTCCATATCTTGGCTCTTGTGAATAATGCCACAATAAACATTGGTCTACAAATGTCCATTTGAAACTTAACTTCCAGTTCCTCTGAGTATATACTACTAATGGAATAGCTGGGTCTTACGGCAAATCTATTCTTCAAGAGTGCTGCACCATTCTACATTCCCACCAACATTGAATAAGTGTGCCTCTTTCTCCACATCCTCTCCAGCACTTGTAATTTTCTGGTTTTTGGATAATGGCCATTCTGGTAGGTGTGAGATATCTCATTGTGATACTGATTTGCACTACCCTAACCGACAGTGAAGTCAAGCATTTTTTCATATCCTTTTGAGCAATTTGTATTTCCTCTTTGGAAAAGTGTCTGTCCATGTCTTCTGCCCATTTTTTAATTGGGTTGTTTGTGTTTCTGTTGTTGAGTTGTATGATCAATTTTTATATTTGGGATATTAAACCCTTACTTGTTATGTGGTTTCCAAATTTTGTCTCCCATTGCATAAGCTGCCTTTTTATCTTTCTGACAAAGTTCTTTGGTTTATAAAGTGTTTAATTTTGAGGAGATCCTATTTGTCTATTTGTTCTTTGGTTGCTCACATTTTGGGAGTATGGTCTAGGAAACCACCTCCTATCAAAAGATCTTCAAGATATTGCTGGAACTTTTCTTCCAAGAATCATGTTAAAACATTCAATTCTAATCAAAATTCGTAGACATTATGGGTTTCTAATTTTTTAAAATCTAATTAAATGACTTTCAAGTTCAACTGAAAGAACAAATACATAAGGATAAACAAATTTTAAATAAAGGTCATCAATGCAAGGTTATTTGCCCCTTCAGAGATTTTTAGAATATTATAAATATTTAAATAAAATTTAAAATATACTTTCTATAAAATGGTGGGACAGATACATTGCTTGAAAACAGATTCTTACATAAGTCTTTCATGTATACATCACAAAGTGAAATGAATTACTCAAAATAAAATTTTGAGACAGCTGATCATTTAAAAAAGAATGTGATGGAGCTGTTGTTAATCATTTGCTTAGGGCTTAGATATATTCTAGAATATTTAAGAACTAGAAGCTATAAAAATATCAAAAGCACAGGAAATTGACTACATAGACCACAATTAGCCTCCAAGTCTTCCTTTAAAGTTGGTAACATTTAAACATCACAAAATATATTCTGCCAAACACCAAATTAATCATAAACTTTATTTTTCACATCACACCTCCCTAAGCTACAGTAGTAATTGAATTTAAATGTAAAAACATTACCTCTTTCAAAAAGGCATCACTACTAGATGTAAAAAGAAAGATACTTTAAGTGTAAGGATGAATCCAGCTGTGAATAAACATCCACAAGGCACCAAAAGACCTTTAGGGAAAATATGTGCATCATAGAATTTTTTGTTGTTTTTAATTTTAAAATTACTTTATCAAATAAAAGACATTTCCAAACAAAACAAAGCAAAGCAATGGGAAAAACAAACACTCTGAAATAACTTCATTCCTTCCAATATACTCCTACCATATGGACATAACAAAGCTTTGATGGTTCTGTCCCTCATGTCTATTTTAAATATCAGTTTTATTGTAGGGCATTGGATGCAGATTTACATAAAAATAAATGTCTATAGAGTGTGATTGTAAGAATTTTGATTTTGAATTTTCCTCATTCATTATTTTTTTTCATATCCCTTGTGTTTACATAAAAGTTAACTCCAAATGGTTATGTAATAAGCAGGCATTAAGTAGTAGGTGCTTGAAAATTATTGCTGGAGCCTGACCAATTTTGAAGAAAAGCTGATTAGAAGAAAAGGTCTACCACAATCTGGCCATAAGTGGGCCCTTGATAATGAAAACTGTAGGTCCCAGGACTCATTTCTGGTGTTTGGCAGAGGTAGACTTATTCTTCAGGGATAATAATGCCAGTTAACATGAACATAGCACTTACTCTATGATAGGTTACTTACTATTGTAGATTCCAATCATAAGTTAACTCACCTAATCCTGTCAACAACCCTATGAAGAATGTAACGCTCTTTTCCCATTTTATAGTTATGGAAATTAAGGGGCAGATAATTTAAATGACTTATCCAGGTCACAAAACAAATGAATGAGAGAGGCAGGATTATGAATTCAACAGATTGGCTCCAGAGTCCAAATGCTTAACCACCATATTATGCCACCCTGTTCTAGTTTGCTAAGGCTGCTGGAATGCAAAACACCAGAAATGTACTGGCTTTTATAAAGGGGGTTTATTTGGTTACATAGTTACAGTCTTAAAGACATAAAGTGTCCATCAACAGAGGGTACCTTCACTGGAGAAAGGCCATTGGCATCCAGAAAACCTCTGTTAGCTAGGAAAGCATGTGGCTGGCATCTGCTTCCTTCCAAGTTGCATCTCAAAATGGTGTTCTACAAAATTTCTGCATCAGCTTCTGACTGCCATCCTCAAAATGTCTGTCTCAGCTCCAGCTTACTATGAGCTCCTTCTGTCTGAGCCCTGGACATTTATTTGTGGGAAGATTTTTGATGACTGATTGGATCTCTTTGCTTGTGATGGGTTGGTTGAGGTCTTCTATTTCTTCTCTGGTCAGTCTAGGTTGTTCATATGTTTCCAGGAAATTGTCCATTTCCTCTACATTATCCAGTTTGTTGCCATACAGTAGTTCATAGTATCGTCATATAATTTTTTTAATTTCTTCAGGATCTGCAGTTATGTCACCTTTTTCATTCATTATGTTGTTTATATGGGTCTTCTCTCTTTTTGATTTTGTCAGTCTAGCTAGGGGCTTGTCAATCTTGTTGATCTTCTCAAAGAACCAACTTTTGGTGATATTTATCCTCTCTATTGTTTTTTTGTTCTCTATGTCATATATTTCTGCTTTAATCCTTGTTATTTCTTTTCTTGTACTTGGTTAAGGATTGCTTTCCTGTTCATTTCCTAGCTTCTTCAGTTGATCCATTTGTTCTTTGATTTTGGCTCTTTCTTCCTTTTTAATATATGCATTTAGTGCTATAAATTTCCCCCTTAGCACTGCTTTTGCTGCATCCCATAGGTTTTGGTATGTTGTGTTCTCATTTTCATTCATCTCTATATATTTAGCAATTTCTCTTGCTATTTTTTATTTAACCCACTGATTGTTTAGGAGTGTGTTGTTTAACCTCCAGGTATTTGTGAATTTTCTAAGTCTCTGATGGTTATTGACTTCTAATTGTATTCCATTGTGGTCAGAGAATGTGCTTTGAATAATTTCAATCTTTTTAAATTTATTGAGGCTTGTTTTATGTCCCAGCATATGATCTATTCTGGAGAAAGTTCCGTGAGCACTGGAAAAGTATGTGTATCCTGGTGATTTGGGATATAATGTCCTGTATATGTCTGTTAAATTTAATTCATTTATCAGATTGTTTAGGTTTTCAATTTCCTTATTGGTCTTCTGTCTGGTTGATCTATCTATAGGAGAGATTGATGTGTTGAAGTCTCCCACAATTATTGTGGAAACATCAATTGCTTCCTTTAGTTTTCCCAGTGTTTCTCTCATGTATTTTGTGGCACCTTGATTGGGTGCATAGACATTTACGATTGTTATTTCCTCTTGCTGAATTGCTCCTTTTATTAGTATGTAGTGGCCTTCTTTGTCTCTCAAAACATCCCTGCATTTGAAGTCTATTTTATCTGAGATTAATATTGCTACACCTGCTTTCTTTTGGCTGTAGCTTGCATGAAATATTTTTTTCCATCCTTTCACTTTCAGTTTCTTTGTGTCCCTGTGTCTAAGATGAGTCTCTTGTATGCAACATATTGATGGTTCATTTTTTTTGATCCATTCTGCCAATCTATATCTTTTAATTGGGGAGTTTAATCCATTTACATTCAACGTCATAACCATGAAGGCATTTCTTGAATCAGCCATCTTATCCTTTGGTTTATGTTTGTCATATTTTTCCCCTCTGTCTATTAATATCCTTTATTGTACCCATACTGAATCTCTTTAGTACTGAACCTTTCTCCAAGTCTCTCTGTCCTGTCTTTGTTTCTCTGTCTGTAGGGCTCCCTTGAGTATCTCCAGTAGGGCAGGTCTCTTGTTAGCAAATTCTCTCAGCATTTGTTTGTCTGTGAAAAATTTAAGCTCTCCGTCAAATTTGAAGGAGAGCTTTGCTGGATAAAGTATTCTTGGCTGGAAATTTTTCTCACTCAGAATTTTAAATATATCGTGCCACTGCCTTCTCACCTCTATGGTGGCTGCTGAGTAGTCACTACTTAGTCTTATGCTGTTTCCTTTGTATGTGGTCAATTGCTTTTCTCTTGCTGCTTTCAGAACTTGCTCCTTCTCTTCTGTGTTTGACAGTGTGATCAGTATATGTCTCAGAGTGGGTTTATTTGGATTTATTCTATTTGGAGTTCGCTGAGCATTTATGATTTGTGCATTTATGGTGTTTAGAAGATTTGGGAAGTTTTCCACAACAATTTCTTTCAATACTCTTCCTAGACCTTTACCCTTTTCTTCCCCTTCTGGGACACCAATGAGTCTTATATTTGGACGTTTCATATTATCTATCATATCCCTGAGGTCCATTTCGATGTTTTCAATTTTTTCCCCATTCTTTCTTTTATGCTTTCATTTTCCATTCTGTCATCTTCCAGGTCACTGATTCGTTGTTCAACTTCCTCTAGTCTTGTACTATGAGTGTCCAGAATCTTTCTAATTTGGTCAACAGTTTCTTTAATTTCCATAAGATCATCCATTTTTTTATTTAGTCTTGCAATGTCTTCTTTATGCTCTTCTAGGGTCTTCTTGATTTCCTTTGTATCCCGTACTATTGTCTCATTGTTCATCTTCAGTTCTTTGAGTAGCTGCTCTAGGTGCTGTGTCTCTTCTGATCTTTTGATTTGGGTGCTTGGGCTTGGGTTATCCATATCATCTGGTTTTTTCATATGCTTTATAATTTTCTGTTGTTTTTGGCCTCGTGGCATTTGCTGAACTTGATAGGGTTCTTTTAGGATTTGTAGGCCAATTGAAGTCCTTATCTCTAATTTATCAGATCTACAGCTTCATGGAGTACACTTTCTCTAACTAACCAGCAGATGGCGTCCACGAGCCACCTGTTCTCCACAAGCCAGTTCTCCCCTGCTTAGCCTTTTTGGTGAGTGGGGGAGTGAGTCTTGTGGGGTCCAATTGGTGTACCAAGCTTGCGTGTGTAGTTGGTGTTGCCTGCCCTGTATATGGGGCGTGTTTCTGGGCAGTTAGGGAGGGGGGGTGGCCCTAACAATCAAATCTCCCTGGTGATCTTAGAGTTTTAAAGCTGCTGCAGTAGTATAATCCTTCAGTTCAGTCCTGCCACAGTTTGTCTCTGCCACTGACCCACAAGTCCTTGGTATTGGCGTATGGCTCCTGAGACTTGCAAGTGGGCCCCTCTTCCAGGCTGTGCACCCCGGGTCCTCTGTTGAGGGATGACTGTGCTATGTCACAGGTGAGTGCCAACCCCCAGGGCACTTCTGGGCTGCTGGGCTGTGTAGGGAGGCTCCGAGTCTGCTGAAATGATGGCTGAATGGGGCTTTGTTAATTCACACTGCTCCACCTTCCCAGCTCTGGGACAATCAGCTGAGGTTGCAGGGAAGGCTAATGTCCATGCCCAGTTTTCTGGTGTGTGCCTGTTATTTGAAGCACTTCCGTCTCACTGGGTTGTCTGGGGCAGCTCTGGGCTATGGGGCTGGCGATGGACAGGAGTGTTTCCTGTCCACCAGGATGATGGCTGTGAGCGGACACCCCCCTTTTCTTGGGAAGTTGTGGTGTTTAGTGAATTTTCTCAGCCACTGGATTATTGCCTTTTGTCTCAGAGCTCTCTTAGTTCTGCTCTTGACTTGACCTGCCCAAATTGCAAGTCTTTGAAGATTTCTGTATTGGGCTTCTTAGAGTAATTGTTTTAGAAAAAGGAAAAATGATTTAAAAAAAAAAAGGGCCCTCCTCAGAGATCTAATGGGTTATTGAAATGCTAAGAGACAGAGCAACCAGGACCATTAAGGAAAAGTCCACAGGGCAGAGAGATCAGCTTTTCTTTGGGATTTGCATATGCACCTCAGGGCCTGAGCTCTGCCCTTTCCCTTTCTATGTTCACCAAAACTCCAAAAATCCTCCGCTTTTATTTTGGAGTTTTTCGTGTTGTTTTCTTCTATGCCTATCTCCTCTCTGCTGTGCTGGTTGCTCTCAGATTCTCTGGTGTCTGGTCTCAGTCTATCTATGGTTGGAGTTTGTATCAGTAAAATGAGTTTCCGATAAGGGCTGCCACTGCAGTTCTCCCTTCTCCTTCCCGGAGCTGACAGCCCCTCCTCCCCCGGGACTGAGCCTGGCAGGGAGGGGTGTGGGTCCCCTGGCCGCAAAAACTTACAGATTTTGTTGATCTCAGCAGTTCCACGTTTTCATGAGTGTTGTATGAAGTATGCCCAAAGTCAGATTGCTCTGTGGTGTCCAGTCCATGCAGTTCCTGGCTTTCTACCTACTTTCCTGGAGGAGTAACTAAAACATACAGCTCACCAGTCTGCCATCTTGCCCCGCCTCCGGTCCTAGTTGTTTTTGAGGGGATTCCTTGGAATTTTCTGTGAACAGTATCATGAGATCTGTGAATAAAGATAGTTTTACTATGTATTTTCCAAACTGGATGCCTTTAATTTCCCTTGCCTTATTTTACTGGAAGGACCTCCAGTATAATGTAGGGTAGAAGTAACAAAAGCATATATTCTTGTCTTGTTCCCAGTCATGAAGGAAAGCATTCAGTCCTGCACCATTAAATATCATGCTAGCTATGAATTTTTCATAGATTCCTTGCATCAGATTGTGGACTTTTCTTTCTATTCCTAGTTGTTTGAGTGTTTTTTTATCAAGAAAGGATGTTGGATTGTATGAAACTTTTTTTTGCATCTATTATGATGACCATGTGGTTTTGCCCTTTATTCTATTAATATGATATAGTATATTCATTGACATTTAGATGTTTAACCAACCTTGCCTTCTTGGGATAAATTCCACTTGGTCATGGTTTATACCTTTTTATATATTACTGGCTTCAACTTGATACAATTTTCTCAAGGATTTTGTTGTCTATAGAATGAGTTAAGAAGTGTTTCCTTCTCTCTTTTCTGAGTTTGTGGAAAATTGGTATTTCTCCTTTATTTGTTAGAATTCACCAGTTAAGTGATCCATGCCTGAACATTTCTTTGGAGATTTTTAGTTACTAATTGATTTTCTTTACTTACTATAAATTTATTCAAATTTTTTAATTCTTCCTGAGTCAGTTATGATAATTTGTGTCATTCTAGGACTTTTTTTTCATTTCATCTAATTGGTATAATTTGTGGGCTTTTTAAAAAATAATTCTCTCTGGCTTATACTTCAGGAACTTTCATTATGGTTCAATTTATGTTTTCCCACATGTCTCTGAGGCTCTGTTCAATTTAATTCAATCTTTTTCTGGTTTTCAAATTGGATTACTTCTATTGTTCTGTTTTTTAGTTTTTTTTTTTTTAGTTCACCAATTCTTTCTTCTGTCATCTTTATTCTGATTTTAAGCCCTTTTACTGAATTTTGCATTTCAATTGCTGTGCTTTTCAAATACAATTTCTGTTTTACTTTTTAATAATTATCTCCTAGAGAACCTTTATTTCTAGAGTCATTGTTGTCTTTTAATTATTCAAATATACTTTCCTTTAGATATTTTAATATATTGATAAGTGCTGCCTGCCTTGAAGTCTTTCTCTGCTAAAGCCAACATCTTAGTACACTTTAGCGTCGGGAACACTTTTCTGTGTGCTTTCATGTCTCTTAATTTTTGTTGAAAAGTAGACCCTTTTGATACGATAACAAATGTGAATTCTTATTTTTCCTCCTAAATGTTTTTCCTTGCTGCTTTTTTGTTTGTTTATTTGTTTAGTAACCTGCCTAGACTAAGTATATGAAATTTGTTCCCTTCCCCTCCATTTATGGCTGTTGTCTCAGCTCAGTTTTTACAATTAATTAGTTTGGTTTTGATTACTTTCTTATTTATATTCTTGTTTCCTTTGTTTTTCAGCCTGACTACCTATGGATTTTCTGCATAGCTTAATGGTTAGCCAATGATTCTAAAGAGGTTGTGTTTGACCACCTTGAGCCAGTAAGGCTTTCATCTTTTATAGATGAATCTGTGTATGCATAGGGGAGCACATTTAAAGTTCAGCCCATTTCTGAATCTGCCTGGTCATTTACTTCCCACTGGGCCATATTCAATTTCTTATACATAGCCTCAGGTTCAGTCATGATTATGTGCTGGTTCTGGCTCTCCCTTTGCATCACCCAGGAATATGCTTGCCTTATATACTACAGTAATCTAAGAATACTAGGGTTGTTGGCTCTCCCTTGCTCACCTGTCTTCAAAGTGCTATTCCCAATCCTTCTATCAAATGGGAGAATCTGCTTATGGCCCATATGTCCTGCTTTGTCCTGTTAGAAACCACCTCAACTGAGCTAAGAAGAGGGGTTAGAAGCCCTAGGCCATACTGCCACGGATTCCCTGTGTTCTTACCCAAATTTTGGCAGATTTTCAAACTCCAGTGCCTCAGAGATAATTGTATACTATTTATCTATTTTTAGAGCACTGAAATGGTTGTTTCTGTCCATTTGTTTTTCCAGCTCTATGTTGCTTTTTTGAGGAAAGAATTTGCTGTTCTCTCGCTCTGTCACTGTTGGAAATCCTGCCTTTAAATACTTTCAAAAATTTGCAATTAGTGAAGGGAGAAAAAAAAAACACTTGTTTATTTTGTGATGAAGTCTTATGGCTTTCCAGGAACTTTTGCCCTATTTCTTGAAAATACTAATCTTATTTTACTAGTTTCATTTTTTTCTCAATAGGCTTTTGTTCCCACAGAACCACAAATTACTTATTTATTTTAAATAATGAAATATATCATTTAATAAAAATTATATGAATTACTTCTAAATATGTTAAAAATATAATGAAGGAATCAACACTCTTGTACGTATCTCCCAATTTAAGAAATTGAAATTTTCTAGTAGTGTAGAATTCCTGTTTACCTATGCTTGACCGTATCTCTTTGCATCTCCTCCATGGGAAAGCCCACCTTAAATTTTGTGTTAATTGTAAATTTATTGTGTAGCCAAGGTAGAGAACCATTTGTCTAGAGACAAGTATGTATCTTGCACTGGGGAGCACTACCCAACATGGACCACATTAAACTAAATTTTCAGCTTGGGGGATTCTGGGACCAGGAAGATATGAATTTTCTCTCCAGATTTATATTAAGTTGAGTTTGAGCTTAGGATTTCTTGGGAAAAAAAAACATTTATTTATTTTTTCATCTCTATTAAAGCCAAGGCTGGCAGCAAAGTATCCCCAACATATCTTTCTTCAGGTTGTGGTTTTCTAAGTCACACCCCACCCCAAGGGTGTTGACTTTGAGGGACAAATCTCTATATGGGGGCTTTTAACCTTAAGGGGAGAATCCCCTATTTGAAATACCTCTCATCTCTAATACATCCCAGTGTTTGCCTGCATTCCTCCTAGAAGAGCTCTTTAAAGTTCAAATTGTAGTTCCCAGAGCAAATACCTGCTTACCTCTCAGAATTAAAACTATCTAATAGTTTTTAGAATCAAAGTGTTTCCCTTCTCCTCCCACCAGCTTAGCCAAACATTTTAAGGACATTTAAAATATTTTCTTTGGCACATTTTAGCATTCTGTGTCAGGTTGGTTTCTTCGCACCTAGTCCAATGTATTACATGAAATAGGAATCCACATAATTTAAATAAATTGAATAGTATGACACACTTTCCAAAGGAAAACCCAAATTGATATCCCAAAAGTAACACTTATGAACCAAGAATCAAAGAGATGATGATAATATATTCAAGCAATGCATGCTTTTAATACAATATTTCATAAAACCTTGAAGTTACTGCAATGTGGTTCCCAATTAAGGCTGCACGACCTTTGGTGTGCATTTATTACATAGTTATGAGTGCTTTTGTTCATTGAAATGATTGCTGGAGCTCCTGGCATTTAGTTAGAGGCCAGACATGCTAGATTTCTTGCAAAGCTAGCAGCAATGCTGAACATTAACAAATCACTCTGCATGCCTTTTTAATGTCCCTACATATACTCATGCAGGTGAAAATTCTGATTACAGTTATGTCAGCCTTGAACCTAACTCCATTCCACAACAAAACAATGTACATTTAGCAAAGGTTTAACATGTTGAAATTCCAAGGAAAGAAACCATTACATAAATTAAGGGGAGAATTGTACCTTGTTTGATACAGAATTTTACTAGAAGTTATTTACCATTTTGGAAAATCATGTCTGTAATGACAACATGATTGGTGATATTGTGGCCACTACTGCTGTATCAATCTGCGTTTCTATCTGCAGTGATAAATATTTTCATGTTTGATTTATCTTTATATTAAAAGTCAAAAGTAAAGGGAAAAAGTGAACAAAAATTAGTTAAATACTTGAAATTGGGTTGTTTGTAAAGCCTCACCAAAACAGAAATGTTTTTCTAGTACACTTATTTTTACCATTTCGTTCTGCTAAGCAAACAATGAAGCCATCAAGATTAAGTGAACGTTTTGTTAAAAAAAGGAATATACTAAGTTGACAAAAATATATCATACATCTGAGAAAAAAATAAAAGCTTGAAAATCATTAATACCATCACTGGAATTAAAAATTAATCAAAGCATAAAGGTTTCATTGTGTCTTATAGAATAGCACAGGTAAAGTAAAATGTGGCAAGATGCACAATATTAAAGAAAAATTAATTTTGCCATGTCTATGAGAGGTTCTTAGTAGAATTGTGGAAAAAATCTTGGTGAAATGATTTCTTCCATTCTACTGAGCAGGGATAGGGCTTTGAGAAAAATTTGTGAGATGATAAAAATGTTGAAAATGGGCTATGTAACAAATATCCTCAAACATATTTTCATTACAAACAGGTGAAAGCATTCTTCATAAATAATTGAGCTTTGGTGTTCCCGACAAATTATTTGTTGGGAAGGAAAATATCATAAATGAAATATTTTTAAAGTTAGCAACAATGGATGCAAAGTGTCAGTATTTGAAATTCTTAGACTTGTTCTGTGAAAAATGTTTCTTCTCAAATTCCATTTCTCATGCAACAGCTGGTGCACCAGCCATGGCTGGTGGACAACATGTGTTTATAGCCATCTTAAATGAAATAGCATCAGGAAGTTCAGAAATTCAGCCCATTATTAATTGACCACAAGTAGTCACCAAGAATCTTGGTGAAACCAAGGAAGGCTGCTATCAGTGTTATCAATTAAACTAATCCCTTGAGTTGTTGATTACTTTATAAGATATGCAATGGCAGAGAAGAAGAATTTGTTCTCCAAAGGAAATTGTTTACAAAGATTGTGTTTACTATTAGGCATGGTATTTTAGAATTTTAAAAATTCAGTCAACAGGAAATTCAACAATGAAATTAAAATGTTAGGAAATGATATGACATATATTTCAATTATATTACATTGAATCAAATGAAATTGTCAATATATAACATTTGATCTACAAAATATGAAATTTCATATGGTCCAACCTAACATTCAGAAAGGTAAATGAAGTCATTCTTGAGCCTCACGGTTATTAGATCAAGTTCATTACTTTGAAGAGAATATGAGATTTATAAATAGATTTACAATTGTTTCAATATAATACTGTGTGTGAAGAATTTCAGGTTCCATCTTTGCTTCAATTACTTAAGGATAGGTTTAGAGATATTAATTTGGAAATACATTGCTGTCATTTGCATGCAAGTAAAATGTATGATGAGTAGATGTAAAGATCTGTGTGAAATTAAATTACCAGTTTGAATGATATTCAGTTTTAAACTCATATATGTGCAACATGTTAATAATCATTTGCAAATAGAGATAATTGATCTTTCAAAAATTGATTTGAGGAAAAGGCAGAATTTAATCTGCATAATTATAAAAGATTTTTGTTGCACTTAAAATTTTCATACCCACTTCATTTGAAATAAGCTAACTTACCTACTATAATATTTCCAAATTCATATTTAGTTCAAAAACATTTCTTGGCAGTAGTACAGCAAATGCAGACGATTAAATGAATTGCAAATATGTAAAAGATTTTTCAAAATAAACTTGGGTTCAAATATTTAAAAGAGGATAGACCAAGGGATATTATTGAATTTCATTAATTAAAAATTGTTTTTAAAATTTGCATGTTATTGCCATCTATATTTTTAATTTTCTTAACCAAAAGATACAAAATATATATTGTGAAAAATGCATGTTATAGTTACTTATTTTTGTGGTTTGTTTTTTCACTCTTACTGTGATGCTATTCAAATAGTTACCAATCACCATCTCCAAGGTCTCTTTAAGTACTAGATGAAGAATATGTGTCCCCACATGTGGTAAACTTTCCTAGTAGGATGTACTGTTTTGTTGCTATTTCATCACTACCACATCCCATTTCATAATGCAGATTACTTCAACTCTTTTAGGACGTCCAGCTTATTTGAAAGAGTATCACAGTTCTTAATTTTCTCTGTTTCCACAGTATGCAATTTGTCTTGGTATGTAAGCTCCATTTAAATTAAGGCTATTTTTCCCTGTTCCCTTTTCATATACCAATAACTGTACTCTGTTATAGCTTGCTTATCCTAACACTAGTATGTAATTTAATATCTACCCAAACCTCATCTTTATCATTTTTCTGTACTTTATGTACAAACTGGCTTCTGTTCCTCCTACTACTCTTAAAACAAAAGTATGCATTATAAATAAATGCAAGTATCTTACTCTTTCATGAGACTTTCTATGTAGTAATACCTAAGCATTCACATCTTAAAATACCTATTTTATTTTTAAAAATTCATTTACTTTGATTTCTCCTTTGTATTTCAATTGGGGCATTGTATTTTTAAAATTATTTGTCTCAGAAAGTTTTAATATCTATGAATTTTATTTCAGGATAAGAAAAGTTCTATTTTAAAATGTTAGTTATAGGTGTTCTGGGTCTGATAGGGTGGAGAATCTTTGACATAGTGAATTCAATTATATCTTTCTTTTCCTACCCTAATTATCTTAACTTCCTTTTGATGCAGTAAAAATGTTAAAAGTCTAATTCAACTGTTTATATAAACCCTAATTATATTAACTTCCTTCTGATACAGTGTAAATGTTAAAAGTCTAATCCAACTACTTTACATAAAGATAGTATGATTAAATAATGAATATTTTCTTGTTTCTAAGTTACTAATTTTGTGCTTTTTTCTTCTGTTATAGTTAACAATCTGTTTCAACCAAATTCTATATATTTTTACCAGGGTAAATGGCAAATACTACTGATTACCAACCAAAAAGATATTCTCTACTTTCTTCCTTGCTGACAATACACTACACTAGTACCATCAGCTTCAGGAAGACTAGCTTTTCTTTCCCACCAACCCCAGAGTGGATGATAACAATGGTAATATGAATTTTTATTGAAATATAATATATATATATATACAGCTGAGTACAAATCATAAGTGTAGAGCTCTATGAATTTTCACAAAGTTAGCTAATTTGTGTTACCATCATCCAGATCAAAAAGCAGAATATTCTGGGACCACAGAAGCCTTGTCTTGTCTGCTTCCAGCTAGCCCATGTGTTTTTTTTTGGAGGGATATGAATCTCAATTTCTATAAATTAGTCCATTGCCTTTGTCAGTTATAAATCTATTAATGATATTGTGTCACAATGGTGGCCAGTGAGATGTGGGTAAATTCTTCTGTGATAGTTTGAGCACATTTTCCTCATTCTTAAAAACAGGACACAAATCACTTCTTTTTGTTCATTCCATCCAATGTATGAGGTATGACGCTTAATGCTACAGCAAATATCTTGTAACTATGTGAGTAAAAAGCTAAGGACAAAAGTCAAGAGTGTTGAGAATGGTAGAATATAAATGTAGAAAGAAACTGGGCCTGTAATAAAATCTTTACTGTGCTGAAATTGCTGTATTTCAGATCTTGTCATATAAGAAAATAAATTTTCTTTACTATTTAAGACACTTTTGGTTGGGTCTCTTGGTACTTGATTCCAAAGATATTTTAATGCACTATAGAACTTTGTTTAATCATTCCACTCCCATTAATTCCCTCCCACTAGAATCTAGGTTCTATCCCACCATCCTATTGAAAGTGCTCTCACCAATAACACTAATGATTCCTTATTTGCCAGATTTCATGGACACTTTTTAACTTTCTATTGACATTCTTTACCTGTGTCACTTGATACTGTTGACCATTCCCTCCCTGCTCCTTTCTTTTCTCTTACATTCCATGATACAATGCACTTCTTCAATCATCTAAAGACCTTGGACTACTTTCTATATTCCTTCCACTATTTATTAACATCTGCACCCTTCTCTTTAAATAAGAATGCTGTAAGGGGGGGTCATCATTTTTACAAACTCTTACCATGATCTCATCCACTAACATGGTTTTAACTGTCACTTAAAAGTTAATGGGTCCCTAGTCTTTATTTATACATCTAACCTCTTTCATTACATCCAGACATTTACATTCAATGATCAATTGACAAAGGCAATTAAGTATCCAAATATACCTTAAATTCAATATATCTGAAGTGGACCTCAAGTCCCTCTTAATTCTTTCCTTCATTATGTCTTCCATTCTTCAGTGACTAGCCCAACCAATCACCCTATCTTTTAAGACAAAAAATTTAGATTCATTTTTAATACCAATGTATCCTTCTCTCACAACAAATCCAATCAATTGTAAACTTACATTAATTTAACTTCCTAAATAACATTAATTCATAAATTTAACATCTTTTTTACACTACAAAAACCTCCTAACTTGCTTCCTTTTCTCTAATCTCAACTCGTTGTAGTGTAATCTCCACATAATTATCAGTGTTCCTTACAAATTGAAAAACTAACCAAGTAATTTCCTTCTTTAAAAAAGTTTTACTAGAGAGAGGATTGTGGGAAGATGCTGGAGTAAGAAGCAAAAGTATTCAGTCCTTCCACAAGAACAACTATTATACAGGCAAGAACTGTCTCATAGAACTATTTTAAAACTCCAGATCTCAGTAGAACATTGTGCAGCATGCAGGGAAGAGTAGGAGGAAGAAGTTGGTTGTCACAGCCCAAGGGGGCTTTTGTAGCTAAATGACTAAAGAAAGCACTGGACATATTCTGAGACATGAGCCTTTATTGTGGGGGCTTACTGACAGAGTTGGAAGTCGAGTCACATTGCCTTGAATTCAGGAGCTTCTCTGACTGCATTCAGGAGCTTCTCTGAATGGCAGTGAGTTCAGAGCTCAATATGAAAATAGTCTGCACTTTGGGGGGTTGAATAAGCTGGTTATAAGAGCTCAACATTCCAATGAGTATGAAAGCATAAGGCAGGCTTACAAAGTAGGGAGGGATTGATTGTATTCAACAGGGAAGAGGGGAGGATTATAGATTACCTTGTAGACAACAGTGTCTCAGGGAGTCTCAGGGAGGAGGCAGTTATAGATTACATTTAGCATGGACAAGGAGATACGTCAAACATTAACTGTCCTAGGTCAAGCAAACTGCTGTGTGCAGTCTTCAGACGCTTGGGGGCCTGGGGTTCCCACAATCCACCCCCACTCAGCAATTTGCATTGGCCAAAGGACAGGCATTGCATCTATTATTCACAACAATACAGTGAACAGCAGACTACAAGTAAACCAGTACATAAGGAAAGTCATTCTATTAACAAGTGGCATTATGGCTAAGTTAAAGAATTAAACCATTTGGAAAAAGGCTCACCAGATAAATGTTCAATATTTTGCATATGAACTGGCATGTGATCAAGACCTTTTGTTACATTTTGTGAATTTTAAGGTACATATACACAACACTGAATATTAATTAAAGCACAGGAACACCTGGGGCTAAAATAGCTAAAGGATAAAACTACCAGGAAGTCTGCTTTATTCTATATCTAGTTTTTTTTTGTTTAGTTTAGCTTTGTTTTTTACCATTTCCTAACTTTTTCCACAGAAATAAATTTCCCTTTTTATAAACTTTCTGCTACTTTCTATATCCACCCAGGCTTTTGTCCTACATTTTCTTTTTTTCTTTCAGAAACAAGAAGTCATTTAGGACAAAACTATTTTCCTTTTCCTTTTAATACAAAACATCATTTACACCTCTTATACTTGTTACCAAAATAATTTTGGTAACTGTTTTCAAGCAAACGTTCTACAGCACACAATTACCACTAAAATTAAAATTTGTTAGAATAATCTATTAAAACAATTTAGTCAATGTGTTATTGAAACAGTAATATACAGATTTTAATAAGAATTAATAGGACACATAGGAAATATATATATATGTGCATATATATACATATATATATGTATATATATATATGTATGTGTATGTATATATATAAATATACACACACACACACACACACACACACACACACACACTGAGTTTTCATTAGTGGATAGAAGGGCTCCAGGTGAGGGGGTTGCAAAGTTATGTATACCATTCCCTGGGGGATGTGGGTCCCAGATGGGGAATACAAATAACATTTGACATATTGCCCCATGAGCTCAGGAATCACAACCAGATTTGCTGCATGGGCCAGAACCAGAGGCAATTGACCTTATTTCCCCAATTTCTAGTGTTTGTGGCACAGGCAAGAGCATATTATTATCAATGACTTGCTGCAGCTTGAGGGCAGCTGGTCACCATTATTTGAATTCATAAGGCTTGCATGGGCTCTGTGGTTACCATTTCCACAGGATCATGGCCATAATTTGGGTCTGGAATTAATGCTGGTACAATCATCGAGTCCATTGTCTCAAGGAGTTTCTATTATCCTCAAGTGTTCCTTTAAAAGACCATTCATTCTTTCAATTAACCCAGCTGCTGTGGGAATATAGGGCAAGTGAAAAGTCCAAAGGACATTACGTTCTGTAGCCCAGGCTTGGGTGAATTGCTTAGTAAAGGGGGTCCCCCTATTGCTGTCCAAGTGTGTGGGGACTCTGAAAAAGGGACTTAATTTTTCTAAGCTGTGTATGGTAGCTTGTTAGTTGGCCTTGCCCACTGGGAAGGCCAGCAGCAGTCGCATAGCCATATCTATGGTGGGGAAGGTATATTTTGCCCCTTTGGACCAAGGAAGAGGGCCAATATAGTCTACTTGTCACCAGGTGAGAGGAATCTAGCATTGGCCTATGGGTCCAAGTCAGTGAGGAAGCATTCTAGGCCATCACAGTGAGCAGAAGGGGCTAGCATCCTCTACTCCTTTTAACTCTTGTTGGGTGATAGGCAGCTGAAACTGCAGCACCAGCTTCCCCAGTGTCTGGTAACACCAGTGCTTGGGTTTCCAATGCAGATATTCAGTCACCTCATGCATTGTTGCTGTTACGTTGCTGAATTTTGCTAGGGCATCTGCTCCTGCATTACCTGGCAATGGGTTAAAATTATTGGCAGAAATATGGAAAACAGTTACCTTACATTTCTGGCAGGCTTCCCACAGTTCCTTTCCCCATAGGGTGTGGTCAACCACTGTCCATTGCTCCTGCTTCCCCATGACCATCCATATTGTTAAGCCTTGATGTGTGGCCCAATTATCTGAGCAGTCAAGGTATCTCCTGGTTCATGGACAATTATTATCCATAGAGCCCACAGCTCAACCCACTGGCTGCTTTGCAAAGTTCCAGTCTCCCACCAGATGATGTCAGTACTTGTCTGGACAGTCATGGCCATCTAGGTACCATGTTGCCCCAGTGCCAATCTGTCAACATACCATGCAGAGTAAGGTATACTCCCTTGTCTGTCAATGGTGGGAATGGGAGGAGCCACCTTAGGAGGATCAAAAAGAGGCAGGGCATGCTGCTCTTCCACAAGGGAGATTGGTCCTAAAATTTCATGCATCCCTGCACTCACAGGGCTATTGTTAAAAATTCAACATTGCAGAATATAGGCTTTCCATCTTGTCAGCATGCTTAGCTGAGCATGCCATGAATGGGGTTTATATAGAGACTCCTGTGCCCCCTGTATGGCTATGGCCACCCATCAGGTCACTGGGCATCTTTGAGTTAGGGCTTCTACTTGTAACAGAGCATTATAAGCTGCACACAATTGCTTTTCAATGGGCTATATCTGAGTTCTGTGTCCTTCCAAAGACAGAGCCAGATTCTAATAATTACACGTTTAGCCTGTTACCTTTGCCACAAACCCCACCCAAAGCCAATATTGAAACTGGCCACATCCAAGTCACAAGATATACTGAGGTCAAGCCCTCTTAAGGCTTGTGGCTGCATAATAGTTTGCTTAGAGTTTATAAACAGCCTGCCATGGAAAATCCTGTTCCCATGCTTTTCCTTTTCTAATTGAGGTGTACAAAGTTTTCTAAATTTTTAAGTAGAGTGTAAACAGTTTCCAATAACCTAATAAACCAAGGAAAGCTATTAATTGTTTTGGAGTTAGCAGTGTAGGAGAACTTTATATTTTAACAACAGCTGAAGGAATAGCTTTAGTTTTACCCAACCATTCAATACCCCACAACTTAAAAGGATATCCAGGCTCTTGTAATTTGCATTGATTTACTGCCCATCCTTGACTTTCAAGGTGGGACACCACTGTGCTAGCAGTAATTTCTACTTCTGGATAAGAATTGCTGGTTAGTATGATATCATCATTATAGTGAAACATAGGATGTGTCCTTTTATTTAAATCTTGTGCTAGCAGTCCATGGCAGATGGTAGGACTCTGGAGGTATCCTTGTGGAAGCACATTAAATGTCCATTGTTGGTTTTCCCATGTGAAGGTAGATGCAGTCTGGTTGGAGGGATCTAAAGTACTAAAATAAGCTTTAGCAAGTTTTAACACAAAGTGAAATTGGCTTAATTGAGTATTCATATCCTGCAACAAGGTAGCTATATTTGACAACTGCAAACAAAGAAGTTATTAAATTAAGTTTGATATAATTAATAATCATTTGCCAGGTATCATTTGTTCTTTTCATTGGCCAGACAGGGCTGTTAAATGACCCTGGTAATTTATACTGAAATATTGCCACAGTACAAATGGGGGAAGGCACCTTTTTTTGGACCAGAGGATGTGCATCCTTTTACTTTCCTCAGTTTTAATTTCCCAGTCAGACAGGGGATCATCATCTTTTAGGAAGAATCAACAGGGTACCATCCTTATGGTCCTAGTCAGGGGAAGCTAGGGTATGCCTAACTTGCTCTTTGGACAGCTTTTGCCCTCTTACTATAGTGTACTGACATGTCAGTATTTCTAAGCCCTCTGACTCTAGTGTAGTGTGACATGCCAGTATTTCTAAACTTTCATCCAGAGTGTCTTTAAATCCTGCTTGGTCAATTGCATATCCCTTTCTAACTTCAATTGTTCTAAGCATCACACTGCCACACAGCAATTACAGCATTTTCTGTAGCTGCATACACAGCCTCCAAGAACAGCCAGGTTACTGTTCTGGCAGCCTGGCTGCTTTGTTTTTCTCATGAAATCCTACCAGTCCTGCAGCCTATTGCAGGAAGCTATTAGTCCAGACAGGGAGTTATTACACATCTTCACAATCCCTTGGCAGACCCCATTCATTTAGGAGGGTAGCCACTCTTCCCCACATAGATATCCATTCATCTAGGAAGGTAGGCACCCCTCCCCACATAGTTTTGCAAGCCACTCAGCAGCCTGGCAGCTGTCCTTTTCCTCTTGAAATCCTGCTAGTCCTGTGGCCTATTACGTGAGGGCTATTAATCCAGCCAAGGAGGTGTACACATCATCATACTCCCTTGACAGATCCTATTCATCTATGAGGGTAGCTACCCATCCCCACATGGATGATGCAGGCCACCCTGGTATCCTGCCAGGGGACTTCATCTTCCCCTTCCACAAGTTCATGTCATCAGTGGCTGGAATTTCTTTAGTCTCCAGGCTGGCATGCTAACTGTCACTGCCCAAGAGGGCTTTTGCAGCTGAAGGACTAAAGAAAGCACCAGACACATTCTGAGATGTGAGCTTTTATTTTGGGGGCTTACCAACAGTGTGGGAAGTCAAGCCATGTTGCTCTGAATTCAGGAGCTTCTCTGAATGCATTCAGGAGATGCTCTGTATGGTGGCAAGTTCAGAGCTCAACATGAAAATAGTCTGCTCTTTAGGGCTGCTGAATAAGCTGGTTATAAGGGCTCAACATTCCAATAGGTATGAGAGCATAAGGCAGTCTTGCAAAGTAGGGAGAGATTGATTGATTGTAATCAACAGTGAGGAGGGGACGATTATAGATTATCTCGTAGGTAACAGTCTCTCAGGGAGTCTCAGGGAGGAGGTAGTTGATTATATTTAGCACAGAAAAGGAGAATAGGTCAAACACTAATGGTCCTAGGTCAAGCAAACTGCTGTGTGCAGTCTTCAAGACACTTGGGGGCTCAGGGTTCCCACACTGGTAAATTATAATAAGAACCAGCAAATTTCTCTCTCCATGAAACATCAGTGGCACCCAATCCCTACTCTTATGGCAAGTCACCATGGGGTTCAGCCCTTGGCTAGTTCACTGGTGGCAGGAAGAGACATAAAGGTCCCTTCCCCAAAGAGCAGGTGTGTTCATAGCCAGTTGTTGATCATAATCTTTTATTAGAGACTTTGGATCACTAGGGGCCCAGCTCTGAGGTTGGCCCTTGTTTCAACCAGCTGCAAAGGTGCAGCAGAGGACACTTAAGACACAATGCTTCCTCAGTGTTGCATGCAATAAGTTCAAAAGATGCATCTGATGGTCATGCCATGAAAGCTCAGCTTTGGGGAGCTGTGGAAGAAATTCCTGGTGCCCTTCCTGATCCCCTCCCCAGGGCAGTTTGGAGCTTGTCTGTGCCCCCTTCCTAGGTCCCTGGTCCTGTTTTTCCTGGGAAAGACTGACTTTGGAATCACCTCTTCAACATGCTCCCCTTTGAGATTTTGCCTTCCAGGTGAAAGCACCTTGAGACTTTGAAAGGAATATAATAAAATATAGTGGCAGACAGTGTGGTTCAAAGGTTTCCTTCTTTAAACACCTGGGAGAGGGAGTTCTATCTCCTGGGAAATAAAAGAGTCATTCAAACTATTGTAAACAGGGGAACTCCAAAACAACAAATAAGCACAAGCCTAGGACAGGACACAAGCTCAGAAAAGACAGAGAAGACCCTGCAGCCACATTTGCCTTAGGGAGACCTTCCTGACAGGAAGATTGAAGCTCAAAAAAAAAAATTATTTCATCACAAGCTAGTTACAAAACCAAGAAGCAGACACCTCAGCAAATACATCCCTGAGTTAACATTTTAAAATATTGAAAGGTACAGTGTCCAACAAAAGAGTAAAAGAAAAAAGAAATAGGAAATTAAGGCCTATCCAAAGGTAGATGATAAAAACCCAGGAAAACCAACAAAGAAACCAGAAAGTGGACATAATGAACAAAGCCTTTAAATAAATGAAATTAAAAATGCTAAAGGAGGTTAAGGAAAATGCAAAGAAAAAATGAATATAAAGAAAACAATCAATAAACAATATGAGAATTTTAGAAAAGTGGCAGAATTTTTAAAAAGAACCCAAACAGAAAAACTGGAATTGAAGACCACAGTAATTAAAATGAAACATTTCCAGGAGGGTTTCAAGAACAGACTGAAGCTGGCAGAAGAAAGAACCAATGAATTTGAACACAAGACAATTAAAATGAGTCAGACAGAGGAGCAGAAAATAAAAAGAATCAGAAAAAGCTAAAACAGTCTAAGACACCTCTGGGACATATTAACATGTACTAATATATGCATTATGGGAGTTTCAGATGGAACAGAAACAGAGACAGAGGCAGAAGTTGTATTAAAACAAATAATGACAGGGAACTTCCCAAACTTTGTAAAAATGTAATATGCATATCCATGCAGCCCACAGAAAAACAAACTATACTATTAAACAAACTATATATTTAAACAAACTATACTATTGAAGGAAAAGGACAAGGAGAGAACACAGAAAGCTGCAAGCGGAAAGCAATGTGTTCTGGAAAAGGGAGTCCCAATAAGATTGAGGCCCAATTTCTCATCAGAAACCAGTAGACAAGAAAGTAGTGTTTGAAATACTTAATGTGCTGAAAGAAAACAACGGCCAGCCAAGAATTTTCTATCTGTCAAATCTCACTTTCAAAAACATTAAGAGGGGGATTCTGGGAAGATGGTGGCATAGAAAGAAGTGGAAGACTTAGTCTCCCCCAGAACAATTCATAAATGAACAAAAAACCAGTAAATAACCTGGAATAACAGCAGGGAGACAAACATGACTGTACACTCAACATCCACTGACATGAATTGGGAGGAATGCCTGAGATCACAGCATAAAATCTGTAAGTAAAACTGCGGACCCACGCTGAGAGCTGAGAACCTAAAGCTGAGAGCCTCTCCCTCACGGAAGCTGCGCTGTGCACTCTCTTAGCCCAGCTCCAAGTGGGGTTTTAATACTAGCTGCTCAATACAGACAGCAAATCCTCAACAAGCAGACAGAGGCTTTGGTGACAACTGACCTTGGGAGAATCAGGGGACATATCTGTCTCAAGATAGGGAGTCCAGAGAATTGGGTGCTATCTCTGGCTAATGGGTGAATCTGAAAGTTTTTCTGTCCCTCACTCTCTGTGGAGAAAACCTCAGCTGTTCTCAGCCTGCAAGGCATTGCAGTAAAGACAGCCTCAGACATTCTGCATTCTGAAATGAGCTGAGAGCCTCACGGCACAGCCCAGCACCCCAGGGCTTCCCTTGAGGGATGGTGCACACTGATGACGTAGCACAGCATTCTCTCAGCTGAGGGAGGATCGTAGCTGGGAGGGGGGACCTGTTTGGAGAACCCAGGGACGCTACACCAAGTCCGGTGGTTTGTGGGACAGCTAGAGAGAGGGTCTGGGGCTGAACTGAAATGAAGGCTTAGACTCTTGCGGTGGCCCTGAATCTCCTGGAACCTGGGAGATTTGAACAGTAGAACTGCCCTTCTTCCCTGGCCACCCATACACACACCCCACATTTAGGGTGGACGGCTCCAGCAGCACACCCAAACTGAGTTCCCCAACTGAACCCACAAGAATCATTTCCCCATGCACCTCGGAAAAAAGGTTGAAAACTGACTTGAGGGATATAGGTGACTCTCAGACGCCATCTGCTGGTTAGTTAGAGAAAGTGTACATCACCAAACTGTGTCTCTGAAAAATTAGATCAATATCCTTTTTTTTGATACAACTTGAAAGAACCCTATCAAGCAAAACAAATGCCAAGAGGCCAAAAACAACAGAAAATCTTAATGCATATGATAAAACCAGAAAATATGGAGAATCCAGCTCCAAACACACAAATCAAGATTTCTGAAGAAACATTGTACCTCACACAATTAATCAAAGAACTACAATCGAAGAATGAAAACATGGCAAAGGATTTAAAGGACATCAAGAGGACCATGGCCCAGGATATAAGTGCCATAAAGAAGACCCTAGAAGAGCATAAAGAAGACATTGCAAGAATAAATAAAAAAATAGAAGATCTTATGGAAATAAAAGAAACTGTGGACCAAATTAAAAGACTCTGGATATTCACAATACAAGACTAGAGGAAGCTGAACAACATCTCAGTGTCCTAGAAATCCACAGAACAGAAAATGAAAGAACAAAAGAAAGAATGGAGAAAAAAATGAAAAATTTGAAATGGATCTCAGGGATACAATAGATAAAATAAAACGTCCAAACTTAAGACTTATTGGTGTCCCAGATGGGAAAGAGAAGGGTAAAGGTCTACAAAGAGTATTCAAACAAATTGTTGGGGAAAACTTCCCAAACCTTCTACACACTATAAACACACAAAGCATAAATGCCCAGTGAACTCCAAATAGAATAAATCCAAATATACCCACCCCAAGACCTATTCTGATCAGACTGTCAAATACTGAAGAGAAGGAGCAAGTTCTGAAAGCAGCAAGAGAAAAGCAATTCACCACATACAAAGGAAACAACATAAGACTAAGTTGTGACTACTCAGTGACCGCTATGGAGGCAAGAAGGCAGTGGCATGACATATTTAAAATTCTGAGAGAGAAAAATTTCCAGCCAAGAATACTTTATCCAGCAAAACTCTCCTTCAAATTTGAGGGAGAGCTTAAATTTTTCACAGACAAACAAATGCTGAGAGATTTTGCCAATAAAAGACCTGCCCTACTTTAGATTCTAAAGGAAGCCCTACCAACAGAGAGACAAAGAAAGGAGAAAGAGATACAGAGAATTTTAACAGACATATATAGTACCTTACTTCCCAAATCACCAGGACACTCATTTTTCTCTAGTGATCATGGATCTTTCTCCAGAAGGGACCATAAGCTGGGACATAAAACAAGCCTCGAGAAATTAAAAAAAAAAAAATTGAATATACTCAAAGCACATTCTCCAACCACAATGGAATACAAATAGAAGTCAATAATTTTTGAACTATAACTCCACTATTTACTTCCTACATGATAAAAAATACACAAACTCTAAGGACAAATTAGTGGTTTTGAACTCAATGTAAAATATGTAATTTTAGACAACTATGTAAAGGTTGGGGAATGAAGGAGTATAGGAACATAGTTTATGTGCCCTATTGAAGTGAAGGTGGTATCAAAGAAAAAGAAGATTGATAGGGATTTAAGAGGTTAATTTTATGCCCCACAGTAAACAGAAAGAAATTATCAGAGAATATAACCATAGAGATGAAATTAGAGTTTGGGTTAAGAGAAATGGGGGAAGGGGCAATGGGGAGTTAAGAAATGAGTGTAGGGTTGCTGTTTGAGGTGAAGGGAAATTTCTAGTAATGGATGGTGGGAAAGAGCATTACAACATTCTAAATCTGATTAATCCCACTAATGGAAGGCTAGGAAGGGGGAGGAATGGGAAGATTTAGGCTGTATATATGTTTCCACAATTGAAAAAAGAAAAAAAAAAGACAGTCTAACTAGATGACAATTGAATGCTAAAGATGAACTTGGATGGGATTAGAGGGTGGAGGACAGGTGGCTCAAAGGGACACAGTTGAGACATAAGGAAAAGGAAATATAGAATGTAAGCACTGTGTCATTGTTGAATCTCTTATACTTCTTAGATGCACTTAGTGGAATTACATAAAAGAATGTTCTTGTTCATGGGAAGTACATACGTGAATCATAGTGCATGTTCAAGGATGTGCACAGGTAACTCTCATATGTTCAGAAGACAGAGCAATAGTTGATGGATGATTGATAGGGAGGGAGGGAGGGAAAGAAATAGCCATGTGACAGCAGGTTAAAGTTGGTGGGTTGAGCTATCAGGGGAGGGGGGTCAGGGTATGATGGAATTCTGTGAATGGGGCTAGTATTGTTTTTGCAACTATTCATGTAACTTTGAATTTATTTCAAAATAAAAAAATCATCAAAACAAGCAAACAAAAAAAAAAACGTTAAGATGCTCCCAGATGAACCAAAGCTGAGGGATTTCATCACCACAAGATCTGCCCTACAAATGATGACAAAGGGAGTTCTTCAGACTAAAAAGAAATTACACTGGACAGTGGTTCAAAGCAGCATGAAGAAATAAAGACCTGTGGTAAAGGTAACAATTTGTGTAACTTTAAATACCAATATTATTGTATTGTGTTATTTGGTATGTGATTCCACTTCTTGCTTACTAAAAGTGCTAAAGTGCAAATGCATAAAAAGTAAAAATATAATAGTATAATTATTAAAATGTGCTTTCATCAATTGTAACAATTGTTCCACACTACTGCAAGGTGTTAATAATAGGGTGGATTATGGGAATTCTTTATTTTATGCATGATTGTTCTGTAAACTCACAACTTCTCTATTAAATACATATATTAGGTTAAGGGGTTTCCAATAGCCAAAGCCACGTTGAAAAAGAATCATGAAATCAGAGGACTCACCTTTTCCTATCTTAAACTTTATTACAAAGCTACATTAATCAAAATACCATGGTACTGGCAAAAGGTCAGGCATATAAACCAGTAGAATCAAACTGTAGGCTCAGAAATAACCCTAACATTTATGGCCACCTGATTTTTTACAAGAGTGCAATGACCACTCAACTAGGAAACAAGAATCTCTTCAACAATGCTGCTGAGAAAACTGGATCTACATTTGCAAAGGAAAGAAATGGGGACACTTACCTCTCACCTTATACAAAAATAAACTGAAGATTGATCAAAGGCCTAAATAGAAAAGGTAAATCTATCAAACACCTTGAAGAAAACCTAAGGAAGCATCTTCAGGACAATGTGTTACTCAATGGTTTCTCAGACTTTACATCCAAAGCATAAGTCATAAAAGAAAAAAAAAAGATAAATAGAACCTCATCAAAATTAAAGTCTTTTGAATCTCAGAGGACTTTATCATGAAAGTAGAATGGCAACCTACACAATTGGGGAACATATTTGGGAAACGCTTATCCAATATATCACAAAATATAAAGAAAACCTTCAGCTTAACAACAAAAGACCAACATCCTGACTACAAAATGGCAAAAAGACTTGAAATACACATCTCTGCAAAGAAGATATATGAAGTGCCAAAAAACACATGAAAAGATGCTCATCACCATCAGACATCAGGGAAATGCAAATGAAAACCACAATTAGATAACAGTTCACATCCATTAGAATGGCTACTATAAAAACAAACAGAAAATTACAAGTTTTGGAAAGAATGCAGAGGAATAGGGACATTCATTCATTGCTGGAAACAATGTAAAATCATGCAGCTACTGTGCAAGAGTTTGGTATGTATAGGATTACCATTTGGCCCAGCAATGCAATAACTGAGTATATACCAAAAAGAATTGAAAGCCAGGTCTCCAATAGATATTTGCACACAAATCTTGAAAAAGCATTATTCACAATCACCAAAGAGATGGAAGCAACCTAAGTTGCTTAATCAACTAACCAATGAATAGATAAATTATATGTAGTATATACCTACAATGGAATATTATTCAGTCATAAAAAGAAATGAAGTACTGATGAATGCAACAACATGCATAAACCTTGAGGACATTATGTTGAGTGAAATAAGCCAGATATAAAAGGACAAATATGATATTATCTCACAGATATGATATAATTACAATAAGCAAACTCATAGAGTCAGAAACTAATGTTTAGGTTACCAGGGGTAGGGATAGGAAATGGGAAGTTAAGTCTTAAAATGTACAGAGTTCTGATTTGGAATCATGGAAATGTTTTATTAATGGATGATTTTGAAAGTAGCATAGCATTGTGTACAAAATTAACTGCACTGTAATATGTATTGCCATGTGGTTAAAAGGGAAATGTTAAATTGTACATATAGTAAAAGAATAGTTTAGAAAAAAATCAATGAACCTGGTCTACACTACCTGTGGAACCTAAATTAATCCATGTACTATAGTTAATAGAACAATTATAAAAATGTGCTTTTATCAACTGTAAAAAATGTATACACCAATGCATTGTAAGAGGATTAGGACCCGTGCTGAATGAGGTGAGTCACAGCAAAACTGAAGTAGCTTCATCAAAAATCCTACTTGCAGTGGGTTGGCACCCATGGGAATAGATTAGATTTAAAATCATGTTTTTTTCTAGGGTACATACCACTTCAAACCTTCACAGCATGGTTTCTAAATGATAAAGGAACTGAACATAAAACAAACATTTTCTATTAGAAAAGTGAAAATATATAAGAAAAAACAACAATAAAAATGATGGTATAATAAGAACAAATATCAGTTCCAAAAATAAATTTAAGGTTAATTAACCCATTAAAATAAAAGACTATCAGATTGGATTTAAATATCAATTTATCTATATGATGTTTACAAGATATGTTTCTAAAGTTAATGGTACAAGAAATTTAAAATTAGATGTTAGGCACAGAGAGTTCCCCCAGATATGAACAACAGAAAGGAGTTTCAGACAATTATTTAAAAAAGGTTGAATTCAAGTAAAACATATGGGTAAGGACAATGGATAATTTTGAAAACTTTGGATAAAGAGTACAATCCACAATGATGATATTATAGGCATAATAGTCATAAATTTTCATTCTGTGAATAACATACTATGAAAATATAAAAATTTAAATATTTTTTTGAATATAACCCAGCTAAGATTGCTTCAAAGGAGTGATGAAGTTAAAGAACAGTATTCAAACCTAGAAGGATACCCAATGCCTCTGGGAAATAAGTAGCCAAAAGGATGCCTTCTTTCATTCTTCTTCACAAGTTACACAAAACCTGGAAATTTCTGAAGTGAAAGAAAAGCAAACTTTTAAGGAAAAAATGAGGAATATATACTCATCATTTCCCAGCCCATGAGAACATAGATATTGGAAGAATCAACCAAGAACATTTATTTAGAAAACTCCTAAGAAGGAATTCCTTGCTGAGAAAAATATTTTGAAATGAGAAGACTTCATCTAGGAAATAGAATCTATAATCCTAAGCAATTGCATAGCAGCAGTAGCCAATATGGCACAGGACTACAAATGCTCAGACAGCCTACTGGAGTTGGAAAAATATAGAGAAAAGAACGGGAGAACTTTTATGGAGAAAGCAAGACAAGAAATGTTTGAGTATTAAAATATCTATTATTTTATAAAATGTTGATGTATCCGTTAGGATTACATTTCACTATTACTAGCAAAAACCTGGAAAATGGTTGTGTACTAATTAAGGAATATTTTTATCACATAAGAAGCAGTCCTGATGTGGGTAATCCAAGCTGATGAGGTATCTCCACAATGCCATAAATGACTCAGGCTCCTTTTTATCTTCTCTGAATTCTTTAGTACATAGCTTTTATCCTCATGTTCATTGAATGGATAAAAGATGGCAACTTCACTTCTAGTCTCATGTCCAGGCCTGAACTAAAAGGAGAAATCAAAAAGGAAGGAGCAGAAGATAGTGGAGTGCTGAGGTGTGGGTATTAGTTACTCCACCAGGACAGTTTGTAGAAAGTCAGGAACTCCATGGACCAGGCACTGCAGAGCAATTTGACTTCAGGCATAATTCATGCAACACTCATGAATGCCTGGAATAGCTGAGATCAGTAAAATCTGTAAGTTCTCATGGCCAGAGGTCCTGTGCCCCTCCCTGCCAGGCACAATACTGTGGCAGGAGGAGCCAGTGGTGCTGGGAACCAGGAAGGAGAACTAAAGTTGCAGCTCTGATTGAAAACTCAGACTGCTGATCAAAAACTCCAAACATAGATAGATTCAGAACAGACACCAGAGAATCTGGGAGCAGTCAGCCTGGCAGAGAGGAGAAAGGGCTAGCAAAAACAGCAAAAACAGCAAAAAAAAAAAAAAAAACAAAAAAAAACCACACATAAAAACAGAGAATTTTGGAGTTCAGGTGAACATAATATGGAGAAGGGCAGGGCTCAAACAGAATCAGGTGCATATGCAAATCCAGAGGGTGAGGACAATTGCCTGAAGAGGCAGTTTCTCTGCTTTCTGGATTGTTCCTTAATGGCCCTCAGCATCTTGGCTCTTAGCATTTCAAGAGCCCATTAGATATGCAAGAACTGTAAATACTGGGCCCTTCTTTTTCTTTTTTTTATCTTTTTATCTTTTACTAAAACAATTATTCTTAGAAGCCTATTACAGAAAGACTCAAAGACCTGCAATTTGGGCCCAGACAAGAGCAGAGGTAAAATAGCTCTGAGAGACAAAGCAATAAGTCTAGTGGTTGGGAAAATCCACTAAACATCATAACTTCCCAAGAAAAGGGGATGTGGCCAAGCTCCAGAGCCAGCCCTCCTTCTGGGAACTCAGATACCAGGGGCTTGAATTCATAAATGAGCTTCAGTCAGCCACACCCCTGAGAGGGTTAGGGTCACCAGAAGAACTAAAGGCTCCACTTCTTGTTACATTGGCAGGGTAACTGCAGGCTGGCAAGCCAGACCTGATGGACAGCATAGGAGAAGCATAGACTCTAAAGGCCTCACAGGAGGGTCTTATCCTCAAGGAAACTCCATATCCTCCTCCTGAGACCTGGGCATTTCTGGACTGGGAAAACCTGACTGGGTTTTACCATATGTGAGGAGACCATAACACAAACAGGTTACATAGAGACAGGCCAAGAAACAGAAAAACAAGAGGTGAAAAACTCTGATCAACTAAACAGAATCTAAGTTAGATGTCTAGAATAAGCTGAACAAAACACCAAAGGTTAGAAAACAAAGCCAACCATCAGGAAAATCTTAGGTAAAAAGAGTGAAAACAAGCTCCAGAATAAACTAATCAAGAAAGTCAGATATGCCTAGACAGCGTTAGATAATGAGCCATGCGAAGAAACAGAAATATGGATCAGCCAAAGGAACAAACTAATAGTTCAAATGAGATCCAGGAGTTGAAGCAATTATTACTAAATAAATTCAGTGAGCTGAAAGAAGAACTAACTGGAGATGTTCAAACAAATCTAAATCAATTCAAAAATCAAGGCAATGGACTGAGGGAGGACACAGCAAAGGAGATGAAGGATATAAGAAGGACACTGGATGACCATAAGGAAGAATTCATAAACTTGAAAAACCAAATGTCAGAACTGATGGGAATGAAGGTCATAATGGAGGAGACGAAAAATACAATGGATGGATACAACAGTAGATGTGAAGAGGCAGAAGAAAGGATCAGTGAAATAGAAGACCAGACATCTGAATTCACACACATGAAAGAACAGATGGTGAAAAGAATGGAAAAATATGAGCAGAATCTTATGGAGCTGAGTGACAACATGAAATGCACAAAAATATGTGTTATGGTTCTCAGAGGGAGAAGACAGAGGAAAGGGGGCAGAAAGAATAGCAGAAGAAATAATCACTGAAATTTTCCCAACTCTTATGAAAGAAAATTAGAGATTCAAGAAGTACAGCACATCCCAAACAGAATAGACCCCAATAGACATACTCCAAGATGCTGATGAGATTGTCCAATGTCAAAGACAAAGAGAGAATTCTGAAAGCAGCAAGAGAAAAGCAATCCATCACATAGAAGGGATGCTCAATAAGAATATGCACAGATTTCTCCACAGAAACCATGGAGGTGAAAAGACAGTGGTAGGATATATTTAAGATACTGAAAGAGAAGAACTGCCAACCAAGAATTCTATATCCAGCAAAACTGTTCTTCAAAAATGAGGGAGAGATTAAAATATTCCCAGACAAACAGACACTGAGAGTCCATGAATAAGAGGCTGGTGCTACAAAATATACTAAAGGGAGTACTACAGGCTGATAGGAAAAGACAGGAGAAAGAGGTTTGGAGAATAGTGTAGAAATGAAGATTATCAGGAGGGTAAAATGAGAAAGAGGAAAAAATAAGACATGACATAAAAATCCAGAGGACAATTGATGGAAGGAAGTACTGCCCTTAAAGTAATAACACTAAATGTTAATGGATTAAACTCCCAATAAAAAGACAGACTGGCAGAAAAGATTAAAAAGCAGGACCCATCTATATAGTACCTACAAGAAATTCAACTTAGCCACAAGGACAAAACAGGCTAAAAGTGAGAGGTTGAAAAAAGATAGTTCATGAAAACAGCAACCAGAAAAAAAGCAGGAGTAGCTACATTAATATCAGAGAAAGTAAACTTCAAAAGTAAAACAATTAACAGAGACAAAGGAGGATGCTATATATTAATAAAAGGGTAAATTCATTAACAAAGCATAACAATCATAAATATTGATACACCAAGCCAGAGTGCCACAAAATTCATGAGGCAAACACAGAGAACACTGAAAGGAGAAGTAGATAAATCCACAATAATAATTGGAGACTTCAATACACTGCTCTCATCAATGGATAGAACGTCTAGACAGAGGATCAACAAGGAAATGGAGATGTTGAATTGTATGATAAATGAATTAGATTTGACAGACATTTATAAAACACTGTGCCAGTTTGAATTTATTGTGTCCCCCAGAAAAAGCCATAAACTTTGATGCAATCTTGTGGGGCAGACCTATCAGTGTTAATTAAATTGAAATTCTTTGTATTTCCATGGAGATGCACACCACCCAACTGTGGGTGATGACTCTGATTGGATAATTTCCATGGAGGTGTTGACCCACCCATTGGGAGGGTCTGAATTAAATTACTGATGCACTATATAAGATCAGACAGAGGGAGTGAGCTTGCTACAACCAAGAGGGACACTTTGAAGAAAGCACAGGATTTGCAGGCGAGAGATATTTTGAAGACGGCCATTGGAAGCAGACTTTTGCTCCAGAGAAGCTGAGAGGACAAATACACAAGTGAAACTAAGAGTGACATTTTTGAGGAATTGTAGCCTAGAGAGGAACGTCCTGGGAGAAAGACGTTTTGAAACCATACTTTGGAGCAGATGCCAGCCACATGCCTTCCCAGCTAACAGAGGTTTTGCGGACACCATTGGCCATCCTCCAGTGAAGGTACCCAATTGCTGATGTGTTACCTTGGACACTTTATGGCCTTAAGACTGTAACTGTGTAACCAAATAAACCCCCTTTTATAAAAGCCAATCCATTTCTGGTGTTTTGCATTCCAGCAGCATTAGCAAACTAGAACGAACACTATGACCCACATCAGAAGGATACAACTTTTTCTCAAGTGCTCATGGAATAATCTCTAGGATAGACCACATGCTGGGTCAAAAAGGAAGTCTCAACAAATTTAAAAATATGGATATTTTAAAAAACACTATATCTGATCATAATGGAATGAAGTTGGAAATATATAACAGGCAGAAGATTGTAAAATTCACTAATATACGGAGACTAAACAACACACTCTTAGAAAACCAGTGGGCAAAGGAAGAAATTACAAGAGAAATTAGTAAATACCTCAAGGCAAATGAAAATGAAAACAAAACATGTCAAGACTTATGGGATGCAGCAAAGACAGTGCTGAGAAGGAAATTTATTGCCCTAAATGCCTATGTTAAAAGAGAAGAAAGAGCAGAAATTGAGGAATTTACTGTCCACATTGAGGAACTAGAGAAAGAACATTAAATAAAACAGTAAGCAAACAGAAGGAAAGAAATAACAAGGATTAGAGCAGAAATAAATTAAATTGATGATAGGAAAACAATAGAGGGAATCAACAAAACCAGAAGCTGATTCTTTGAAAAAATCAAAAAAATTGATGGACCCCTAGCTAAGCTAACAACAACAAAAAAGAGAGCAGATGCAAATAAATGCCATCAGAAATGGGAAAGAAAACTCATAGAAAATACTATGAGGAACTACATGCTAATAATCTGGACAACATACACGAAATGGACAATTTCCTAGAAAAGCATAAACAACAAACATTGAATAAAGAAGATATGGATGACCTCAACAAACCAATCACAAGCAAAGAAATTGAGTTAGTCATCAAAAAGCTCACAAAAAAGAAAATCCCAGGATCAGATGTCTTCACATGTGAATTCTACCAAGCATTCAAGAAAGAATTAATACCAATCCTGCTCAAATATTTCAAAAAAAATAGGAGGAGGTAAAGTTACCCAACTCATTCTATGAAGCCAACATCACCCTAATACCAAAATCAAACATACTACAAGAAAGAAATTAATAGACCTATCTCTTTGATAAATATAGAAGCAAAAATCCTCAAAAACTACTCACAAAGAGAATGCAGCAGCATATTAAAAGAATTACGCACCACGACCAAGTGGGGTTTATTTCAGGTATGCAATCCTGCTTCAACACAAGAAAATCAATTAATCTCATAAACCACATCAATCAATCAAAGCAAAAGAAGCACAAGATCTTCATGATTGATGCAGAAAAGGCATTTGACAAAATTCAACATCCTTTCTTGATGAAAACATTTCAAAGGATAGGAAGAGAAGGGAACTTTCTCAATATGATGAAGGCAATATATGAAAGACCCACAGCTAACATCCTACTTGATGGGGAGAGAGAGAAAGCTTTCCCTCTAAGATCAGGAGCAAGACAGGAATGCCCAGTGTCACCACTGTTATTTAACATTGTGCTGGAAGTTCTAGTCACAGCAATTAGGCAAGAAAAAGAATAAAAGTTATCAAAAATGGAGAGGAAGAACTAAAACTTTCACTATTTGCAGATGACATGATTCTACATGTAGAAAACCCAAGAGAAATCTACAGCAAATCTATTGGAACTAATCAATGAATACAGTAGTGTTCTTATACACAAGTAATGTGCAACAAGAGGAAGAAATTTAAAAAAATTCCATTTACAATAACAACCAAAAGAATCAAGTATTAGGAATAAACCTAATGAAGGACACAAATGACCTATACAAAGAAAACTACAAGAAACTGCTGAAAGAAATTGAACAGGACCTAAAAAATGGGAAGAATGTACCATGTTCATGGATTGGAAGACTAAATATAATTAAGATGTCAACTCTACCTAAACTGAATTATAGATTCAATGCAATATGAATTAAAATCCCAACAACTTACTTTGCAGAAATAAATAAACCAATAACCAAATTTATTTGGAAAGGCAAGGTACACCAAATAGCCAAACATATCTTGAGAAAGAGGAAGGAAGTGGGAGATCTCACACTACCTGACTTTGAAGCATATTACAAAGATACAGTGCTCAAAACAGCATGGTACTGGCATAAGGCCAGAGATACTGACCAATGGAATCAAATTGAGTGTTTCAGAAATGGACTCCGGCATCTATGGACAATTGATCTTTGAAAAGGCAGTCAAGCCAAAGCACCTGGGACTGAGTAACCCCTTCAATAAGTGGTGTTTGGGGAACTGGATATCCATTTCCAAAAACATGAAAGAGGACCCCTACCTCACACCTTATACAAAAACTAACTAAAAGTGGATCAAAGACCTAAACAAAAGCACTAAGACAATAAGACTCTTAGAAGAAAATGTAGGGCAATATCTTAAAGATCTTGTGATAGGAGGTGGTTTCCTAGATCTTACACCAAAAGCACACCAACCAAAGGACAAAAAGACAAATGAGATCTCCTCAAAATCAAACACTTTTGTACATGAAAGGACTTTATTAAAAAATTAAAAAGGCAGCCTACACAATGGGAGACAATATTTGGGAATCACCTATCAGGAAAGGGTTTAATATCCCTAATATATAAAGCAATCCTACAACTGAACAACATAAAGACAAACAACCCCATTAAAAAATGGGCAAAAGACATGGACAGACTCTTCCAAAGAGGAAATACAAATGGCTGAAAAACATATGAAAAAATGTGCAACCTCACTGGCTGTTAGGGAAATGCAATCAAAACCACAATGAGATATCATCTCACACCTATCAGAATGGCCATTATCCGAAAAAAAAAGAAAATTACAAGTGCTGAAGAGGATGTGGAGAAGGAGGTACACTTATTCATTGCTGGTGGGAATGTAGAATGGGGCAACCACTCTTGAAGACAGTGTGGATGTTCCTCAGGAAGCTAAGTATAGATCTGCCATATGACCCAGCTATTCCATTGCTAGGTATATACTCAAAGGAACCAAAATTTAAGACACAAATGGACATTTGTAAACCAATATTTATAGTGGCATTATTCACAATTGCCAAGAGATGGAAGCAGTCCAAATGTCCATCAGTGGAAGTGTGGATAAAAAGACTGGTATACACACATGATGGAATATTATGCAGCTACAAGACAGAACAAAGACATGGAATATATAATAATGTGGATGAACCTTGAGGACATTATGTTGAGTGAAGTTAGCCAGAAACAAAAGGACAAATACTGTTATGGTCTCTCTAATATGAACTAACATTACTGAGCAAACTTTGAGAGTTAAATGTTGATAGCACAGGCTGCCAGGAGATAGAAAGTGGGTAGGGATGAGGCATTTGATGCTGAAGGACTACAGAATTTTTAGCAGGATTGATTGTATAGGTCTAGGAATAGAGAACATAATACTGTGTGATGGTAGCACAATATTGTAAGTAAACTGAACAAAGATGTCTGTGAGTAAGGCTGAAAGAGATGGGGATAGGGGAATGTATGACACCAGAGGTGAAGATGGATGATGATGACTGGGACTGTTTAACTTGGCAAAAACTGGAGTGGCCAGTGACTGTTACTAAATGTACAAATATAAAAATGTTCTCACATGTGGGAGAAAAAATGATTGCCAACTATGCAAAGTGTTGACAAAAGGATAGCATTTGGGGAAAAAAAAACATAATCAAAGCAAACTGGCGTCTATGATCAATAGTAACATTTCAATATGCTTCCCTTAACTGTAATAAAGGCAATATACCAAAGTTAAATATGTATGAGAGGGGGATATAAGGGAGGGATAATGGATTCTTGGAAGGGGTGTTGTTTTCTGTCCTCACAAATATATTTTACTGTATGACACTATTTTTCTTTCTATTATCTTTTTATTATTCACCAATTTTTTTCATAGTACTCACTATGTTCAAGTGCTGGCTGTGGTGATAAATGTACAACTATATGATGATACAATGAACAACTGATTGTACACTGTGGATAATTGTATGTTATGTGAATATATCTCTATAAAATTGTAGGAAAAGTTATAAATAGGGGTAAAAGTGCTGGGAAATATGGAGAGAGGGATGTATCTGTTTACTGTTGATGAGGAGGCAGAATGGTGTAGCCTTTCTGGAGGTCACTGTGGTATTTCCACAAGAAGCTAAGTATGTGGGGGCCATAAGGTCCTGCAACCTCATTATTGAGTATGTACTTGGAAGAACTGAGAGGAGAAACATGAGTGGACATTTGCACATTGGTGTTTTTGGGAGGCAGTATTCATGATTTGCAGTGGGTGGAGGTGGCCTATGTATACACTGACTGAGGAACAGAATGGTGAACTGTGGTTTATGCATGCAATGGAATACTGAGCAACTATGAGGAGTGAACTTGTGAGACACACAAGGAGCATTTTGAGTGAACTATGCCAGAAACAAAGGCAAATGCTATAATGCCTTGCTGATATGGACTAACTACAATGTGTAAACTCAGAATTGAATCTTAGAGCACAGCCTAACAGGGAAATGATTTTTGTAATTGTCCCTAGATTGTAAGCTCTTACAGCAGTCAAATCTATTCCTGAATTGTAATGGCTATCTCCAAACTCTGAAATGTTGATCCCTTGGTATATATCCTGATTGGTAGCTGGAACATTGGTTATCTGTGTGACACCTGAAACTCAGAGCTAGAGCTTGGCAGATATGAATGTCAGTATTAATGCATATAGCAAATGTTTAAAATACAGCTGAAAAAGAGCCCAGATATCAATTAGAGAGATGAATGAGACAGATGTGGTTAAGGCTAGTGCAAATCAGGCCAAAGGGTTAACATTGAAACTGTCTCTGTATTTAAACTTCAACTTCCACATGAGACCAAAGGGAAGAAATGTTTATGTGGTGTAGAGTCTATATTTTCTAAACAATATAACATCTACAGTCAGTTTGTCCAACCACCACAGTTACATGGAAATTAGAATAGGAAGTTAGATATGGTAGGTCTGTATAGGTTAGAGTGAAATAGCAATAGATCCCAAAGTAATTTGGGTGGACAATAAAAATATATATTTGGGACCACCATGCAGAGCTGGGGGGGGTGATGCAGATGTATTTGACTTTCTCACCTGGATTGTTGATTTTCTCACAAACACTGGGGACTGAGGGCTTGACATGCTGAGCCATGTGTCTTGGGGCTTGCCACTATAAAGCTTGTTGCTGCAAAGGAGAGGCTAAACCTGCTTATAATTGTGCCTAAGGGTCTCCCCCTGAGTGGCACTTTGTTGCTCAGATTTGGCCCTCTCTAACTAAGCCACCTTGGCAGGTGATCTCACTGCCCTACCCCCTATGTGGGACCTGACTCTCAGGGGTATACATCTCTCTGGCAATGCAGGATATGACTCCCAGGGATGAATCAAGACCCATCTTTGTGAGATTGAGAACATATTCTTGACCAAAATGGGGACACAAAATAAATCTTCAGTGGCTGATAGATTTCAAATGGAGTCAAAAAGTCACTCTGGTGGACATTCTTATACACTATATAGATAACAGTTTTTAGGTTTTATTGTATTGGAATAGTTAGAAGTAAATACCTGAAACTACCGAACTCCAACCTAGTAGCCTTGACTCTTGCAAATGACTGTATAACAATGTAGCTTACAAGGGGTGATAGTGTGATTGTGAAAACCTTGTGGGTCATACTGTCTTTATCCAGTGTATGGATGGATAAGTAGATAAATGGGGACAAAAGCTAAATTAAAAATATGGTGGGATAGTTTGGGTGCTCTTTTTTATTTTTAGTTTTTATTCTTATTCTGATTCTTTCTGGTATAAAGAAAATGTTCAGAAATAGATTGGGGTGATGAATGCACAACTCTATGTTCATATTGTGAACAGTTGATTGTACGCCATGGATGATTGTATGGTATGTGACTATATGTCAATAAAACTGAATTTAAAAAAAAAAGGAAGGAGTGGGACCTATACTGAGAATGCAAAACTCTTCCAGAACCCCCAGAAAACTTTCACATGTTGAATTGTAACACTATTTTTTGTATATTTTGCTGGTTCTTGACATTTAAAAATCTTAGAATCCCTTGATTAATTAGCTTTCTCAAGGTTATTCGCCCTTTAATTGACACAGTTAAGGTTTGAATTGAGGTCTCACTAACACCAAAGCCCATGCTTTTTCCATGAAATTATCTGCTGCTTATGGATTACTTAGAGTTGCTCAATTGTTCCTCTGGCTTGAAATTTATAATGCCCTTACACACAGGTTACTTATTCACCTGCCAGCATCTGGCCAAAGTTTGTTTGCCTTTCCCTTGCAACTGCTGAAATGAAATAACATAGCACATCAGAATTTCTACATTCAGGGTTGCAAATTAGTAGAAAGTCTCAATAAGATAAACAGTCTCTCCTCTGGCTGCTCAAATATAAATTACATCTGATGATGTTATCTTTTTGACCTTTATTATATGTAAATAAAGATCTATAGAATGTGTTTGAGCAATCAAAGGGTTTCACTTTGATGGTGTCAAAACAGATGAACAGGGAATATTTCTTCATGTTAGGTACACAGATTTAATTATTTAATTCTCTTTAAAAATACATTTACTCTTTCACTTTTGGAACTGATTAATACACATAATTTAGCTCAGGGAATCATTTCACATTCTCTTCTGCTCAACAATGGCTGTCCTAGCTACTGACACATTTGTGACCTCTGCGTAAGTCAATTTCTCCGATTGGGAAACAGGGAGAATTATACTAGCAAACAAAGGAGAACAGCAAAGTATAGCATAAATATTTCAGAGTTTTCAAATCAAAAGAATGAAAATGATATAGATGAGATATATTTTCAAGAAAATTAAATCACTTTGAGTTAAATATTTCTAAAGCCAAATAATCTACCTTAGAGGTACAAGCAGATACATGACAGGAAATGTCACAGGCTAAATTGATTTGAAGTGATCATTTAGTACAGAAAAAGAAGAGAAGGCATAGAGATGTTGTCTACGTTACTGCCCTTTTACACTCTGTTTCACCCAGTGTGTTCAGTAGAATTTTAGACTGACCATCTGGAACCAAGAAGCTGGACAGCCAATTTCACATGTTATCAGATTCTGGGTAATTCCTAGTGCTGGTAGCCACAATTACTGATGCTCTTCAAAGAAAAAATGTGACAATGGCATGGTACTTAAGAGGTTATCAGGAAAATGAACTCATTAACCATTACAGAGTCCTCAAACTCTGCAAAATTTTTCAAAAACCATTATTACTAGGTAATAATCTTCCATGAGCATACAATTTAGCATTAAAATACCCATCTTACCAGTGGGAAAATGAAAGCAAGCAAAAGAGACAAGCCTGCCAAGGTGTTCACTAGAAGTAAGGATTGTAATTCTTTATCTATGCAGCTGCCACTAAAACTCTAATTGGTCTTGCCATGGTTCTTCTCATTTAGCTGCTGAAGTTGAGCTCAGTCCAAGATGTAGTATCAGCCATTGTGTTTGGCTTCCTGTAAATATCTGTGGTCTTTACTTTCCCTTATATTTTTTCCTCCTCTACATGAGTCATGTAAATTTACCTGAATTAGTATTATAAATTCTGAAAACATTGATAGGATGTTTATGAAACCTGAAGCTGTATTCTACCATGTATTTTTAAGAGGCCTTTCCCAGGTTGTTGGAAGTGGGGCAAGATGGTGACATAGGCATGTATGGTATTTATTTTGTCCTGTAGGACAGCTAGTAAATAGCCAGGAATTGCCTGAAACAACTGTTTGAGGGACTTCCATGAATGGATGCACATCGTACACCAGCCTGGAACAGGTGGAAGGGCTGAGCACACAGCACAGAACAGTAAGTAAACTCCTCAACACTGTGGAGGCTGGTGCCCCTCCCACACAGGCACAGAAGCCTAACTTGGGGTCTCCCCCTAGTGGGAAACAGAAGACCTCTCTCCTAGAAACAAAAGAAGGCAAGCTTAACCAAGCTCCAATTGCAGATTTGATTAACAGATTCAGACTGATGAATGCAAGCACTGAACAGAAAAATCCACAGGCCAAACACAAGAGAAACCAGGAGGTTTTTCCCCAGCAGCAAGGAGGTGGGGCTGATGAAAAAAAATAATCACAGGCTTTTGAAGATGGCTGAGCTAAGAAATACAGGAAAAAAGGAAGTGCCCAAGAAAAGGGGCAATAGAGCCAAGTACCAACTTTGGCTCTTAATTAGCAAACTGGGGAGGGGGGCAGCTGGAGAACAGAAGCAAAAAGGAGTTTTATGTGAAAAGGAGGTTTTTTTCTTTTTTTTACTTTTTAGCAGCTGTTCCATTTGCTAAAGCTACCAGAATGCAAAATACAAGAAATGGATTGGCTTTTATAAAGGGGATTTATTACGATGCAAATTTTTAGTTCTAAGGCCATGAAAATCTCCCAACTAAGGCATCAAAGAGATGATGAAGAAAGGCCAATGGCATTGGGATTCCTCTGTTATGGGAAGGCATATGGCCAGAGTCTTCTGGGCATCTCTGGGATGTTAGTTTCTGGTTTCTCTTGCTTTCCCCATAATGTCTCCAGGATTCTGTCTAAGATTCTCTCTTTCAGCTCCTATGCATCCTTGCTTGCTTCTTCCAGTTCCTTTCTCTCTATGCATCTGGGGGTCCTCTCTTAGCTTTTCCAAGGCAAACTCTACATTTCATCTCTTAGCTTATCTTCCTATTCCTGGTTTCAACAGCTGTCTCCAAAATGTCTCCAGGCATTTTCTCTCTAAGCATTTCTGAGCTCTCTTTAAAATGTCTCTGTATTTTATGCTCTCAGTGAGGATGCCAGTAAAATAATTAAGATGCACCTTGGGAGGAGCTAAGATGGCAGCATAGAGAGGAGTGGAAGACTGTTAGTTCCCCCTGGAACAATTCATAAATGACCAAAGAACTAGTAAATAACCTGGAATAATGGCAGAGAGACAAAGGTGACTGTCCACTCATCATCCACCAACGTGAATTGGGAGGAATGTCTGAGATCACAGCATAAAATCTGTAAATAAAACTGTGGAACTGTGCTGAGAGCCAAGAGCCAAGAGCCCCTCCCTCATGGAACCCTTGCAGTGCTAGACAGCAGCAGTCTCTCGGCCCAGCTCCAACTGGGGTTTTAATGTTAACTGCTCAATACAGACAGCGTATCCTTAACAGGCAGACAGAGGCTTTTGGTGACAACCGACCTTGGGAGAGTCAGGGGACGTATCTGTCTCAGGACAGGGAGCCCAGGGGATCCAGTACTATCTATGCTGATGGGTGAACCTGGGAGCTTTTCTATCCCTTTCTGTCTCTGTGGAGAAAACCTCAGCTGTTATCAGCCCACAGTGCTTTGCAGTAAAGACAGCCTCAGCCATTTTAAAATCAAAACACTTTGATCAGCAGAGTCAGAGAAACAAAGAACTTATTGATATTCAGATGACATCTCTGGAGGGGGCAAGGCTTCCCAAAAGTAAAGGGATGGGCCCAGCTCTACTGCCTGCCTTACCCAGAACCAGACTCCAAAGACTGGGGGAGGAGAGCCACAGGCTACACCCTCTTACACAGGCAGTGACAGGCTGACAGGTGCACCTGCCAGGCAGAAAAGCACAGGTGTATCAATCCTCTAAGAAAAACCATCAGGGAAATCAGATAGTGAATATTATCTCCTTCTGTGACCTGAGCCTGTTCTTGTCTGGGAAAACCTGATTGGGATAGCCTAGGAGGTCAGATGCCTAGACAAAAGAAAACTACAACCTACACCAAGAGAAATGAAGCTATGGCCAAGTCAAAGGAACAAATATACACTTCAACTGAGATACAGAAATTTAAACAACCAATGCCAAATTTCAATTCAAAAAGTTTAGAGAATATTTTGCAAAAGAGATAGAGGCTGTAAAGAAAACACTGGGCATACATAAGACAGAAATTGAAAGTTCCAAACAATAACTAGTAGAATCTATGGAAATGAAAGGCACAACACAAGAGATGAAAGACACAACGGAAACATACAACAGATCTCAAGAGGCAGAAGAAAACACTCAAGAACTGGAAAACAAAACACCTGAAAGCCTACACACAAAGGAGCAAATGGACAAAAGAGTGAAAAAATTTGAGCAACATCTCTGGGAACTTAAAGATGAAACAAAGTACAAGAATGTACATATCATTGGTGTCCCAGAAGGAGAAGAGAAGGGAAAAGGTGCAGAGGCAATAAAAGAGGAAATAATCAATGAAAATTTCCCATCTCTTATGAAAGACATAAAATTACAGATCCCAGAAGTGCAGTATACCCCAAACAGAATAGATCTGAATAGGCCTGCACCAAGACACTTAATAATCAGATTATCAAATATCAAAGACAAAGAGAGACTCCTGAAAGCAGCAAGAGAAAAACAATCTATCACATACAAAGGAAGCTTAATAAGACTACATGTGGATCTCCCAGCAGAAACCATGGAGGCAAGAAGGAAGTGGTGTGATATATTTAAGATACTGAAAGAGAAAAAAACACCAAACAAGAATCCTATATCCAGCAAAGCTGTCCTTCAAATATGTGGGAGAGGTCAAATTATTTTCCAACAAACCAACAATGAGAGACTTTATGAACAAGACACCTGCCCTACAGGAAATACTGAAGGGAGCACTAAAGAGTGATAGGAGAAGACAGGAGAGCATAGTTTGGGACACAATTTTGGGAGATGGTAGCACAGCAATGTAAGTACACTGAACAAAAGATAACTATGAATACAGTTGAGAGAGGAAGGGTGGGAGCATGTGAGACACCACAAGAAAGGAGGAACGATAAAGAATGGGATTGTGTAACTTGGTGAAATCTAGAGTATTCAACAATTGCGATAAAATGTACAAATATGTTCTTTTATGAGGGAGAACAAGCAAATGTCAACCTTGCAAGGTGTTAAAAATGGGGAGGCATTGGGGGAGGGATGCAATCAGCATAAACTAGAGACTGTAACTAATAGAATCATTGTATTATGCTTCCTTTAATGTAACAAAGGTGATATACCAAGGTGAATGCAGATAAGAGGGGGGGATAGGGGAGGCATGTTAGACACCTGACTTGATGGTGTTGTCTGACACTTTACTCTACTTTGATTTAAGGTTCATTTTCCTTTTGCTACTTCCTAGCTGCCATTTTTTTCCTCTTTCTTTTGCCTTTCAACCTTCTCTGACTCTCCCTTCTGCCTTGTGGAATAAATGTAGATGCCCTTATATAGATAGTGGTGAAGGTGGTGAACACATAAATATGTGACCATACAGAGAACCATCGATTGTTTACTTAGGATGGAATGTATGGGGTGTGAAAAAAAGCATATAAAAAAATGGGTTGATGACAAAACCTTGAGAGCAATATACTGAGTGAAATAAGCCAGACACATAAGGACAAATATTGCAGGGTCTCACTGATAGGAACTAATTATAATATGTAAACTCATAGACATGAAATATAATGTACCAAGATATAAGATGAGGCTTAAGAATGGGGAATGGTTGCTTAGTATGAGCAGAATGTTCAATTAGGATGAACTTAAATGTTTGGAAATGAACAGAGGTGTTGGTAGCAAGATGTGAGAATAACTAACAGCGCTGAATGGTGCATGAATGAGGTGGAAAGGGGAAGCTCAGAGTCATATATGTCACCAGAAGGAAAGTTGGAGGTCAAAAGATGGGAATGTATAAAACTTAATCCTATGGTGGGCAATGTCCATGATTAACTGTACAAATATTAGAAAACTCTTCCATGAACCAGAAAAAATGTACGACATTACAACTCAGGGGTTGGTTAGGGATATGGGAGGATTCAAGTTTCCTTTTTTTTTTTTTTTTTTTTTTTTACATCTTTCACTTTATTTCTTATCTGGAGTAATGAAAATGTTCTAAAAACTGAACAAAATTAAGTGTGGTGATGGATGCACAACTGTATGAGAGTACCAGGGGCAACTGATTGTACACTTTGAATCTTTGGATAATTGAATGGTATCTGAAGAATTCCAATAAAAATTTTTTAAAAATGCAGCTTGAATGGGTGGGGTCACATCTCCATGGAAATAATCTAATCAAAAGTCTAACCCACAATAAGTCTGCACCCAGAAGATTGGATTTAAAGAGCATGGCTTTTCTGGTGTACATAATAGATTCAAACCAGCACAGCAGCCCATTAAAGAAAGCAGCAGTTACTCTCAGTTTTTAGCTCTGCCCAAAGCAAGAGTAGACCTAAGGAATACCTGAGAAACTAATGAGGTAGAGGAAATATTCCTTAAATGGTGTATTTTCCACAAGAAAAAGTGGGAGTGGGGTCCAGAACAAGTGGAGACTCTCTTTAAGAGAATAAAACCCCAGGGGTTGGGATATCAGCAGCAGTTTCAACCTACAAAAAGTGGAGACCAGCCTGTCTCAATCATGCAACATTTTCAACCTACAAATAGTGGAACCCAGACTTTTTCAAACATGTTCCTGGATGGTGTTAGAGGGGGATTGCTTAAAAGGCATGAAATTTTCCAGATTTCAGGGAAAAGAGGGCTGAAAAGCAGCATCCCTCTCCCCCAGAAAAATAACTCAAGCAGTGAGAGTTATTTAGAGAATTTGGATCCCAGGAGATGGGAAACAGAAACAGTTTAAGCCCAACTTCAGCCTCAGTCTCTGTTCCAATCATGCCTCTGAGAGGAACAGGATCTGCTGAGAATTAAAGGTACTGTACCACTTTACACTGATGGGGAGCAGCAGGTTGAGAGTTGCAATCCACTGAGTAGGACAGGAAAAGGATAGAATTAAGAGACTTCACAGGAAATTCTGGAACCCTGCTGGGTTGCATCTCTAGTGAACCCTAATACTGATTGCACCCACTTCATGAGACCTGGGACTGTCTTGTCTGAGAAAAGCTGATTGGGGTCAATCCTATCTGGGGAGACCTGACTTATAGAGCCAGACCTCCAGGTAAAAGTTTCCAAAGGTAATGAAAGGAATGTTAAAAATATAGAGGCAAAAGACAGGACAAAACAAACAACAGAACAACATTAAGTGAAGAGCAAGATGTAAGAGAGAGCATTCTCCTGGGGGTGAAGGAAATGCACAAGCACAGAAAAGGGCATTCTCAAAAAACATCCATATAGCCAAGGCATAACCAGAAAAACAAGAGCTGAAAGAACCTGATCAGTTAAACAGAAGCTATGCTACAGGCTTAGAATAAGTTGAACTGAATGTGAAAGAACAAATAAAGAACAAAGCAAACCAACAAGAAAAACCAAGGCAAAAGAGAGAAAATCTCCAGAATAAACTAATCAAGAAAATTAAAAGCTTAGACACCAGCAGAAAATCATGAGTCATATTAGGTAGTATGAAGATATGGCCCAGTCAAAGGAACAAACCAACATTTCAAATGAGATACAGGATGGAAACAACTAATTAAAGATGTTTAAACAAACCTAAATCAATTCAATGAGTTGAAGGAAAGTGTGGCAAAAGAGATAAAGAATATAGAGAATACACTGAATGGGCATACAGAAGAACTTGAAAGCCTGTAAATACTAATGACAGAACTTATGGGAATGAAAGGCACAGTAGAAGACATGAAAAACACAATGGAGACATACAACAGCAGACTGAAGGAAGGATTAGTGAACTAGTGGACAGGATATATGAAATCCAACACAAAAAAGAATGGATATAGAAAATTATGAGCAAGGTCTCAGGAAACTGAACAATATGAAATGCATGAATATACAGGTTATAGGTGTCCCAGAAGGAGAAGAGAAGGGAAAGAGGGCAGAAAGAATAATGGAGGAAATAATCAATGAAAATTTCCCAACTCTTATGAAAGACATAAAACTACAGGTCCAAGAAGCCCAGCACACCTCAAACAGAATATATACTAATAGACCTATGCCAAGACACCTACTACTCAGATTTTCAAGTGTCAAAGACAAAGAGCATCCTAAAAGCAGCAAGAGAAAAAGATTAAGTGCAGATTTCCAAGCAGAAAGCATGGAGGTGAGAAGGCAGAGGTATGCTATATTGAAGACAGAAAGAGAAAAACTGCCAACTAAGAATCATATACCCAGAAAAACTGTCCTTCAAAACTGTGGGACAGTTTAAAATATTTTCAGACAGACACTGAGAGAGTTCATGAACAAGAGATGTGCTACAAGAAATACTTAAGGGAGTGCTACATGCAGATAGGGAAAGAAAGAGGAGAGAGAGGTATGGATAAGAATGGAGAAATAAAGATTATCAGTAAGGGTAATTAAAAGTGTAAAAACAGAGAAAAAATGTGATATGACACATAAAATCCAAGAGAAAACTCTTAAAAAAGTACTGCCTTTACAGTAATAACATTAAATGTTAATGGATTAAACTCCCCAGTCAAAAGACATAGACTGGCACAATGGATAAGAAAACAGGATACATCTATATGCTGTCTATAGGACACTCACTTTAGACCCAAGAACAAAAATAGTTTGAAAGTGAAAGGTTGGAAAAGATATTTCTACAAACAACAACCAGAAAAGAGCAGGAGTAGTTATACTAATAACAGATAAATTTACTTCAAATGTAAAACAATTAAAAAGGACAAAGAACATTATTGTTCTAGTTTGCTAATGCTGGCAGAATGCAAAACATCAGAAATGGATTGGCTTTTATAAAAGGGGGGTTATTTGGTTATGAAGTTGCAGTCTTAAGGCCATAAAGTGTCCAAGGTAATGCATCAGCAATTAGGTACCTTCACTGGAGGTTGGCCAATGGTGTCCAGAAAATCTCTGTTAGCTGGGAAGGCACATTGCTGGCATCTGCTCCAAAGTTCTGTTTTCAAAATGGCCTTGTCCCAGGATGTTCCTGTCTTGGCTGTAATTCCTCAAAAATGTCACTTTTAGTTTCCCTTGGGGCATTCATCCTCTCTTACCTTCTCTGGAGCAAAAGTCTGTTTTCAAATGTCAACTCCAAAATGTCTCTGTAAGCTGAAGCTCCTCTCTCAGTTCCAGTGCATTCCTCAAAGTGTCTCTCTTAGCCATAGCTTCCTTCAAAAGTTAACTCTCAGCTGCACTGAGTTCCTTCTGTTTGCCAGCTCATTTGTATGGCTCCAGTGATTTAATTTAGACCCACCCTGAATGGGTGGGGCACATTTCCATGGAAACACTCAAAGAATTAAATCTAATCAACACTGAAATGTCTTCCCACACAAAATTACATCAAAGATAATGGCATTTGGGGGGGACATAACACATTCAAACTGGCACAATTATGTATTAATAAAAGAGGCAATTCTTCTAGAGGATATAACAATCATAAATTTTTAAGCACCAAACCAGAGTGCCACAAAATACGTGAGGCAAACACTAACAACACTGAAGGGAAAAGTAGACTACAATAATAGTTGGAGATCTCAAAACACCACTCTTATCAATGGATAGTACATCTAGATGAAGGGTCAGTAAGGAATCAGAGTGTTTCAGTAGTATGATAAATGAACTGATCTTAAACATTTACAGAACAATGCACCCCAAAAGGGCAGGATACACATTTTTCTCAAGAGTTCATGGAACATTCTCAAGGATAGACCACATATTGGGTCACAAACCAAGTCTCAGTACATTTAAAAAGACCGAAATTATACAAAACACTTTATTGGATCATGATGGAATGAATTTAGAAATCAATAACTGGTTGAAGGCTGAAAAATTCACAAACATATGGAGGCTAAATAACATTCTTAAACAACTAGTGGGTTAAGGAAGTAATTACAAGAGAAATCAGTAAATATCTCAAGGCAAATGAAAATAAGAGCAGGACATATCAAAACTTATGGGAAGCAAAAAGGCAGTTCTGAGAGGGAAATTTATTGACCTAAATGCCAATATTAAAAAAAGAAGGAGAAAAAACAAAAAATTGAAGAACTAGTAGCTCACCTAATGGAGCTAGAGAAAGAAGAGCAAACTAACTCCAAAGCAAACAGAAGGAAAGAAACAACAAATATTAGATCAGAAATAAATGAAATTCAGAACATGAAAATAAGAGATAATCAACAAAACCAGAAATTGGTTCTTTGAGAAAATCAATAAAATCAATAGACCTTTAGGTAGGGTGACAGAAAAAGAGAGAGAGAGAGGATGCAATGAAATAAAATCAGAAATGGGAAGGGGGAATTACTGATCCCATGGAAAAAAAAGGGGATAATGAGGGGATACTAAGAGAAACTCTATGCTGACAACCTAGACAACTTAGACAAAATGGACAACTTCCTTGAAATGCATGAACAGCCAGCATTGACTTGAGAAGATATAGAGGAGGTCAACAAACCAATCGCAAGTAAGGAGATTGTATCAGTCATCAAAAACCTCCCATAAAAGAAATGTCCAGGATGTTATGGCTTCAATATGAATTTTACCAAGAATTCAAGAAAAAGTAGTATTAATTCTGCTCAAACTCTTTTAAAAAATTGAAGACAATGGAAAATTTCTTAACATTCTATGAAGCCAACATTACCCTAATACCAAAGCCAGACAATGATACTACAAAAAAAGAGTCACAGACCCATCTCTTTAATGAATATAGATGCAAAAATCCTCAACAAAATACTTGCAAATGGAATCCAGCAGTTATTAAAATAATTATACACAATGACCAACAGGTTTTTATTCTAGGTATGCAAGGGTTGTTCAAAACAAGCAAATAAATTGATGCAATACAACACATCAACACTTCAAAAGCCAGATGATCATCTCAACTGATGCAAAAAAGGCATTTGACAAAATTCAGCATCTTTTCTTGATGAAAACACTTCAAAATATAGGAATATAAGGAAACATCCTCAACATGATAAAGGGAATATATGAAAAACCCACAGGTAATATCAACTCAATGAGGAAAGACTGAATGTTTTTCATCTGAGATCAGGAACAAGACAAGGTTGCCCACTGTCACCATTGTAATTCAACATTATGCTGGGAGTTCTAGCTAGAGCAATTAGTCAAGAAAAAGAAATCAAAGGCATCCAAATTGGAAATAAGTAAAACATTCACTGTTTGCAGATGAAAGGATCCTACAGAAAATCCTATAAAAGTGCAGCAAATCTACTAGAGCAAATCAACGAATACAGCAAAGTGGCAGGATACAAGACCAAGATGCCAAAATCAGTAGTGATTATACGCACTAGTAACGAGCAACCTGAGGAGGAAATCAAGAAAAAAATTCCATTTACAATAGCAACCAAAAGAATCAAATACTTAGGAATAAATTTAAGCAAGGACATAAAAGACCTATACACAGAAAACAGAAAAACATAGCTAAATGAAAACAAGGAAGGTCTAAATTAATGGAAGGATTTGCTGTGTACATGGATTGGAAGATTAAGTATAGTAAAGATGTAAATTCTATCCAAATTGATTAATAGGTTCAATGCAATACCAATTAAAATCTGAACAACTTACTTTGAATAAATAGAAAAAACAATAATCAAATTTATCTTGAAAGTGCAGTCTGTCCCAAATAGTATCATGAGAAAGAAAAATGAAGTGGGAGGTCTCACACTACCTGAATTTAAAGCATATTACAAAGCTACAGTGGTGTAAACAGCATGACACCAGCATGAATATATATGTACTGACCAGTGAAATCAAGTTGAGTGTTCAGAAGTGGACACTTTCATCAACACACAACTAATTTTTCATAAAGTGATCAAGTCAACTCATTTGGGACAGAGCTGTCTCTTCAAAAGATGATGCTTGAAGAACTAGATATCCATACCCAAAAGAATAAGAGGACCCCTATCTCACAACTTATACAAATATTAACTCTAAAAGGATCAAAGACCTAAACATTAGAGCCAAGATCATAAAACTTTTAGAAGAAAAGGTAGGGATATAGCTTAAAGATCTTGTAGTAGGAGGTGATTTCCTAGACCTTACACCCAAAGTGTGAGCAATGAAAGAAGAAATAAATAAATAGCATCTCCTCAAAAAAATGAATAATTTTGCATGTCAAATGATTAGGTCAGGAAAGTAAAAAGTCAGCCTAAGCAATGGGAAACAATATTTGGAAACTACATATTGGACAAAAGTTTAATATCCAGAATATATAAAGAGATCCAACAACAAAAATACAAACAACCCAATATAAAAATGGGAAAAAGACATGGATAGACACTTTTTCAAAGAGGAAATACAAATGACTAAAAAGCATGTGAAAACATGTTCAACTTCTGTTGTTATTAGGGAAATGCAAATCAAAGCCACAATGAGATACCATCTCACACCTACTAGAATGGTCATTATCTATAAAATAAAACTGCAAGTACTGGAGAGGATGTGAAGAAATAGGGGCACTTACTCACTGTTGGTGGGAAATATAGCAGAATGCAGCCACTCTGGAAGGTAGTTTGGCATTTCCTCAGGAAGCTAAGGATAGAATTGCCATATGATCTAGCAATTCCTATATTCTTGAAACACTGAAGGCAGGGACATGAGTGGATACATGAATGCTGATGTTTATAGCAGCATTATTCACAATTGCCAAGAGATAGAAATTGCAAAATGTCCATCCATGCATAAGGAATCAACAAATTATAGTATATACATATGATACATATGATAGAATATTACACAGCTGGAGGATGGAAAAATTCATGACATCTGCAACAATGTGGGTGAATCTTGAGGAAATTACATTGAGTGAAATATGCCAGAAATAAAAAGGACAAATATTGTATAGTCTCACTGATATAAACCAACTATAATGAGCAAACAGGATTGAATTCAAAAGCTTGGGTTATCAGGGGTTAGAGAGTGGGTAGAGATTGGGCATTAAATGATTAAGGAGTACAGAATGTTCAATAAGGCTGATTGTAAAGGTTCCTAGACTGTAAGCTCTTACAGCAGTCACATCTATTCCTGACGTTTAACATTTATTTCTAAATTCTGAGAAGCTAGGAACTTTGTATATAACTTGTTAGTTTCCTGGAACTTTCTATAGGTGTGTGACACCTGAGACTCAGAGTTAGAGTTTTGCAGCTCTACAAGTCATCATTACTGCATACAGCAACTGTTGAAGAATCTGAATAAAAGATGAGGCTCCAGTTAGAGATATGAATGAAATGGATCTTGTTAGGACTAAGGTAAATAAGAACACAGGGTAACAGATTATAGTGTCTGTATTGTGAAACTTCAACTTCTTTGTGAGAACAATGAAGAGATGTTTATTTTGTCCAAAATTTAAATTTTCTGGAGCACAATATTTTATTTAACTTCCTTCATAAGTTTAAACAACCTAATTACATTGAACCTAGAACAGGGAATAAGATACTATTATTCTATACAGGTAAAGGTACTACCCCCAATATATTGCACAGTATTTGGGGCAGAAATTTGAAAAGTATTGGCAAAGTCCCCTTGAGTGACTGGGGAAAGATGTGGAACTATTAAACTTCCTCACATGAGAATTCCTGATATTCTCTCAAGCATTAGGTGCTCCAAATTAATAAGCCAAGTGCTTGATCTTGAGGCTTGCCCTTATGAAATGTATCTCTGCAATGGTGATGTTAAGGTTATTTATAACTATGACTGAGTCACCCCTTGAGATTTTGTTACTCAGATGTGGCCTCTCCCTTTAAGCTAACTCTGCATACAAACTCACTACCCTTCCCCCTATGTGGGACATGACTCATGGGGGTGTAAGTCTCTCTGACAATGTGGGACATGAATCCCAGGGATGAGCCTGGCCCTGACACTGTGAGATTGAAAGTGGCTTCTTGACCAAAAGAAGGAAGGAAATGGAACAAAATAAAATTTCAGTGGCTAAGAGATTTCAAATCAAGTTGAAGGGTCATTCAAGAGGTTATTCTTATAAAATCTTCAGCCAGATATTGTGAATTGCCACAATACGTCAAGCCCCAACCAACAGTATTCCTGAAAACACTAAAGAATACTCTGGACTCTAAGATTCTATAAATGTTTTACCTAGTAAGTTTATTTTTTTTTTTTCAGAAACTTTGGGCTTCCAGATTTTTTGTTTATGCCAGATAATCCCTGAAACCCAGAGGTATCAGTCTCTCCAAGAACATCAACCAGTTTCATTCCTCTTAGGTCAACACTCTGTTCCAATATGCAGAAGTTAAAATGGCCATTGCCCAGATATCCCTGAAGATTGAGATAATGACTAATGAAAGGGAGGAGGTATAACTGAGAAATTAGTATTTAACAAATGATTATGATTAGTGACTCATTACGTAGATATTTGTTTTTAGTTTCTAGTGTATTAGAACAGCTAGAAGGAAATACTGCAAATTGTTGAGCTGTAATCCAGTTGCCCTGAACTTTGATAATAATTGTATAGCTATATAGCAAAAAAAAAAAAAAAAGAGTCAGTTGCCCGTGTATGTATGGATCTACTTCTGGATGTTTTATTCTGTTCCACTGATCTATATATCTACCTCTGACAATATCACACTGTCTTAGTTAACCTGCTTTTATTGTAGTGCTTAAAATTGGGTAGAGTGCAATACTAGGGGTCAATACAGGGAGGAGGGATAATGGGTATGGTGTATTTGGGTTTTTCTTTTTTCTTTACATTTCACTTACTGGAATAATGCAAATCTTCTAAAATTGAACATGGTGATGAATGCACAATTATGTGATGATATGGTGAACCATTGATTGTATACTTTGGATGGATTGTATGGTGTGTGAATGTATCTCAATATAATTACATTAAAAAAGAGATCTTCCTCATTTCTGCTAGGTGTTTAAAAATATAATAAGCACTTTCTTGGAAATCTCTACACTGCTAAAGATTTACTGTAAGGGAAGCAGGGCAATTCACAGAAGGGAATATACACTTACAGTTTTTAAATCATTTACACTAATAAAACCTAGATGGTGTATTATTTCAAATACTTTGTGACCTTTATTTCTCAAGCAGTGAAAAATTCCATTTCATTTCCTTATTGTAAATAAGCCATAGTTCAAATTTTAATAGTTGTGACAACCATAGGTCATATTATCTTCCCCTGTTGTCTAACCTGTCAGTACTTTCTTAGATTTCCAAATCATTCACAACCCCTTGAAGGTGGATTTGACATTTCTTTCAAGGATAGGTATAGCTTTCTTAAAAGAAACAAACAAACAAGCAAACAAACAAGGAATCCATTAGTTTTTGTCAAATGAAGAATCACAAATGCTTATGATCCACCATACCTCAAAGGAAAGAATCAACCAGGAATTGTACATGACACTACAAAATCCCAGACTTCTACATGGCATCTATTCTCCAATGGTACAGTCCATCATCTCAGTTCTACTGGCAAAGTGATGGTTCCCTTTACAATGCCCTTCTCATTATGGGAGGTTAATATAAGTATTTTAATTGCTTTTGCTAGGTCCATTTTGTCTCCTGAAACCATTCTGATAACAGTTTAGTGATCATGGTGGAGACAGCACCCAGACTCAGTTCTAGAATATGGTTTGGTTGAGACTTAGCAAAGTAATGTGCCAAAGTTCAAAGATAGCACATGAACTACTACAAATTTATCCAATGTGATAGTCACTTTTTTTTCACACAGAGCATGTGTTTGTTAATTTTATGCCAACTTCACCAGGTTATAATGTACTGCTGCTTGATAAACACTTGCCTAGGTATTGCTGTGCAGATATTTTGTAGATGTGATTAGCATCCATAATCAGTTGACCTTAAGTAAAGGAGATTTCCTCTGATATGTGGGTGGGCCTCATCCAATCACCTGGAGGTCTTAAGAACAAATAACTGAGGATTAGAGAAAGAAGAAATTCTCCATCAGAACTACAACATTTCCTCTGCTTGGAATTTCCAGATTTCCCTCTCCCCTATGGATTTAGGTCCTAAGATTTCATCATTAACTCTAACCAGAATATGCAGCTTACCATCCTCCCCTATGAATCTGACATGCCAGGCCCCACAGTTGTGTGAACCAATTCCTTAAAATTAATTGATTTTTACAGACACATACATATCATGGTTCTTCTTCTCTGGAGAGCCCTGACTGATCATGGCATATATATCTGGCCTCTAAATCAGGGTTTGAAGGGTGATTGATCTGTAACAGGAAAGTTGTTTAAAGGTGGATACACTTCATCACCCTCTAGTACACTATGGTGCTGTTTCTGATACCTGCTAGTGTGTCTTAGTTTGCCAGGGCTGCTGCAACATAGAACATTAGACCAGTTGCATTAACATAAATTTATTGCCCCACAGCTCTGGAGGCTGGAAATCCAAATCAAGATGTCAGTAAGGCCATGCTTCCTCTGAAATTTGTAGCATTCTGGTGGTGGCTGACAATCTGTGATTTTCCTTGACTTGTGGCATAATTCAATCTCTGCCAATGTCATAGGCCTGCCTTTCTTTCTGTGTCTCTTTCTCTGTCTCTCTTTCTCTTCCTTACTTTCTGTCTAATTTTGCTTTCCTTATAAGGAAGTCAGTCATATTGAATCTGGCCTCATCTTAACTAATAAAAACTTTAAAGATCTTATTTGCATGTAAGTTCTCATTCACAGGGTTGAGGATTAGGATTTGAAAATGTTTTTTAAGGGTGAGGGGGAAGGCACAATTCAATCCATATGAAGTACCCTCATATGTCTTGCAAAATGTACACCTATAGGCATCTAATGTGAGTCAGAATTGTATCAGAATTATGCTGCTAGGTAGAAGAAAGGGCCAACATTGGAATCAAGATAAGTCTCCCATTTCAGACAGCAATTGTATTTTCTCCAAGTATATAAAACTTAGACACATTTCATATCATGAGGATAGTTTCTTACCAAAAGTCCTCAACAGGTCTACATAAGAGATGAATTTTTCTAGTTAATATAACTTCAACCCTCTAATGCCAGAAGAATATTTCCTCCCTCATGAGTTTGGGTTACTTTAAAAAATCTTCTTCTGTTAACTTGATCTTGAAAAGCATTAAGCCTACCACTCTTCTGGTTCTCTTCTCTGCTCAGTGAGAGTGTGAAAAAGTACTGCCATCAATATAAAGCTCTAAATACACCATCAAGTGTGATTCTCCTTAACCCAGCATTCAAAACCATCTATGACCTTCTGCCATTCTGGTTTATATTCCATTTCAGTAACCTTGGTGGCATACTTCCCCAAATATTACCTACACTTTTCTGTTTCTGATACCTTACTTATGCCATTCACCACACATGAACTAATCTCTCTGTCCCCTACTCTGTCCAAAAATCTTTATGCTTCAAATTCCACCAGTCCACTTTTTTTTATGAAGTCTACTCTGATAGGCCCAGCTACCAATCATCTATATATACTTAGTTTAAATAGCACTGTGTTATCCCTTTATTATTCATCTTACATGTCCTTTGTGGTAGTCATGTCTTCAGGAAAAAACAGATTGTATTTATCTCACTACTTAGCATAGCAGGTGAATGGGGATATAGTAGGTTCTCAATAAATATTTTCTGACTGAATATATGGATATTTTATAACAGAAGAGTAAATAAAGAAAGCTTGAGAATGTTAAGAATTTTACTGAAGGCATAGTGCTTATTTATATTGACATTGTTAACAAACTATAGAATTATCCAAAGATCCAGTGTACAATTACGCATGTACCATCCATCACCACAATTTTTGTTCAATTTTTAGAATATTTTCATTACTCCAGAAAAGAAATAAAGACAAAAGAAGGTAACTCAAATCCTCCCTAACCACCCCTATTATTTATTCATAGTATTGGTATAGTATATTTGCTATGCTGATGAAAGGATGTTAAAATGTTAACTGCAGTATATAGTTTGCAATAGGTATATAGTATATAGTTTGCAATAGGTATAATTTTTCTTATAGGCCCTTCTATTATTAACTTCTAGTTTTAGTGTCATACAGTTGCTCTAATTCATGAGAGAGATTTCTAATATTTGTACAGTTAATCATGAACATTGCCCACCACAGATTCACTGTTTTATACATTAACATCTTTTAACCTCCAACTTTCCTTCTAGTTACATACATGACTATAAGCTTACCCTTTACAACACATTCACAGCACTGTTACTCATTCCACAATGTGTTACCATTGCCTGTGTCCACTTCCAAATATTTAAGTTCACCCTAGTTGAACATTCTTCTCATAATAAGCAACTGCTCCCCATTCTTTAGCCCCATTCTATATGCTGGCAACTTATGTTTCATGTTTATAAGTTTACATATTATAACTAGTTCATATCAGTGAGACCTGCAATATTTGTCCTTATGTGTCTGTCTTATTTCACTCAATATAGTGCCCTCAAGTTTTCTTCATCAGCCCATTTTTTAAAGATGGTTTTGTTCACACACCAAACATTCCACCCTAAGGAACCATTGATGGTTCCCTGTATAGTCATGTATTTATGTATTCACCAGTTGCTTTTTTTGAACTTTGATTTTCTACCTTATGTTCACCCAGTGTTTTCATTATATGCTTCTTTTCTTTTGCCATATCTTCTTTAAACTTTTTGAATTGATCTAGCATTAGTTGTTTCAATTCCTGTATCTCAGTTCAAGTGTAAATTGTTCATTTGACTGGGCCATAACTTTGTTTTTCTTAGTGTAGGTTGTATTTTTCTGTTGTCTAGGCATCTGGTTTCCTTGGGTTTTCCCAAATCAGAATCAGGTTTTCCCAGACCAGAATGGGCTCAGCTCTCAGAAGGAGGCAATATTCAGCATCAGATTTCCCTGAGGGTGTGTCTTACAGGACTGATACACCCTGTGAGGCCTAAATCCACTGTTTTTTTCTGCCCAAGAAGTGGCTCCTGTAAGCCTGTAGCTCCAGACTGGTGTTAAGGAGGTGTGGCCCATGGCTGTTTTCCCCCAGGCTCTGGAGTCTGGATCTGAATAGGAAGTGGGTAGTAGAGCTTGACACCACTTCTTTCCTCTTAGGGAAGATAGACCCCCTGGGGAGATATCATTTGCATTTGGATAGTCTCTCTGACTCTGCTATCTCCATCCTTGTATGTGTCAGAGTGCTGGGAACTGAAAATGGCTGAGGCTTTCTCCACTGAGCTCACTGAGGTACAGAACCTCCCTTCACAGCCAGTTCACAGCCGCCCTCAATTCCACCCATTGGCCAGAGACAGCACCAGGGCCTCTTGGATCCCCCTCCCTCCCAGAGAGGTACACTGGCTCTCCAAGATCAGTCATCACCAAAAGCCTCTGTCTCCTTCTTGGGGATTCATAAGTTTCATCGAACAGTCAGCATTTGTTAATTAAAACCTCAGTTGGAGCTGGGCTGAGGTATATTAACTTGTTCAGAGAGTGCTGCTCTCTAGCACAGAAAGGCTTTGCAGTTTGGGCTGCAGTTATTCCAGATTATTTACTAGCTCTTCCTGCTTGTTTATTAATTGTTCCAGGGAGAACAACTAGTTTACACTCTTCTCTATACCAAATTTTCTTCCCTCTATAATTTTTATTTTTTGAAGCCAAATGAAGCAGGATCTATACACAAAGAGGCACATGTGCACACACACACACAAACACACAAACACAGAGGACCAGTCAATCTACCAAACTATATATAGCCCTTTTTTCCAGAATGATTTTCTACAGGTATCTCAGATAAGCCTCAGTTCCCTAGGTTTATATCAATTGATATAACTATATGGTGTAGTAGAACAAATATGGACTTTAGATTCATAAAGATTTTAATTTGAATTTGGTCTCAATTTCTAGCTGTTTGCAATTAAGCAATGTATTTGACATCTCTAAGCCTTAGTTTCTACACTTTTACTAAATTTGTAAAATTGGAGAAGACAGGATTATTATGAAGGTTACATCAGATAGTATATGTGCCAGTTTGAATGTATTATGTCCCCCAAAATGGCATTATCTTTGATGCAATCTTGTGTGTACAGATGTGACTGTTGACTAGATTGCAATTCTTTGAGTGCTTCCATGGAGACGTAACCCACCCAACTGTAGGTGAGAACACTAATTAGATAATTCCCATGGAGGTGTGGCCCTGCCCATTCAACATGAGCCTTGATTAGTTTACTAGAGAACTATGTAAGCTCAGACAGAAGCAGTGAGCTTGCTACAGCCAAGAGGGATACTTTGAAGAATACATAGGAACTGAGAAAAGAGGAGCTGCAGATGAGAGACACTTTGAAGACAGCCATTGAAAGCAGACTTTTGCTCCAGAGAAGCTAAGAGAGGAAAAATGCCCCCAAAGCAACCAAGGGTGACATTTTTGAGGAACTGCAGCCTAGAGAGGAATGTCCTGGGAGAAAGCCATTTCAAAACCATAACTCTGAGCAGACATCAGCTGCATGCCTTCCCAGCTAACAGAGGTTTTCTGGAAACCATTGGCCATCCTCCAGTGAAGGTACCCCATTGTTGATGATTTACCTTGGACACTTCATGGCCTTAAGACTGTAACTTTGCAACCAAATAACCCCCCTTTTTAAAAAGCTAACCCATCTCTGGTGTTTTCCAAAAAGGCAGCATTAGCAAACTGGAACAGTATATACAGCACACAACCTAGTAGTGGCTGTCATATGGTAGATGTTAAATGTAATTTCCATTCCAATTTCAAAGTAGTATTTTGGGTATTTCATTATATATTTGAATACTTGAGGTTATCTCTAGCTATTTCTCATGTACACATTTCTCTCTTCCTGAATCAAAGTAAAAAACAAAAGATCATTTATTTTATTTTATTTACAAAGGTTCTAATATTGTCCTGTATAGACAGTAAACACTTAAGAAATGCTTATTAAAATTATACTTCATTGTCTTATCTGGTAAATGTACTAAAAATATTGAATATGTACTTTAAATGGGTGAACTTTATAGTGTGAAAATTATATCCTGATAAAGCAGTTTAAAATTAAAAAAAAAAAAACCTCATCCAACACTAGTTTACAACCCATCAATGAACAAAGGAGGCTGAGATTGATATAAATATTTTTTGGTAGGCATTTACACTGTTTGCCAATATCTGGTCATCCTCTACTTCCAGGCACATGAGAAAATTCCATTTCAAATATTCCTTGAAATTAGACATGGCCAATTGACTTGCTCTGGCTAATGAAATATGAATAGAAGTAGTTTGTATCAGACCAGGCTGGAAATATTTCATTGCTGGTGCTTGCTTATCTTTCCAGCCCTTCTTCCCCTCTGAGACAAAGGCAGATATATCAGGGCCAAAAGATTGAAGCAGCCAGGATTGCTGAGTATGAAGGACAGTTGCCCAGTAGAGTTATGCAGAACTAGAATAGGTTTTTATTAAACAAGAAATCAATATTTGTTATAATAAACTGTGTTTAGCAGAATTACAAAGTGGCCCCAATATTCCTGATGTACATGTCCTATCTAATCCCATATCCTAAAGTGTGATGGTGGGACCTGTGAATGTAATGGGAGAGTTACTCCCTTGATTAGTTTCCTTATATGGCAAAGGTGAAAGTATACTTACATTTGTTACATTATATGACTTCCTTTCAGAAAACTGGTGTGGTAATCTCCTGCTGACATTGAAATAATAAACTTCTATATTGTGAGAGGGCCATGTGCTAGGAACTAAAGGCAACCTCTAGGTGCTGACAGCATCCCCCAACCAGCAGCCAGCAAAAAAAGCTGGTATCTCAGTCCTATAACCTTAAAGAACTTCTGCCAGTTTGAATGATCTTGAAAAAGAACAAGCCTCAGATGAGATGGCAAACCCAGGTGACTCTGATTTCAGCCTGATGGGATATGAGCAAAGAAACTAGCTATGCTGGGCCCTGATTTTTGACCTACAGAAACTGTTAAATAGTAAGTGGATATTGCTTAAGTTGCTAAGTTTGTCATAATTTGTTATGCAGCAATAGAAAATTAATAACATAAATCATTTAGAATTTGTTGTTGTTTATTTTGGATAATCTATCCTACCTTCACTGAAATAACATTCCAGCCAAATATTTTAAGGATCCCACTCTTAATAAGGAAATAAAAAAGGCTTAATGGCTAGTTCTTCCTTTGTAAATGAAGTTATTCTGTTGAATTTTAAATAATACTGTTTAAGTTTTTCCATTCTAATTATTTGCTTTTCATTTTACTGCATGATTAAAATGAGATGATCATGAAAATAATCAAAATGGAATATTCTAGAGGAATGATTTTCATAACTAGAGAAAATGAGCATTCTTGAAATAATATAGCACATGAGTATTTTTAGTTTTACACATTAAACCAAAATGTCATCATTATGTTTTCTCTTTAAGTTAAAAAGATTAGTACTAATTACATTGGTTTCTGGTTGAGTTGATCATAATTTTCTGCAGAAGAAATTCTATAATACAATTATTTCCTAATAGGTAAACACATAATTTTACATTTAATGACTCTGAAGAACCAAGCCCTTAAATGGAAATATTTTTAGATTAAAAATGCACTGAATGTATGGATTTTACAAAGAAAGTGCACTAGAACACTATTAGAGCATGGTTTAAATAATGTAAACATTTAAATAGGGTAGGGGACAAATATCTTAAAATAATTAAAAAGCCAAAGTGGTAAAATATTGTCACAGCTATATGTATAAGGTAAAACCTGCATTATTAAGTGTTGTTCCATCACATGGCCAGGCTTACATATTAGTGAATAGTCAAATGCAAACATAGTAAGACTAGGAGGCTCCCAGAAGTCTTCCCACTCCAATTCTGTACCTTATCTCTCAGTTCCCAAATGCCTGTATCTATTATTAGAGAAACATTTATATAGCTTCTTATTCCTTGTCCTACTCTACATGGCAAATATATCTGGGAGGAATATGTCATTATTCATACATATTTTTAGTAGAAATGATTTATCATATCCTATCATGAAAACATATCTTGATAGTAAATAAACAAAAATTAAATCAGTTTCATGACAACAATAATAATATGGAAAAATTTCACGAAAAAACTCAGCTGAATTTTTCAATAATTAGTTTAAACACACTAAATAAAATAAATTTAAAAACTTTAATTAAAAATAATGCCTGTGGGAACACCAGGAGGAAGATGGCAGCATAGAGAGGAGTGGAAGCTAGTTATTTCCCCTGGAACAACTCATAAACAACCAGGAGCAACTAGAATATAATCTGGAATAACTGCTGGGAGACAAATGTGACTGTCCATACGTCCTACACTAGCCTGGATTGGGAGGAATGCCCGAGATCAGAGCATAAAATCTCCAAGTAAATACTGTGGACTTGAGGCAAGAGCCCCTCCCCCATGGCAGCCCAATCTGCAAATCCTTGCTGTGGTAGACAGCAGCACTCTCTGAACAAGTGACTATACCTAAGCCAGGCTCCAAATGAGTTTTTTTAAATTAAATTCAGTTTCATAGAAATACATTCACACACCATAAAATGATCCATGGTGTACAACCAACTGCCCACAGCACCATCACATAGCCATGCCTTCACCACAACAATCCATTTCTGAACATTTCAGAAAGAACCAGAAAAAGAATAAAAAACAAAAGCAAAAAAGAATGCCCAAATCATCCCCCATCCCATGCCATCCTCCACTCAGTTTTCGACCTCATTCCTCCACCCATCCATCCACACACTAGACAAAGGGAGTGTCATCCACAAGGTTTCCAGAATCACACCATCATCCCTTGTAATCCACACTGCTATACAATTGTCCTCAGGCGTCCAGACCACTGGGTGGGAGCTCAATAGCTTCAGGCATTCACCTCCAGCCATTCCAACACATTAAAATCCAAGAGGTGTTATCTATACAGTACATAAGAATGTCCACCAGAGTGATCTCTCAACTCCATTTGAAATCTCTCAGCCACTGAAACTGTATTTTGTTTCATTTTGCACCCCCCTTTTGGTCAAGAAGATACTCTCAATCCCATGATTTGGGGTCCAGACTCATCCCTGGGGGTCATATCCTGCACTGCCAGGGAGGTTTACAACCCTGGGAGTTGGGTCCCATGCTGGGATGTGGGCAGCAAGCCCACCTGCTGAGGTGGCTCAGCTAGAGAGAGAGAGAGGGCCACATCTGTGCAACAAAGAGGTAGGTACTCATGGGAAGAATCCTAGGCAAAATTATATGTAAGTTTAGCCTCTTCTTTGCAGTAACAAGCTTTATAAGGGCAAGTCCCATGATAGATGGCTCAATACATCAAACCAGCAGTCCTAATGTTCGTGAGAACATCAGCATCAGTCCAGATGAGGAAACCAAACACTTGCACACATTCCCCCAGCTCCTCAGGGAGTTCTGTAAATATATTTTTATTCTCTGCCCAAATTGCATTAGGATGTGTCACTATTTCACTCTAACCTATACTAACCTACCCTGTCTGATTTCCTTTTCAAAGTTCCATGTAATTGTGGTGTTTGAACAAACTGACTGTAGAGTTATACTGTTTAGAAAATATAGATCCTGCACCAAACAGACATCTCTTCCCTTGGTCTCACATGGAAGTTGAAGTCTTAAAACACAGTCCATTTTGACCTTCACCCTTTGGCCTGGTTTGCCATAGTCTTAACCAGATCTATTCCATTCATATCACTAATTGAAGTCTCGGCTCTTTTTTACCTTTTTTTTTTAGCAGTTGCTGTATGTGCTAATACTGACATTCATATCTGCTGAATTCTAGCTCTAAGTTTCAAGTGTCACAGAGACACCCAGTGTTCCAGAGACCAATCAGGTTATACACTAAGGGATCAGCATCTCAAAGTCTGGAGATAGCCATTACAATTCAGCAATATATTTGACTGCTGTAAGAGCCTACAATCTAGGGACCATTACAATAATCGTTCCCCTCTTCGACTGTGTTCTAAGATTCATTTCTGAGTTTATGCACTGTAGTCAGTCCATATTGGTGAGGCATTATAGTGTTTGCCTTTATTTATGGCAGTATTTCACTCAAAATGCTGGTACAGGATCCATTCACCTCGTTACATGTCTCACAGCTTCACTCCTTCACATAGTTGCTCAATATTCCATTGTATGCATACAGCACAGTTCACCATTCTCCAACTGAGGTTTTAATTTAAAAATGTTGACTGCTCAATATAAGCTATGAATCCCCAGCAAGCAGACAGAGGCTTTTGTAATGACTGAACTTGGAGAGCCAAAGCATCAATCTGGAAGTGAGGGGGAGCTCAGAGGATTGGATGCTGTCTCTGGCTGATGGGTGAAACTGAGGGTGGCCATGGACTGGCCCTGAAGGTGGAATTTCTGTCCCTTTTTTCAGCTCAGTGGAGAAAGCCTCAGCCATTTTCAGTTCCCAGCACTCTGACTCAGACAAGGGTGGAAATAGCAGTCAGATAGACTATTAAAATGCAAACGATATCTCCCCAGGTGGTCTATCTTCCCTAAGAGGAAAGAGATGGTGTCAAGCTCTACTACCCACCTTTCTTTCAGATCCAGACCCCAGAGCCCGGAGGAAAATAACCATGGGTCACACCTCCTTAACACCAGTCTGGAGATACAGGCTGACAGGCACCACCTGCTGGGCAGAAAACACAGTGGCTTTAGGCCTCACAGGGTGTATCAATCTTCTAAGACACACCCTCAGGGAAACCTAACTCTGAATATTGCCTCCTTCTGAGACCTGAGCCCATTCTTCTCTGGGAAAAGCTGATTGGGGTAACAAAGGAATTATGCCTAGAAAACAGAAAACTAGAGCCTACACTAAGAAAAATGAAGTTATGGCCCAGTCAAAGGACAAAACTTCCATCTCAACTGAGATACAGGAATTGAAACAACTAATGCTAAATCAATTCAAAAAGCTTAGGGAAGATATGGCAAAAGAGAAGTGTATAATGAAAACCCTGGTTGTACATAAGGTAGAAAACAAAAGTTCAAGAAAACAACTGGCAGGATATATGGAAATGAAAGGCACAACACAAGAGATAGACACAGTGGAGACATAAAACAGCAGATCTCAAGAGACAGAAGAAAACACTCAGGAACTGGAGAGCAAGAAACCTGAAAGCCTACACACAAAAGAAAAGTTAGAGAAAAAATGGAAAAACATGAGCAGTGTCTCTAGGAAGAGAATGACAACATGAAATGCAGGAATGTGTCATGGGTTTTCCAGAAGGAGAAGACAAAAGAAAAGGGGCAGAAACAAAAATAGATGAAATAATCAATGAAAATTTCCCATCTCTTATGAAAGACATAAAATTAGAGATCCAAGAAGAACAGCATACCCCAAACAGAATAGATCTGAATAGACCTATGCCAAGACACTTAATAATCAGATAATCAAACATCAAAGATAAAGAGAGAATCCTGAAAGCAGCAAGAGAAAAGCTATTCATCACATACAAAAGAAGCTTGATAAGACTATGTGTGGATTTCTCAGTAGAAACCATGGAGGTAAGGAGACAGTGTTGTGATATATTTAAGATACTGAAAGAGAAAAGACACCAAGCAAGAATCCTATCTCCAGAAGAACTGTCCTTCAAATATGAGGGAGAGCTTAAAATATTCTCTGACAAAGAGGCAATGACACAGTTTGTGAACAAGATACTTTCTCTACAGGAAACACTAAAGAGATCACTACAGACAGAAAGGAAAAGACAGGAATGAAACATTTGAAACACAGTTTTGGGAGATAGTTGCACAGCAATGTAAGGACACTGAACAAAGATGACTGTCAGTATTGTTGAAACAGCAAGGTTAGGAGCATGTGGTACACCAGAAGTAAAGAGGAAAGATAAAGACTGTGACTGTATAACTTAGTGAAACCTAGGGTGCTCAATGATTGTGATTAAAGGTACAAGCATGTATGTTTTTACATGAGGTGAAACAAGTGAATGTCAACATTGCAAGGTATTAAAAATAGGGTGGGATGGGGAAAATACAATCAATGTAAAGTAGATATTATAATTAGTGGAAACATTGTATTATGCTTTCTTTAATGTAACAAAGGTAATATACCAAAGCTAATTGGTGATGTCTGACTCTTTATTCTACCTTGGTTTAATGCTATCTTTCTTTTTATTGCTTCTTAGCTGTCATGTTTCTTTTTTTCTCTTTCTTTTTTCTTTTATCTCTCTACCTTCTTTGACTCTTCCTCCTTCTTTGTGGAAGAAATGGAGATGTCCTTATATAGATGGTCATGATCATGGTGAATAAGTAAATACATGACTATACAGGGAACCATCAATTGTTTACCTAGGATGGAATATATGGTGTGTGAACAAAAGCATCTTAAAAAATGAGTTGGTGAAGAAATCTTGAGGACACTATATTGAGTGAAATAAGACAGACACATAAGGACAAATATTGCAGGGTCTCACTGATATGAACTAGTTATTATATGTAAACTCATAGACATGAAATATGAGTTACCAGGAAATAGAATGGGGCTAAAAAATGGGGATCAGTTGCTTGTTATGAGAAGAATGTTCAGCTAGGTTTAACTCAAAAATTTGGAATTAGACAGAGCTTATGGTAGCATGTTGTGAGAATGGCTAACAGTGCTATATGGCCTGTGAATTTGGTAGAAAGGGTAAGCTCAGTGTCACATATGCCACCAGAAGGAAAGTTGGAAGTTAAAAGATGGGAATGTATGAAGCAGTGAATCTTTTTGTGGACAGTGTCCATGATTAACTGTACAAGTATTAGAAATCTCTTTCATGAACTAGAGCAAATGCATGACATTAAAACTAGAAGTTAATAATAAAGGGGCATATAGGAAAAAAATACCTACTGCAAACTACATACTACAGTTAGTAATTTTTTTAACATTTCTTGTTAACAGTAACCATTGTACTATACCAATACAATGGAACATTAATGGAGGGGGATGGTTAGGGGTATGGGAGGTTTAAAGTTTCCTTTTTTGTCCTTATTTCTTTTCCGTAGTAATGAAAATGTTCTAAAATTTTTTAAAAAATAATTTTGGGGGATGAATGCATATCCATATGATGGTACCATGGGCAATTGATTGTTCACTTTGGATCTCTGGATAATTGTATGTGCTGTGAACAATCTCAATAAGAAATAATGCTTGTGGGAAAATTATTCAAAATATAACAATTTTTTTAAAAAAATAAAGATTTTTTCAACTGTTTGTGGAAAAAAACCAAAAACTGTTGATTAAACAAGATAAGAGTTTGCTTACTTCTTTTTAATGTAATTTTACTGAAATATATTCAAATACCATACAGTCATCTAAAGTGTAAAATAATTGTTCACTTTCCTCCTATAATTGTGCATTCAACACCACATTCAATTTTTGAACATTTTCATCACTCCAAAAGATAAAAATGAAAAGAAGAGATGAAAATAAAAGTAAAAGAGAACATTCAAAGCATCCCATACCCCTCCCCTACCCCTCATTTACTTTTTTAATTGAAATATATTCACATAACAATCTTCCAAAATGTAAAACAGTTGTTCGTGTTATCATCATATAGTTGTTCATTCATCACCACAGTCAATTTTTTAGCATTTTCATTACTTCAAAAACTGAAAATAAGAATAAAAATGAAAGTAAAAAGAACACTCAAAATTTCCCATATCCCCCTCCTCCCTATTACTCATTTACTTTTCATCCCCATTTTTTCTACTCATTGTTCCATACACTGAGTAAAGGTAATGTGAGCCATACGGTTGTCACAATCACATGGTCACAGCATACAAGCTATATGGTTATATGAACGCCTTCAAGAATCAAGTATACTGCATTGCAATTCAACAATTTCAGGTATTTCCTTCTAAATATTCTAATAAACTAAAAACTATAAAGGGATATCTATATAACATATAAGAGTTACCTCAAGAATGACCTCTCAACTCCATTTGAAATTTCTCAGCCATTGAAATTTTATTTTGTTTCAATTCTCCTTTCCCTTTTGGTCCAAAAGCCTTCCTCAATCACATGATGCAGGGTCCAGGCTCACCCCTGGGAGTCATGTTCCATAATGTCAGCAGATTTATACCCCTTGGAGTCATGTCCCACATAAGGGGGGTGGGTGGTGAATTCACCTGCTGAGTTGGCTTAGAGAGAGAGGCCACATCTGAGCAACAAAAGAGGCCCTTTAGGGGTGATACATAGGCACAATTATGAGTAGGATTAGCTTCTCATTTGCATTATCAAACTTTGTAAAGGCAAGCCCCAAGATTGAGGGCTTGGCCTACTAAGATTTTGGTCCCCAATGCTTGTGAGAATATCAGGAATTCTCCAGCTGAGGAAGTTTAATATTGCCACATTTTTCCACAGTCCTTCAAGGGGGATTTGTAAATACTTTTTACTCTCTGCCCAAATTACTCTGGGTTGTACCCAGGCTTCATGCTAACCTGTATGAACAACAAGGCCTCACTCCCTAGTCAAGGATCCATGTAATTATGACCCTTGAGTGAACTGACCATACAAGTTAAATTATATAGTGTGCTAAAGAAAATATAAATTTTGCACCATATACCCATTTCTTCCTCTAGTCCCACACAGAAGTCAAAGTTTTAAAACATGGTGTGCTGGTTTAGATGTATTATGTCCCCCAAAACTCCATTATCTTTGATGCAATCTTGTGTGGGCAGATGTTATTAGTGCTGATTAGATTGTATTTCTTTGAGTGTTTCCATGGAGATGTGACCCACCCAACTGCAGGTGATAACACTGATTAGATAATTTCCATGGAGATGTGGCCCTGCCCATTCAGCATGATCCTTGATTAGTTCATTGGAGCCCTATAAAAACTCAGACAGAAGGAGAAAGCTTGCTACAGCCAAAAGGGACACTTTGAAGAATGCACAGTAGCTGAGAGAGGAGCTGCAGATGAGAGACACTTTGAAGATGGCAGTTGAAACAGACTCTTGCACTGGAGAAGCTAAGAGAGGAAAAATGCTCCCAGAGCAACTGAGAGTGACATTTTGAAGAGGAGCTGCATCCTAGAGAGGAGCATCCTAGGAGAGAGCCGTTTTAAAATCAGAACTCAGAGCAGACACCAGCCACATGCCTTCCCTGCTAACAGAGGTTTTCTGGATGCCATTGCCCATCCTCTGGTGAAGATATTCAATTGTTTATGCATTACCTTGGACATTTTATGGCCTTGAGACTGTAACTGTGGTTGGTGGATAACCTGGGACACAAGGTCTGAGCAACATGCTGCTCTGTGGGTTCCTGGGCCCCCAGGGTGAGACATTCATGACTCTCAGCTCTGTGGCTGACAGAGAGGCTTACATCTGAGAGTTAGACAAGAGGGTTTCTTGCTCCCCACATCCAGGACCTCAGTGGCTGGAGAAGAAAACAGTTTTGTTCTGACTCTAGGAGTAGGCCTACAGACTGCATGGAGAGATCCAGGCAAACAACAACTTCCTAAAGAAGAAAAGCTGTGAAATATCCTCCATCATTGGATGCTTATTGCTCAGACCATCTGAGAGTGAAAAACAAGGGGAAGATTGTTGATGGCAGATCTTTGACAATGCAAATGCTGGAATCAGTGACCTTCACTGATGTAGCTATTGACTTTGATGTTGAAGGGTCGGCATTGATGGACACAACCCAGAGAAACATGTTCAGAAAATTTATGCTGGAGAGTATCAGTCATCTGCTGTAAGTGGGGTATCAGCTCGGCAAATAAGAAGTGGTTTCCCAGTTGAAACAAGGAGAGAAACTGTGGAGGGAAGGATTAGAATTTCTTCAGGGACAGAGTACAAGCAGACAAAATGACTATGGAAAATAAGAAATGATAACCATGCCATGTATCTGTGATAAGAACAAATACACTATCCAGTCAAAGCAGCATATTTATAACATTGGAAAGGATCCCTTTGAAAGTAATGATTTAGGAGATTTAATTGACTTCGTATTGACTGACATGGAAAAAAAACCCTATCTAAATGAACAATTTCAGAAAGATATCAATTACCAGTCATTCGTTAGTAGACATAAGCAAATTCAGTATGGAAGTAACAACATACTTCCATATATCTGCCATCTATGTGGGAAATCCTTCAGTCAATGTCGTAACCTTAAGGAACATGAGAGAACTCACACTGGGGAGAAATCATATGTCTGCCATCTATATGGGGAATTCTTCAGTCATCATGGCAGCCTTAGGCAACATGAGAAAACTCACACTTGTGATAAACCATATGTTTGCCATCTTTGTCATAAATACTTCACTAATAGTTTACCCTCAGACAACATATGAGAACACACAGTGGGGAGAAACCATATGTCTGCCATCTATGTGGGAAATCCTTCAGTCATTGCAGTGGCCTTAGGGAACATGAGAGAACTCACACTGGGGAGAAACTGTACATCTGCCATCTATGTGGGATATCCTTCAGTCATCTTGCTGGCCTTAGGCAACATGAAAAAACTCACACTGGTGAGAAGCCATATGTTTGCCATCTTTGTGGTAAATACTTCACCAATGGGCTTATCCTCAGACAACATATGAGAACACACACTCAGGAGAAACTATGCATCTGCCATCTATGTGGGAAATCCTTAAGTCAAAGTGGTAAACTTAGGGAACATGAGAGATCTCACACTGGGGAGACATCATTTATCTGCTGTTTATGTGGGAAATCTTTCAGTTGATGTTGGAACATTAGACAACATGAGAGAACTCACACTGTGGAGAAACCATATGTATGCCATCTATGTGGGAAAGACTTCAGGTATAGTTCAACTCTCAGATGATATGTGAGAACTCACATTGGGGAGAAACCAAATGTCTGCCATTTATGAGGGAATCCTTCAGTCAATGTGGTACTCTTAGGCAACCTGGGAGAATTCACACTGGGAAGAAATCATATGTCAGCTTTTAATGCAAGGAAGACTTCACTAATTGATCCTCAGACAACATGAGCTACAACACTGGGGGAAGACATGTCTGCCATCTATGTGGGAAAACATTTAGACATAAAGCTGTCTTTAGGAACATCAGAGAACTCATTAAATATGTTGTGCATATGGAAGAGTTTTCAGACGCAGCTACCACCTTTAAAAAGTTAAAAAAAAGTCACAGAGTAATGTAAATCTCTGTCAATATAATCAATGTCTAAATGTCTTTATTTACAGTCTATCCTTAATAACATGATTGCTCTCTCCTGGGAGGAATACTATGTAATTATCTATAATAGATTTCAGCTCATCTCCAGCTTGGTGTATACAAGCATAGCTCAGAGTAGGAATAACTACAAACCAGAAAACTGGATAGGAAAGACATTATCAGTAGGAGGAAACTCTAAGGGAACTCTAGGAAATAATTATTGATAGCATTATTACTGAATGAAGAAATGTACGAAATCCTTTACTTATGGAGGAATATGTGGAATATATGTGAAGTTTCACATTTTATAAAGTATTCTCTGTATATATATGCATTGAAGAAAAGTCTTTGGTGGCTTTGAATTTATTCATCAATGCTTAATTTCCCATACTATGGAAATGTCAACACTAAAATCAAATCAAAATGAATTCAGCTGGAGTTCACATCAGGAATATCAGACTAGGGAAAATATCTAACAAGAATGCTTTACAACAAAATTCAACCATGATTTCAGAGTTTTTCCTACTAAACTACTAATGAAAACTAAATTAAAATGTAGGATTTTGAAGTGATCTGGGAGTGCTGAATGCAGAATTTTGTAATGAGTTGTAGGCAAGGAAATCAAAGTTTTTCTGTGTCTTTGCAAATGCTTATGAAGTAAAAGCTGTACCTGAAAATTCTGTAATGTTGGTCAGCTTCTATTTTTTCACACAACTCTAAACATAAATAAGATGACTCTGTTAAACCAGGGAAATTTGAACATTAACTGAATAATGTACAGACCAAGATTATGTGTCATAAATCTTATATACTCTGAACAGGTATGAATACAGCAATAATGAACAGAATATAAATAAACAATAATTTTGGATTCAAAAAAAGATTGTAACTGTGTAGCCAAATAACTCCCCTTTATAAAAGTCAATCCATTTCTGGTATTTTGCATGCTGGCAGCATTGCCAAACTGGAACACATGGTTAGTCAAAATGTGGTATATACACATGATGGAATACTATGGGGCAGTAAGAAGGAATGGTGTCATGAAACATAGGACAACATGGATGAACCTTGAAGACATAATGCTGAGTGAAATAAGCCAGGCACAAAAAAGAGAAATATTATATGTTACCTCTAGGGTGGACACTGAAAAATGTAAAATAAATGGTTTATATTGTAGAATGTAGGGTACCTAGTGATAGACAGCAAATAGTGAAGGGGGAATGATAATCTAATAGGAAGAGATAAGTTATGGAGGGTACACTTACTGTTCTGGGAATGCTCAGGAATGACTATGGATTGTTAATTTCTGGGGGGTATGGTAGGAACAAGTTTGCAGAAATGTAGTTATTTCAGGTTATTTGTTTTTCTTATCCCTTTGTTGTATTATACTCTGCTTATTTTCTTAGGGTTGAGCAGGAACCTGTTGGAAACAATGTAGTTATTTTAGGTTACTTTTTTTCTTATTCCTTTGTTTTGGTTTTGTTTGAAATGTTGTTTTTTATTGTTTGTTTTTTAAAATTTTTTAACTAAAAAACAATGAAAGAATGTGAAAAAGGTAATGGGACAATGAGGGAGGAGGGGAATGGAATATTTTGGATGTTCTTTTTTATTCTAATTTTTATTTTATTTTTTGGAGTAATGGAAATGTTCAAAGATTGTGGTGTACAATGGAAAACTATGAACAACTGATTGTACATTTTGAAGGATTGTATGTTATGCAAATATATCTAAAAAATTGCATTAAAAACTCAGTTAGTATCATTGTGTACCTTTAGTCTTATCTATCCCAATCTCAATCAAGTCCATTTTGTTTATATCTCCAATCAAAATCTAATTTCCTTTGCAGCTTCTTAGCATTTGATTCATGGGGCAATGCTGACACTCACAGCTGCCTAATATGGTCCCAGGTGCTACACAGACACCTGAAGCTCCAGGGACAAACCACGTCAAACACAACCCAATCAGAATCTAAAAATTTAGAAATAACTATTATGACTCATGAATAAATGTGACTGCTGTAAGAGCTTACAATCTAGGAACCTTTATATAAGCATTCCCCTTATAACCCATACTCCCAGATTCAATTCTCAGAGTTTACACCTTATTATTAGTCTATATTAGTGAGGCATTACAGTGTTTGCCTTTTCATTTCTGGTTTATTTCACTAAACTTACAGTCCTCATGGTTCATTCACTTCATTGCATACCTCAAAACTTCATTCTTTCTTGCTGCTCCCTCATGCAAAAACATTCTTATATTTGTACATTTAATCACACACGTTGACCACTCTAAGTTTCACTAAGTTACATGGTTCCAGTCTTTATCTACCATCTTTCTGGTGTCATACAGACTGCTAACCTTCCTCTTTCAACCATATTCACAGTCATCTTTTTTCAGTGTACTTACAATATTTGCTACCATCACACAGTATTGTGCTATACATTTCTAGAGCTACACTATCAATCCTCTAGAACATTCTATACTCCTTCAACATCAAATGTCCAATCCCAACCCTCTTTCTATCTCCTGATATCTTCATTTCTACACTCTTCTCCAAACCTCTCTCTCCTGTCTTTTCCTATCTGTCTGTAGCACTCCCTTTAGTATTCCCTGAATTGGAGGTCTCCTGTTCATGAACATTTTTGGTGTCTGTTTATCTGTAAATATTTTAAACTCTCCCTCATTTTTGAAGAACAGTTTTGCCAGATATAGGATTTTTGTTTGGCAGTTTTTCTCTTTCAGCATCTTGAATATGTCATACCTTTGCCTTCTTTCCTCCTTGGTTTCTGCTGAAAGATCTGCACCTAGTCTCATCAAGCTTCTCTTGTATGTGATGGATCACTTTTCTCTTTCTGCTTTCAGAATTCTGTCTTGACATTTGAAAATCTGATTAGTGTCTTGGAGTAGGTATATTTGGATCAATTCTGTTTGGGGTATGCTGTGCTTCTTGGACCTGTAATTTTATGTCTTTCATAACAGTTGGGAATTTTTCATTGATTATTTCCTCTATTATTTCTTCTGCAACTTTTCCCTTCTCTTCTCCTTCTGGGACACCTATATCAAGTATATTCATGTGCTTCATGTTGTCCGTCAGTACCCTGAGACCATGCTTATATTTTCCATTCTTTTCCCTGTTTGCTCCTTTGTGTGCAGGATTTCAGATGTCCTCTCCTCTATCTCACTGATTCTTTCTTCTTCCTCTGAGTCTGCTGTTGTATGTTGCCACTGTGTTTTTCATCTCTTCTATTGTTCCTTTCATTCTTATAAGTTCTGCCTTTGTTTTTACAAGCTTATGAATTCTTCATTATGTTCACCCAGTGTCTTATTTATATCCTTCATCTCTTTTGTCACATTCTCTCTCACCTTATTAATTCAGTTTAAAACTTTTGTTTGAATATCTACAATTAGTTGTTTCATCTCCTGAATCTCAGTTGAAATGTTAGTTTCTTCCTTTGACTGAGCCATATCTTCCCATCTTCTGATTGGGCTTGTGATTTTCTGCTCTCTTGGCATGTGATTTTCTTGATTGGCTTATTCTGGAGGCTGTTTTCTCTCATTTGCATAAGGTTTTCTTGTTAGTTGACTTTGATCTCTATCTTTCCTTTGTTTCTCTCCCTGGACAGTTGTCATACTGTCTCTGCACCACCCCTTAGTCTTCTCCACAAAGTCAGGTACCCACTGTGGCCTACCATAGGGATGGGAGTTAGGCACTGGGCACCCCAGCAAGTACACTGTGTGTGGTAATACAAATCTGCTGGCTTTCATTATGCCCTGTTTTCCAATGGCTAGCAAGTCCTGGGTTTGTTTGGGGGCCCTGCTTTAACAGTTGGTCTTCCCTATTTCTCAGCCAAGACCGGGCCGGGTTTCTGTACAGGGTGTATAGACTCCAGCAGATGGTGCTGCTAAGTAACTTAATCATCCTCAGAGGCTGTTCTGCTGCAGAACATGCAGCACAGCTGGGCCCAAACTGTGAGACCTCTATGCCCTCACTTGAAGTGAAGTTCTATCCATGGCAGCACTCTCCCCCCAGCCAAGCCAGCACACCAGCTACTCCCAGGGCAAGGAAACAGCTGCCAGCTTTCACCTCTCTGTGGCAAAGTATGTGTTCTGCCACTCCAGCACCCAGCTGTTTCCAAGGCAAGGAAATGGCAGCTGCTGGCTGCTGCCTCTCGTGAGCTTGGGGTTAGGGCTCTCAGACCCATGGAGTTAGGGCTTTCAGACCCAGGTATGGCAGTGTATCTCTGTCTGAATTTTCTCATTCTCTTTTCCCCTCACTTATCTGGGACTTGAAATGTTCTCCCCTATCCAATGGGTCTTCAAGCAGTGAGGGTATTTTTCAATGCTGTGAGGTTTTAAAATCTGTGTCCCTTGTGGGAGAGGTCCCATCTTTTGTTTCTGTGTCTTTCCCACTTGGAGACTGTGTGGGAGGGTGGAGGTGGAGAGGACTGGCTGGTCTGTGATGGAAAATTCCTACTGGTGTTTCTTCTCTTTCTTCTATTTGATATTTGCAGGGTCTTACTACATTCTATATCCTCCTCTAGAGTTTTAAATAATTCAGAATTGTCCTTACTTTTGTTGAATCTCTAGTAAGAAGTTTTCAGCAGATGTTTATGTTGCCATGTTGATGACATCACCCCTATTTACTTCTTGAGTATACCAAGTCTGTGGATGAATAAATAGTTCAGGGCTTGTCAAATTGCCTCTACATTTTCAAGTACCTAGACTCTTTCTATCTGACTGCTCTGCCATCTGTGATTTTCATCCCCAAATCATTTAGAACTCCAGCCATCACATTCATATCCCATTCCATAGGAAGTAGAAAAGGCTGAAGAAAATCTTATCTCACCTTCCCCATGTTGACATTTCTAAAAACATGAAACAAAACCCTTCTGCTTATGTCACATAGGTTAGAGAGTACTTGATTCCATGGTCATACATGGTTCAGGGAGTCTGAGAAGTGGAGTTTTATTCTGGGGATCCATGTGCCTAGCTAAAAATTTGAGATAGTGTTACTGAAGAAGGCAAGAATATTTACTGGGAGACAATAAGCAATGTTTGCTACAAAGTGAAAAGTAAAAGTCTCAAGTTCCCATCCTAATTTCTCTTTTTAATGTAAATGTGGTGTACAACTTCTTTCACAGTTTTCCAGATATATCTTTTCCACAGTTCTTTGAAAATGCCCTAGGGGATTCCAACATGCTTTCCTGCTTCATCTTTGAACACTATTGATGAAAACCAACTTGATGTTACAACACTACAGTTAAAACTTACCTATATACTTTCTAGGGTTAGCAGAAGTCAGTCATCAATTAGCACATGTAGCACCTAAAACATTTAGCACCATCTTTGACATATACTGTGTCTTAAATATATGTTCATATCAGTTGTAAAACATTAAGTCTTAGACACCTATAGTTTATTCATGATCTGGCATAAATGTTATTTCATCTCTGAAACTTTCCTCTACTCTTTTAGATGAAATGAATCACTCTTTTCTGTTCCCATTGAACTTGTACATAAATATACTGAAAAAAATAACATTAAAATCAACTAATAATTGAGTGGTGTTTCAGTTTACAAAGATTTTGTGCATCATCTCAATTAATCCTCATAAGTATCAAGTGAAATTGATATATTATCAACCCCCAGGTTCAGGTGAAAGAAACCAAAAGTCTTATCACTGGTGAGCATAATGAAACTGGGACTTGAATCCCATTCTTTCAATAAAATTTCTATGCTATTTAGACTAAATATAATATATTGTATTTACCCATTGTGGGAATTTTGGCCCCCATGATTTCCATTCCCCAGTGTTATTCCCTGGCTAAGTTATGTGGCAAAAAGGACTTTGCAGATGTAATTAAGGTTACTAATCAGCTAATCTTAAAATAGAAAGATTATCCTGGATTGTCAGGGTGAGCCCAATATAATCACTTTATCCCCTAAAAGCAGAAGAGAAAGGCAGAGGGGGAGGTCAGAAAGATTCTAGGCCTAAGAAGGACCAGATACTGCATTGCTGCTTTGAAAGAAGAAAAGACTACCAAAGAAGGCATACAGGGAGCCTCTAAGAGAAGAAAGCCTGACAGCCAGTGGGGAAAGTGGGCAGTTCATTTGTATGGCCTCGAAGAAATGAATTCTGACAACAACCTGAATGAACTTGGAAGAGGATTCTGTTTTGGAGCTTCAAGAAGAAAGTCCAGTTGGGCCAACAACTTAGTTTGGACCTTGCCAAACCCTAAGCAGACAACCCAGCTGATGCACATTTGTGCTTGGACTTTTGACCCATGGAAATGATCAGATAATAAATAGGTATTTTTAAGCCAATACATTTCTGGTAATTTGATATAGCAACAATAGATAAATAATACATGTTTACTCATTTGTATCCCTCTAGGAATCTATGAATTACTAAAGAGGTTCTTTTCACTTTTAGACCCCATCCATCACAAAACAGCACATGGCCTATTTTAGTAGTCATTGAGAGTAGTTAATAAATTAATGGCTAGCATTTATTGTGCATTTTTTGCCAGATATTAAGCTTCTTACACATAACATCACATATAATCCTAATACCATGAGGTAAGTAAATTGTTATCCTCATTTTACAAAGGATGAAACTGAGGTTTAAGTAACATGTGAAAAGTCCAACAACTAGTAAGTGGCAGAGCCAAAATTTGGATCTAGGTAATTTGGTTCCAGAATCTGTGTAACACTGAGAACCATTGTTAAACTTTCCACTGAAAAAGAACCCAATAAATGCATATTAAACTGTTTGTTGACTCAAATTAAAGGAATTTATTTGTTCCTTTAGGAGGAAGGCCTTGTATTTACATTTAAACTTGTTTGGACAACAGATTTTAGCAGAATTTTTCAAATTTGCTACAGGCTGAGACATTTGTATTCAGCAGGTTTGGCATGGAGCCTGGAAAGTTCATTTTTATAATTTTTTAACATAGTTTTATTGAGATATATTCACAAACCATCCAATCCATCCAAAGTATACACAGTATACTCACATTTGTGTATTCATCACTTTGATCATTCTTAGAACATTTGCATTACTCCAGATAAAGAAAAAAAAGAAAAAAGAAGACCTCAAACATTCCATAAATCTTACTCCTCCCTCTGTTTGACCGCTATTATTGTACCCTACAAATTTTAAGACTTTCAACAGAGGAAGGTTAACTAAGAGAGTGTAGTGTTGTTAGAGATAGATATATACATCAGTGGAACAGAATAAAACATACAGAAATAGATCCGTACAAACCAAGACAACTGACTGTTTTTGCTATATAGTTGTACAATCATTTTCAAAGATCAAGGATATTGGATTGCAGTTCAACAACTTCAGGTATTTCTTTCTGGCTATTCTAAAACACTAAACACTAAAAAGAAATATCTACATACTGAGTCTAGTCAGTCACTTTAAAATCCTAATTTTTCAGTTATACATCCTCCCTCTCATTTGATCTTTGGCTCAATATTCAGGGATATCTGGGCAATGACTATTTTAAATTCCTCATGCTGAAAAGCAGTGTTGACCTTATTGGGCAAAGGCGTAAAACTGATTGATGTTTTTGGAGAGACTGGTACTGCTGGGTTTCAGGAATTTCTGGCATAGGATCAATCTGGAGGCCTTAAATTTCTGAGAAAAATAAACTTACTAAGAAAAACTTTCATAGAGACTTAGAGCCCAGTGCACTCCTTGGAATTTTTGGAATACTGTTGTTTGGGGTTTGGCATACTGTGGTAATTTGCAATATTTGGCAAAAGCTTGTAAAAGAGCAACTGCCAGAATGGGCTCTCAATTCCATTTGAAATCTCTTAGCCACTGTGCTGGTTTGGATGTATTATGTCCCCCAAAACACCATGTTATTTGATGCTATCTTGTGTGGGCAGAAATATTAGTTTTGATAGGATGGAATCCTTTGAGTGTTTCCATGGAGATGTGCCCCACCCAACTGCAGGTGATAATTCTGATTAGACAATTTCCATGAAGGTGTGGCCCCATCCATTCAACATAGACTTTGATTAGTTTACTAGAGCACTACATAAGGGCTCAGACACAAGGAGTTTGCTGCAGCACCTTACAGAGACATTTTGAAGTTGGCCATTGAAAGTAGACTTTTCTACTCCAGAGTTTGCCTGGGAGAAACTAGGAGGATACCCCCAGATGCCTAGAGAGAAACATCCTGGGAGAATGCCATTTTGAAATGCAACCTGGTAGCAAGCAGAAACCATCCATGTACCTTCCCAGTTAACAGTGGTTTTGCAGACACCAATGGCCTTTCTCCAGTGAAGGTACCCTATTGCTGATGCCTTACCTTGGACACTTTATGGTCTTAAGACTGTAACTGTGCAACCAAATAAACTCCCTTTATAAAAGCCAATCCATCTTTGGTGTTTTGCATATGGCAGCTTCAGCAAACTGGAACAGCCACTGAAACTATTTTGTTCCATTTCTTTCCCCCATTTTGGTCAAGAAGGCATTCTCAATCCAATGACGCCAGGGCCAAGCTCATCCTGGGAATCATGTCCCACATTGCCAGGGAGACTTACACCCCTTGGAGTCATGACTCTCATTGTGGAGGGGGGGTGTTTAGTGAGTTTATTTGCAGAGTTGGCTTAAGAGAGAAGCCACATCTGAGCAACCAAAGGGGATCTCTGCAGGTGACTCAGGCATAGTTACATGCAGGCCTAGCTTCACCATTGCAGAAATGTTTTATAAGGGCAGGCTTCAAGAACAAGGGCATGGATTATTAAACTGTGAGTCCCTATTGCCTGAGAGATTACCAGAAATTCCCCAGGTGGAGAAGTTTAATAGCTTCACATTTTTTCCTCCAGTCCCTCAAGGGACTTTGCAAATGCATTTTTTTTTTTCTGTCCAAATTACTCTGGAGTGCATCAGGGTATTACATGTACAGAATAACAAGATCTTATTCCTATTCCAAGTTCCATACATTTAGGTTGACTAAATAAACTGAGCAGACAGGGAAAGTCATATAGTGTGCTACAGAAAATTTAAATTTTGGACAAAACAAACTTCTCTTCCTTTTGTCTCACACAGAAGTCAAAGTTTAAAATACAGGTAATATCACACTTTACCCTGCATTCTGACTTACCTTAATCCTAATTGGGTCCTAATTGGAGTCTGATCTCTTTCTAAGCTTCTTTAACAGTTGCTGTATGCAGTAATGATGACTGTCAGAGCTGAAGAACTCTAACTCTGAATCTCAAATGTCACATGGATACCAATGTTCCAGGGAACTGCCAGGTTATACACAAAAGAGCACAGCTTCTCAGAACTTAGAAATAACAGGAATAGATTTGACTGCTCTAAGAGCTTATAATATAAGAACCTTTACTATGAGACTTATTTGAACATTCTGTACTCCTTAATCACTGATTGTCCAATCACTGCCCACTTTCTATCCCCTGATAGCCTATGTTCTCAAATTCAATTCTCAGAGTTTGTTCATTACATATATTTAGTTTATATTAGTGAGCCCATACATTATTTTTTTTCCTTTGTCTTTGGCTTATTTCACTCAACATAATATCCTCAAGGTTCATTCATTTAGTTGATTGCCACACAACTCATTCCTTCCTGCAGCTGCTCAATATTCCATCATATGTGCATACCACAATATGTCCTTCTGTTCATCAGTCAATGTACCCTTAGGCCACCTCCATCCATTGCACATCATGAATAATGCCACCACAAACACCAATGTGCCAATGCCTATTTTTGTCCCTGATACTAGCAGGCTCAGAAACACTATCATACAAGTATTGATTTTGGAACTAATTGGAAACATTGATTTTAATACTAATATAAACTTATTATCAAAGGAAATATATCACATAGTACAGTTGAAAACTATATTACTCCTTTTAAATCCTCAAGAAATAAGACAAAAAGTTGTGGAATCTATGATTTTTGAAACACTGATGTTTTTCATAAGGACCATCAGAAACAAACAATATTAAATACCAGATTTAGGAATACATTGGGGGCTTCAAAAAATTTCACATGATTTTTGAAATGTAAAGCATTTTGGTTTTTTAAATAAAAAGCAAAAAATATCATGATAAAGGACTATCAGAGTCAGTTTTCTTTAGTTATTTAAATTGTTCTTGGGAATTTACATGACTTATTATTAAAGCAAAGGAGAATTTAAGACAGTGTTAGGGTGTTGTCATACATGTTTTATAATGAATATTTTATAACAAGCTTTCAATGAATTTTATTATATGGAATTTATCATAACAAGTTATTTATTACATATTCTCTTATTCATGTTGTTATACTTCTCAGTGAAAAATAATTTATATTTTCATGACATTTACTTGTTGATGGTATTTTTTATGCCTTTGGATTTTGGTTTGATTTTATCCATGAGCATTTGTGATTTAAAGATTTTACATAGCCTTCTAAGTTTTATGTATAGTGAATCATAATACTGTCAAACTCTCTCCTTGTGTATGAGGTCAATAGCAGAATGAGAAAGTGTTCTTATTACAAAATTTTGGAGTTAAAACAATGATGGAAAGTTTAACCAAATCTTAATTCAGCAAGAAATACTTGTTTATCTACTCATTTTGATATGAATTATATTTTCATTATTTCATAGATATTGGAAGGATAGATTCTGAATATTCAGATGACCAAATATGATAGATTATTCCCAATAAATTATGTTCCCATTCATTTGGCTGTGTCTCATGAACTAAATAAAAGTGTATAAATAGGGAAAGTCCAACTGGAATGCTCTGTTTTCTAAGAGAACTTATACTCATAGCTATAGACCAAAAAATATACACTATACTTAAGTGTTTCCTCAATCAACAAGGGAAGATTAAATTATACCAATACATAATCTGTATTAAATCTATTTTATTTTCATTCTAATTCCATGAACAAAAATGATATATGTGCAGTCTATGAGAATACACACACACACACACACACACACACACACACACACACACACACACACACACACACATTAGACTTTTTGATTCCTCAAAACACTTCATTCCCTTATTTTGCTGGATAACAATTCATCACACCATACTCTCAGACAGTGTCCCATTTTCTTCCCCAATTAAGTCTTAAAGATGTTCACAACTGCCAGTTGTCACTCATTCTGAAAGATGTAGCAGAGGAGTTGAGGATTCTTTGAATTGTCCAGTCAAATGCTGTTGAACCTCATCCTTTCTGTAAGATAGGTGGGTAGGATGAGGCAGAATGCCAACTCAGTAGTAAGGGATTCTAGTTTCCTCTTCAAACTTTCCCAGACACACTGAAACATGCTATTAGTTGGTGCTTCATTTGGCTTAAAGTGCTACCCTCTTAAAAGGCAGATCAATCTTATGGGCTTCATTTTTTGTGTTTTTTTTTTTTTAATTTTCTTTTTGGTTCCTTTATGGTCATCTGGGGTTATTGAGCTGCTGAGGAATGTTTGCTATCACATTAGAACATACAGATCAGAGTTCTATAGCTGTTGATTCTGCTACCTCTATCTCTTCCTTTCTCACTGTTCAGTATATCAATGTCTACTAATATGTCTTCCCCTTAGATGTTACTTCTAATATATTATAATATTAGCTGTAATAAAGAAGTTAATAAAATAATAAAATCAACAAACATACTTTGCAAATAATGTTAAATTATTTGGCTGTCCCACGATGGTTTAAGAGAGATATACTATTTAAGATCACAGTCATGAGAATTTTCACTTTTTGGTGGAGTGTTTTATTTTGATTCCCATAATACACTTAGTTGAAATATGAAATCTGATGAATGGGAATGTTTACACATTAATTTTGGGACATTAATATAATTAATCATCTACAAAATCTTAAAATCAGAGGTTTAATACCATTCTGATTTCCCACAAATAAAAGATTTACTACTCTTCCCACCATTAACACCATGAATCAAAATGCAATAATTAGTTATTATTTCTCCCAGAGCATAATATTAAACAATGCTGAGAATAAAACCCACACACATATAAAACTATATGTTTATATATTTCATAATAATAGTAACCACCTAATGTATCAGGGTATAGATGTTTGTTCTATCTTCCTTGAGTATGGATTCTTTAAGGATGAAAATGTTATCTTATTCAATTTTCCATCTGTGATTGTTAATTTTGTCTTACCTTGGCTAATGACTGGTGTCCAATTTATTGGTCAAAAACTGTTGCTGTGAACGTATTTTGTAGATGTGATTAACATCTATAATCAGTTAAATTTAAGTAAAGAAGATTGCCATCAATTACATGGGTTGACCTCATGCAATCAGTTGAAGGCCTTAAAGGCAAAAACTGAGGATTTCTGGAGAAGAAAATAATTCTGCCTCAAGACTATATATCAACTGTTTCCTGAGATTCCAGCCTGCTGCCATGCCCTGTGGATTTCTGACTTGACAACCCCCAAAATTGCATAGGCCAAATACTTAAAATAAATATATAATATGTATATATCTTACTGGCTCTGTTTTTCTGGAGAACCATGACTGATACAGATTTTGGTTCTGCTCTAGAAGAACAGACTCTTAGGTATGAGTATTCTGAATTGGTTTTGGGGTTTCTGGAATTGTTCTCTAATCTTATTAGGTTTAAATTCACTAATGACTCTATTTCCATTGATAAAGAGAGCACTGATCGCTCATGCCAAAATGTGGCAATAGAGATGTGCAAAATATCACCATTGGACAATCATAATCAAATATTTATAAGAGGCAAGTCTCTGGGTGACCATGTATTTGATACTTTGGAACATGAGATTAGATTGTTATTCCTAACTGTGTTGGAAAAGTACAGAAAGGAAAAGATCACCTCAGGGTTTCAAATTCCCAGCTTCAGTGCCATGTAACTTCATGAAATTTTCTATTTCTTTCCTAAAGGAAACTGTCCTGTATCAACAGAGTTGATTTCTGGGAAACAAACAAAGAATCTCATTCTGCAAGTAAATGAATTGCAATGTGAGTTGAATTAACAAACTAACATGGTGTTTGCTGATAATAGAAGGCCATAAATTAGAGAGAAATGGGGTCCTGTATTGAAAGTACATGGGCAGATCCTGATGAAACCAAGGGCATTGAATCCCTAAATTCTGCTAAACTTTTTTTTTACCAGTAGAAGCAGCCCTTTCCCCAATGTCTAAGATTAAATTTGCTTTGCCTGAGTGATCTGAAATGGCCTCCCTTCAGGTGGCAAGACACTGGTGACTCCCCTTAGGAACCAACCCTACCACCCATCTTGGCTTCTAGATCTATAAAGAGACGCAGGCACCAGCAGACACCAAAAGGTGATATATAAATTGTGACCCATGAGGAAGTTCACCACACCCAAAAGGACAGGCTAATTTTTTCCAATTTATACAGACAAAAATTCTGTGAGAATGGTTATTAAGGGTGTGGGGAAATGGTGGAAGGAATATAAAGTTGGAATAGGCTGAATTTATTGATATGTACCCACTAAGCAGAGACTCTGGTTTCAATGTTGTAGCTCGAGTGGTTAGAAAGCGCTCTAATAGTTTTATTTGTTGGCTGAAACCTGGACCAAAAGGTGACCTTCATTAAATGAAGGTGAGATTCCAGATTGCTTTGGAATACTGTAGAAGGAGGTATCCAAAGTCTTAGGGAGATTGGAATGTTAGAGTGGAATTATCATGCAAGACCTTCTCACCCACACTGGAAGCGTCCACAGGACTATCTTTGCACCACAACTGTGTGAAATAAATTTGTGAGGGAAGCCTCAGCCTCCCAGAAGAAATCTGTGGTTGCTCTTCATTGCAATCAGAAATAAAAGTGGGAACTACTGCCATTTCACTGAGATACTCAAATGCAATCAAAATAATTAGATCATTGAATGACAGGGGCCAAAAGGCAGCAACTTATTTGAAAAGACAGGGTGGTGTAGTTTCTGTAATGGACAGCAGATTCAAAGAAGTAATCAAAATAGTCCGACTTGCAAAGACCAAGGCCACTGGCTAGTGGACCATGGGGTAGTAGTGAAATAGATGGGCAGTGTACTAAATTTGTACTTGATCTGTATAAGTGGAAAAGTTCTATATCTAATAGACAGAAGTTTAACTTTAATCACCATAACAGAGAGTCATGGCCTTTCAATCAGTTCTCAGACTTGAATCAGTTTACAATCCCATATTCCCTTGAAAGAAGGGAGGTTTGGTCCCCTTGAGGAAGGAGGACATTACATTGCCAAAAACTGTTAATCTTTCTCCCAGCCTTCCCCCAAAAAGACATACAGCTTTTGCTAGTGTGACAGGGTATTGGGAAAAATGAAATAATCAGACTTTTCAGGGATTAATGGACATTGGCTCTGAATTTACACTTATTCCAAGAGGCCTAAGACATCACTGTGGTTCACCAATCAGTGTAGGTGCTTATGGAGGTCAGGTGATCAATTAGTTATCTCAGTTTCTTCATCTCACAGTGTGTCCAGTGGACCCATCCTGTGCTTATTTCCCCAATTCTGGAATGCATAATTGAAATAGATATACTCAGTAAATGACAGAACTCAATAAATGCATATTTATGTTAAATCAATTCAAAAAGTTTAGGGGAGATATGGCAAAAGAGATGACGCATATAATGAAAACACTGGATTTACAAAAAGTAGAAATCAGAAGTTTGAAAAAACAACTGGTAGAATCTATGGAGATGAAAAGTACAACACAAGAGATGAAAGACACAATGGGGACATACAACAGCAGATCTCAAGATGTGTAAGAAAACTCTCAGAACTGGAGAACAAGACACCTGAAATCCTAAACATGGAAGAACAGATGGGGAAAAGAATGGAAAAATATGAGCAACATCTGAGGGAATTGAATGACAACATGAAATGCTTGAATGTACATGCCAATGGTGTCCCAGAGGGAGAAGAGAAGGGAAAAGGGGCAGAAGCAATAATAGAGGAAATAATGAAAATTTCCCATCTCCATTGAAAGACATAAAATTATAGATCCCATAAGTGCAGCACACCCCAAACAGAATAGATTTGAATAGGCCTACACCAAGACACTTAATAATCAGATTTTCAAACATCAAAGACAAACAGAGAATCCTGAAAGCAGAAAGAGAAAAGTGACCCATCACATACAAAGGAAGCTTGTTAAGACTATGTGCAGATTTCTTAGCAGAACCCATGAAGGCAAGAAAGATTGGTGTGATATATTTAAGATACTGAAAGAGAAAAAAACACCAAACAAGAATACTATATCCAGCAAAACTGTCCTTCAAACATGAGGGACAGTTTAAAATATTTTCTGGTAAAGAGACAATGACAGAGTTTGTGAACAAGATATCTGATCTACAGGAAATACTAAATGGAGCACTGCAGATAGGCAGGAAAAGACAGGAGTGAGAGCTTTGGAGCACAGTTTTGGGTGATGGTAGCACAGCAATATAAGTACACTGAACAAAGATGACTGTGAATATGGCTGAAAGAGGAAGGTTAGGAACATGTGAGACAGAAGGAGAAAGCAAAGATAAAGACTGGGACTGTATAACAAGTGAAACCTGGAATTCTCAATAATTGTGATAAAATATACAAATGTTTTTTCATGAGGGAGAACAACCTTGCAAGGTGTTAAAAATAGGGAGATATTGGGGGGAATACAATCAATACAAACTAAAGAGTATAATGAGCAGAAACATTGTATTATGCTTCCTTTAGTGTAACAAAGGTAATATACCAAAGCTGAATGCATATAAGAGGGGACATAAGGGAGGAGTATGGGACTCTTGGCATTGGTAATGTCTGACCCTTCATTCTACTTTAGTTTAATACTATCTTTCCATTTGTTGCTTCCCAGCTGTCATGTTTTTTTCTCTTTCTTTTTTCTTTTTCTTTTGTCTCTCTACCTTCTTTAACTCTTCCTTCTGCTTTCTGGAAGAAATGAAGATGTCCTTATATAGATAGTGGTGATGGTGGTGAATATATAATTAGGTGACTGTACAGGGAAGCATCAATTTTTTACTTAGGATGGAATGTATGATGTGTGAACAAAACCATCTTAAAAAATGGATTGATGAAGAAACCTTGAGGGCACTATATTGTGTGAAATAAGTCAGTCTCATAAGGACAAATATTGCAGGGTCTCATTGATATGAACTAATTATAGTATGTAAACCCATGGACATTAAATGTAAGTTACCAGGATAGGGAATGAGGCTAAAGAATGGGGAGTGGTTGCTTATTATGAGCAGAACTTAAATGTTTGAAATTTATTATGAACTTAAATGTTTGGAAATTGACAGAGATGATGGTAGCACATTGTGAGAATAACAGTGCTGAATGGTGTGTGAATATGGTGGAAAAGGGAAGTTCAGAATCATGTATGTCACCAGAAGAAAAGTTGGAAGTTAAAAGATGGGAATGTGTAAAACAGTAAACTTTGCAGTGGACAATGTCTATGATTAACTGTACAAATATTAAAAATATCTTTCATGTACTAGAGCAAATGCATGAAATTATAACTAGAAGTTAATAATAGAGGGGCATATAGGGAAAATATACCTATTGCAAACTATGTATTACAGTTAGCAGTATTTTAACATTCTTGCATCAACAGTAACAAATGTACTATACCAATAATATGAGCCAACAATGGAGGGGGGGTTTTAAGGGTAGGGGTGGATTTGAGTTTCCTTTTTTTGTCTTTATTTCTTTTCTGGAGTAATGTAAATGTTCTAAAAATTGAAAAATTTAATTGTGGTGATGGATGCACAGCTATATGATGGTACCAGGGGCAACTGATTGTACACTTCGGATCTTTGGATAATTGTATGATACATGAACAATTTCAATAAAAAAGTGACTACAAGAAAATTTAAAATCATTTATGCAGCTTACACTCATGTGTCACATTACATTTCCAATGGACAGCACTGCTTTAAAGGTTCTTCCAAAGTACATTGTTGATAGGGGCTAAATAGGCAGGTCTTCCTACTCCTCTGCTTCAAACAGAGCAGCTCTGATTCAATTTGTTACATATAGTTGTATTCTGCTTAAGATTTGTTTGAGAAAAAGGTTGTTAAAAGTATAAAATCTTTATTTTTATTGTATTGTATTTGTAGATGAAACAAACTATAACAGACACCTCTTATTGCATCACTTACGCTCTTTTCAGGTTTTTGTTTCTTGTTCTATCTCCGCCTGAGATCTGAGTAAACAGCTATACATCCTCATTTGCCTGCAAGAGTTCATAAACCTGTGGTCTCATCTTAATTACTAACACTGACCTCTTTCACTTTCACAAGTGTTCCAGTTCGATGATAGGTTATATGGTCATCCTAACTCTGACCACTTTTTCATGGTGCAATCTCAGAGTCCCTGGCATCCTGTCCTGACAGTATGTGTCTTGCCTTCTGTCCCAGGGTTTAATGTTTGCACTGCCACAAATGGGATCAGTGCCTTTGTCCATATATGGGTAACCAGAAAATAGAGAGGAATTAAAGCCCCTTGAGTAAAAATTTGACCAATGGGAAATGAGCCAGTTGATAAATTCTTTCTTCTGCTTTCTCCTCACAACACTCCCCTCCAAAGGAGGTCTAAAAACAGCCTATATTACATAGGGAAGTGCCAGTAATCATTTACTGAAATCAAGAAATCATCACACTTAATAGTGGCCAGCTTATTAACACATCTTCATACTAGCTCTTCCTCTTATACTGTTTTTCTCATTTTGCCCCTTGCTCCTCTCCCTGAGATTAGAATCCCTTATTACAAAACAGCACTAAGCCTTCTTTTATGAATTCTACTTTCTGGTGAACACAGAACCAAATAAAATCTAACCCTAGAAAGCTATAATCTGTCAGGCTTTCCTATGTTCCCTATGTCAATGACCACCATATCTCTTCAGGTGAGACCACTTGGTGCCTAGCCGCAAGCTCACAGATATGGAACTAACCCTAAATTTAGGCAAAATGGTTTTAAGGAGCTCTCTTTTAACATGAATCAGTCTCAAACCACTCTATGCTAATTTATGCCATATTTTGATTACTAGGCTTCTGTCTTGCTTTAAAAAAATTGTTTGGATTATAATCACCATCTTGCACCTCATTTCTAGGAACCAGATCTGCTGAGATGCTGATTTCACCTACATCCTCAGGTTCTCCGTGTGGACCAATGCAAACACCACATATAATCTGTTATCCTTCATTCTGGGTAGTATGTTCTGTGTGCAGATATATTTTGTCTTGCCTTTTTTCATTTGCAATTTTCAGCTGCTGTTACTTCTTCCATACCTATTTATGTCATAAGAGATAGGAAACAAACTGGCACAAAACCACATAGCAAATTCAAGAGACAGAATTAAAACTCCTTCTCTTGGATTCTAGCTCATTGCTCTTTGTACTTCAAATAGCTAGGAAACACACACACAAGTGCACACACACTCTGAACTAATCTTTCAGTAAATCACTGTAGCATTAAGCTACTGAAGGTATCAAAACTTAAAAGATATACATCAAAATGACTTAAAAGAAAAAAATCTCTAATATTGAAACACTTGACTTCTTGACATACAGTGAAGGAAAAAAAATAATAAAACAGTACCTCCATTGTTAAAAAATATGGTCTTTCAGCCAGGAAGCACTGAACTTTTGAGGTTCTCTTTATGAAATGCTTCTATACCAAGGTATTTTAGCCAACTTTAGTGTCCATAAAACACATTCAGAGGTCATGGTTAAATGAAGATTCCCAAATCCTTCAAGCAGAGATCTACATGCTATATGTTGCAGGAATCTACAGAAACATTGAATGCAGAAATACAAAATCCGGTACCCTTCAAGCAGGTCTGGGGGAAGATAAGTTAAAATAACACTGAGGATGGGGCAAGATGGTGGAGTGGTGAGATGTACGTTTTAGTTACTCCTCCAGGGCAGTAGGTAGAAATCCAGGAACTGCATGGACCAGACACTGCAGAGCAATTGGACTTTGGACATACGTCATACAACACTCATTAACACATGGAACAGCTGAGATCAGTGAAATCTGTAAGTTTTCATGGCCAGGGGACCCATAACCTTCCTGGCCAGGCTCAGTCCCATGGGACGAGGGGTCATCAGCACTGGGAATGAGGAGGGAGAACTGCAGTTGTGGCTCTTATCGAAAACTCATTCTACTGAGCCAAACTCCAAGCATAGATAGACTGAGACAAGACACCAGAGAATCTGGGAGCAGCCAGCTCAGCAGAGAGGGGATAGGGATAGCAAAAACAGCAAGGAAAACCCAAAAATAAAAGCAGAGACTTTATGGAGTTCTGGTGAACACAGAACAGGGAAGGGCAGAGCACAAGCTGAGTCAGGCTCATAGGGAAATCCAGAAGGTGAGTTTCTTTGTCTGAAAAACTGGTTTCTCTGTTCCCTGGAGCCTTCCTTAATGGCTGTAATCTCCTTGTCTCTTAGCATTTCAGTAGCCCATTAGAACTGCAAGGATGACTCTTCCCTTTTTTTTTAAATCTTTTTCTCTTTTCCTAAAACAATTACTCTAAGAAGCCCAATACAGAAAGCCTCAAAGGCTTTCAATTTGGGCAAGCAAAGACAAGAGCAGAACTAAGAGAGTTCTGAGACACAAGAAAATAAGTCCAGTGGCTGAGAAAATTCACTAAACACTACAACTTCCCAAGAAAAGGGGGGAATCCCATCACAGCCATCTTCCCAGTGGGCATGGAACACTCCTGCCAGGCACTGGCTCTACAGCCCAGAGCTTCCCCAGACAACTCAGTGTGATGGAAAGTGTTTCCAACAACACATGCACATACCACAAAATCAGGTGTGGACATTAGCCTTTCCCACATCCTCAGCTGCTGGTCCCAGAGTTGGGAAGGTGGAGCAGTGTAAATTGACATGTTCCATTCAGCCATACTTTCAGCAGACTGGGAACATCCCTACATAGCCCTGCAGCCCAGAATTGCCCTAGGGGGATGGCACTTACCTGTGACATAACACAGTCATCCCTCAACAGAGTACCTGGGGGTGCATGGCCTGGAAGAGGGGCCCACTTGCAAGTCTCAGGGGCCATACGCCAATACCAAAGACTTGTGAGTAAGTGGCACAAACTGTGGCAAGACTGAACTGAAGGATTAGACTATTGCAGCAGCTTTAAAACTCCAGTAACACCAGGGAGATATGTTTGTTAGAGCCGCTCCCCTCCCTGACCACCCAGACACACACCCCATAAACAGAGCAGGCAACACCAACTACACACACAAGCTTGGTACATTAATTGGACTGCACAAGTCTCACACCCCCACTCACCACAAAGACCAAGTTGGGGATAACTGGCTTGAGGAGAAGAGGAGGCTCACAGATGCCACCTGCTGGTTAGTTAAAGTGTACTCCACAAAGCTGTAGATCTGACCCATTTCAGATAAGGGCTTTAATCAGTATACAAATCCTAAAACAACCTTATCAAGTTAAGCAAATGCCAAAAACAACAGAAACTTTCAAAGCATATGAAAAAAACAGATGATATGGATAACCCAAGCCCAAGCACCCAAATCAAAAGAACAGAGGAGACATAGTACTTGGAGCAGCTAATCAAAGAATTAAAGATGAACAATGAGACCATGCACAGGATATAAAGGACATGAAGAAGAGCATGGAACAGGATATAAAGTACATAAAGAAGACCCTGGAAGAGCATAAAGAAGAAATTTTACAAGTAAATAAAAACTAGATGATCTTATGGAAATTAAAGAAACTATTGACAAAATTAAAAAGATTCTGGATACTCATAGTACAAGACTAGAGGAAGCTGAACAATGATTCAGTGACCTGGAAGAAAACAGACTGGAAAATGAAAGAACAAAAGAAAGAATGGGGAAAAAATTTTAAAAAAATTGAAATGGACCTCAGAGATATGATAGATAATATAAAACATAAAAATATAAGACTTATTGGTGTTCCAGAAGGGGAAGAGAAGGGTAAAGGTCTAGGAAGGGTATTCAAAGAAATTTTGGGGGAAAACTTCCCAAATCTTCTAAACAACATAAATACACAAATCATAAATGCCTAGCAAACTCCAAATAGAATAAATCCAAATAAACCCACTCCAAGACATATTCTGATCACACTGTCAAATACAGAAGAGAAGGATCAAGTTCTGAAAGCAGCAAGAGAAAAGCAATTCACCACACACAAGTTAAACAGCATAAGACTATGTAGTGACTACTCAGCAGCCACCACGGAGGTGAGAAGACAGTGTCATGACATATTTAAAATTCTGAGAGAGAAAAATTGCCAACCAAGAATTCTTTATTCAGCAAAGCTCTCCTTCAAACTTGAGGGAGAGCTTAAATTTTTCACAGACAAATGCTGAGAGAATTTGCTGACAAGAGACATGCCCTGCTTGAGATACTAAAAGAAGCCCTACTGACAGAGAAACAAAGGAGAGAGTGATACGAAGAAATGTTCAGTACTAAAGAGATTCAGTATGGGTACGTTAAAGGACATTAATAGAGTTAAAAATATATATGACAAACATAAACCAAAGGATAAGATGGCTGATTCAAGAAATGCCTTCACAGCAATAACGCTGAATGTCAGCAGATTAAACTCCCCAATTAAAAGATATAGATTTGCAGCATGGATCAAAAAAATGAACCACCAATATGCTGCATACACAAGACTCGTCTTAGACACAGGGACACAAAGTAATTGAAAGTGAAAGGATGTAAAAATATTTCATGCAAGCTACAGGCAAAAGAAAGCAGGAGTAGCAATATTTATATCAGATAAAATAGACTTTAAAGCAAGGATGTTATGAGATACAAAAAACGCCACTACACACTAATAAAAGGGGCAATTCAACAAGAAGAAATAACAATCATAAATGTTTATGCACCCAATAAACATGCCAAAAAATACATGAGAGAAACACTGGCAAAACTAAAGAAGCAATTGATGTTTCCACAATAATTGTGGGAGACTTCAACACATCACTCTCTCCTATAGATAGATCAACCAGACAGAAGACCAGTAAGGAAATTGAAAGCCTAAACAATCTGATAAATGAATTGGATTTAACAGACATATATAGAACATTACATCCTAAATCACCAGGATACACATTCTTCTCTAGTGCTCATGGAACTTTCCCCAGAATAGATCATATGCTGGGACATAAAACAAGGCTCAAAAAATTTAAAAAGATTGAAATTATTCAAAGAACATTCTCTGACCACAATGGAATACAATTAGAAGTAAATAACCATCAGAAACTTAGAAAATTCACAAATACCTGGAGGTTAAACAGCACACACCTAAACAATCAGTGGGTTAAAGAAGAAATAGCAAGAGAAACTGCTAAATATATAGAGATGAATGAAAATGAGAACACAACATACCAAAACTTACGGGATGAAGCTAAAGCGGTACTGAGGGGGAAATTTATAGCACTAAATGCATATATTAAAAGGGAAGAAAGAGCCGAAATCAAAGAACTAATGGATCAACTGAAGAAGCTAGAAAATGAACAGAAAATGAATCCTAAACCAAGTAGAAGAAAAGAAATAACAAGGATTAAAGCAGAAATAAATGACATAGAGAACAAAAAAAAAATAATAGGGAGGATAAATAACACCAAAAGTTGATTCTTTGAGATCAATAAGATTGACAAGCCCCTAGCTAGACTGACAAAATCAAAAAAAGAGAAGACCCATATAAACAACATAATGAATGAGAAAGGTGACATTACTGTGGATCCCAAAGAAATTAAAAATAATTATTAGAGGATACTATGAACAACTGTATGCCAACAAACTGGATAATGTAGAGGAAATGAACAATTTCCTAGAAACATATGAACAACATAGACTGACTAGAGAAGAAACAGAAGACCTCAACCAACCAATCACAAGCAAAGAGATCCAGTCATCAAAAAGTGTCCCACAAATAAATGCCCAGGACCAGATGGCTTCACAGGGGAATTTTACCAAACTTTCCAGAAAGAACTGACACCAATTTTACTTAAACTCTTTCAAAACACTGAAGAAAATGGAACACTACCTAACTCATTTTATGAAGCTAACATCAATCTAATACCAAAACCAGGCAAAGATGCTACAAAAAAAGGAAAACTACAAGCCTATCTCCCTAATGAATACAGTTGCAAAAATTCTCAACAAAATACTTACAAATTAAATCCAAAGACACAATAAAAAAATAATCCACCATGACCAAGTGGGGTTCATTCCAGGCATGCAAGGATTGTTCAACATAAGAAAATCAATCAATGTATTACAACACATTAACAAATCAAAAGGGAAAAATCAAATGATCATTTCCATAGATGCTGAAAAAGCATTTGACAAAATCCAACATCACTTCTTGATTAAAAAAACACTTCAAAAGGTAGGAATTGAAGGAAACTTCCTCAATATGATAAAGAGCATATATGAAAAACCCACAGCCAGCATAGTACTCAATGGTGAGAGACTGAAAGCCTTCCCTCTAAGATCAGGAACAAGACAAGGATGCCCGCTGTCACCACTGTTATTCAACATTGTGCTGGAAGTGCTAGCCAGGGCAATCCAGCAAGACAAAGAAATAAAAGGCATCCAAATTGGAAAAGAAGAAGTAAAACTGTCATTGTTTGCAGATGATATGATCTTATATCTGGAAAACCCTGAGAAATCGACGATACAGCTACTAGAGCTAATAAACATATTTAGCAATGTAGCAGGATACAAGATTAATGCACATGTCAGTAATGTTTCTATATGCTAGAAATGAACAAACTGAAGAGACACTCAAGAAAAAGATACCATTTTCAATAGCAACTAAAAAAATCAAGTACCTATGAGTAAACTTAACCAAAACTGTAAAAGACCTATGCAAATAAAACTACACAACTCTACTAAAAGAAATAGAAGGGGACCTTAAAAGATGGAAAAATATTCCATGTTCACAGATAGGAAGGCTAAATGTCATTAAGATGTCAATTCTACCCAAACTCATCTACAGATTCAATGCAATCCCAATCAAAATTCCAACAACCTACTTTGCAGACTTGGAAAAGCTAGTTATCAAATTTATTTGGAAAGGGAAGATGCCACGAATTGCTAAAGACACTCTAAAAAATAAAAATGAAATGGGAGGACTTACACTCCCTGACTTTGAAGCTCATTATAAAGCCACAGTTGTCAAAGCAGCATGGTACTGGCACAAAGATAGACATATTGATCAATGGAATTGAATTGAGAATTCAGAGATAGACCCCCAGATCTATGGCCAACTGATCTTTGATAAGGCCCCCAAAGACACTGAATTGAGACATAACAGTCTTTTCAATAAATGGGGCTGGGAGAGTTGGCTATCCATATCCAAAAGAATGAAAGAGGACCCCTACCTCACACCCTACACAAAAATTAACTCAAAGCGGTTCAAAGATCTCAATATAAAAGAAAGTACCATAAAACTCCTAGAAGATAATGTAGGGAAACATCTTCAACACCTTGTGTTAGGTGGCCACTTCCTATACTTTACACCCAAAGCAAAGCAACAAAAGAAAAAATGGATTAATGGGAACTCCTCAAGCTTAGAAGTTTCTGTACCTCAAAGAAATTTGTCAAAAAGGTGAAGAGGCAGCAATTCAATGGGAAAAATATTTTGGAAGCCATGTATCTGACAAAAAACTGATATAATGTATATATAAAGTAATCCTACAACTCAATGACAAGAGAACAGACACCCAATTGTAAAATGGGCAAAAGCTATGAAAAGACAGTTCAGTGAAGAGGAAATACAAATGGCCAAGAAACACATGAAAAAATATTCAGTTTCACTAGCTATTAGAGAGATGCAAATTAAGACCACAATGAGATACCATCTCACACCAATTAGAATGGCTGCCATTAAACAAACAGGAAACTACAAATGCTAGAGAGGATGTGAAGAAATTGGAACTCTTATTCATTGTTGGTGCGAAGGTATGATGGTTCAGCCACTCTGGAAATCAATCTGGCACTTCCTTAGAAAACTAGATGTAGAGTTACCCTTTGATCCAGCAATTGCACTTCTTGGTATATATGCAGAAGGTCCGAAAGCAGTGACACAAACAGATATCTGCATGCCAATGTTCATAGCAACATTATTCTCAATTGCCAAGAGATGGAAACAACCCAAATGTCCTTCAACAGATGAATGGATAAATAAAATGTGGTGTATACACGCGATGGAATACTACATAGCAGGAAGAAGGAACGATGTGAAACATATGGCAACGTGGATGAACCTTGAAGACATAATGCTGAGTGAAATAAGCCAGGCACAAAAAGAGAAATATTATACGCTACCACTAATGTGAACATTGAAAAATGTAAAACAAATGGTTTATAATGTAGAATGTAGTGGAACTAGTGATAGAGAGCAATTAAGGAAGTGGGAATGATAACCCAATAAGAACAGATAAGCTATCATGGGTAAATTTAACATTCTGGGAATGCCCAGGAAAGACTATCATCTGTTAATTTCTGATGGGTATAGTAGGAACAAGTTCACAGAAATGTTGCTATATTAGGTTACCTTCTTGTGGTAGAGTAGGAACATGTTGGAAGTAAAGTACTTATCTTAGGTTTGTTATCTTTTTCTGACTCCCTTGTAATGGTTTGTTTGAAATGTTTTTATTGTATTTTTTATATAGTTGATTAAAAAAAGAGTTAATTAAAAAAATAAAAAATATGCAGAGCCCCCTTGAGGTGCTGGTGGAGAATGCAGGGTTATTGGTCTTCTCCACCTTGATGGTTGCTGATGTGCTCACAGACATAGAGGACTGGTGGTTTGATGGGCTGAGTCCTCTACCACAGGACTTGATCTTGGAAAGACTGTTGCTGCAAAGGAGAGGCTAGGCATCCCTAAATTGTGCCTAAGAGCCTCCTCCTGAATACCTCTTTCTTGCTCAGATGTGGCCCACTCTCTCTACCTAAGCCAACTTGGCAGGTGAAATCACTTCCCTCCCCCCTACGTGGGATCAGACACCCAGGGGAGTGAATCTCCCTGGCAATGTGGAATATGACTCCCGGGGAGGAATGTAGACCTGGCATCGTGGGATGGAGAACATCTTCTTGACCAAAAAGGGGATGAGAAAGGAAATGAAACAAGCTTCAGTTGCAGAGAGATTCCAAAAGGAGCTGAGAGGTCACTCTGGTGGACACTCTAATGCACAATATAGACAACCCTTTTTAGGTTCTAATGACTTGGAGTAGCTAGCAGTAAGTACCTGAAACTATCAAACTACAACCCCTGAATCTTGAAGACAATTGTATACAAATGTAGCTTATGAGGGGTGATAATGTGATTGGAAAAGCCATATGGACCACACTCTCCTTTGTCTCGTTTATGGATGGATCAGAAGAAAAATGGGGGAAGGAAAAAACAGACAAAGGCACCCAGTGTTCTTTTTTACTTTAATTGCTCTTTTTCACTTTAATTATTATTCTTGTTATTTTTTTGTGTGTGGTAATGAATGTATCAGGGATTGATTTTGGTGATGAATGCATAACTACGTAATGGTACAGTGAACAATCAAATGTATACTTTGTTTTGTATGACTGCATGGTATGTGAATATATCTCAATAAAATGAATTTAAGAAAAAAAGAGGACATGGAATGTCCTATGGTGAGACCTTACAACTTAAAAAAAAAAATTGAAATCAAAAGAATGAATAGGCTAATTGTCCAAATTAGCATACTCTTGAGTTAGAATAGCTGTGGAGATGGCAGCTTCCTATTTCAGTGACTGACTGCAACATTTTATGAAGATGTAAGTTCTCTGTTTTACTATATATGAAACAAGTAAGGTTTTCTAATTTGATAATTCTAAGTGCTGGCAAGAGTTGTGAAAGTGGTTAAAGGGGGAAATTTTAGGTTGCATATATGGTACTAAAATACAAATTAAAAAAAAGAGTCTTGTTGAAAAAAAATAACACCAAAAATAGGTCTGAAAGCTAACCTAGTTTAGAATTTGGAAATACATTTCATAAACAATGTAGTCTGTGGAGCTGAAATAAGACAGTATATGATCCATGTATGCTTTTCTATTTGAAACAGTGCAAATCTTCTAGCTAGAAAGAAGGGAGGAGATGATTTAGGCCTACTCCCAGAGTAAATACAAAGCAGAAAACTGGACAGTAAATTTTTTTATTACTTGGTGTGTTCTGTATATGTAAAGGTGGGGATGAGAGTGGGAAAGAAGTGTTATTTCTACAAGAAAATCTGTAGTTCAGGGTGGAGACAGGAAAATTCCAGCCTAGAAAGCTAGGGGTGCATGTGTGTGTGTGTGCACACTTGTGTTGTGTGGGGGGTGAGGGTGGGGATGGCTAGGCAGAGAGGGAGAGAAATCTATTGTTTTAGGACATTTCTTCTCAAAATGTAGCTTGCACCAGAATCATCTGGAGCACTTGATAAAAGACAGATGGCTGGTCCCAACCCTCAGAATTTCTGATTCAGTAGGTCTGAGTTTCCAGGTGATGCTGATGCTCTTAGTCCAAGGACAACACATTGAGTACCAGTGGTTTAGAATGCCAAAAGTCAAGCACTTGTGGAAAAGAAACAATCACAATTGAGTAGAACAGAAATCCTCTAAGTTAATGCTTGCTGGACACCAGAAATTAGATTAAGCACTATACCATTGATCTCCTTTCCCACAGCACATCTAAGAAGTGATTCCACTCATCTTCATATGGAAAGCATCCGGGATTAAGGGTGACCTATATATGTTGCCTGTTGGCAAATACCAAATTTGAATAATCTTTTCTTGTTTATGAATGGAAAGAGAGAAAAAAAATAGATGCCATTAAACAATATGTTAGTTCATGGAAATTATTTTACCACCCTGAAGTAGCATAAAAGCATGCCTCTGAAATCATTTCTTAAAAAATCCAAAAAATACTTTGGAAGAATGTTTGGTGGCATCAACATGTTAATAAATCATGTAAGAATGAGTTATAAAAGGTCATAAGGGAGCATAAGAATGATAGTTTTAAAAAAAAGGGAATGCAGAGATAAGTGTAGACATAAAAAATGCTGACCCCCCAAAAATGTTTCAAGGAAATTAAAATTTCAACACAAATTAAAACTTCATAGCAAGCAGTAAATAATTTGTATGCAGTAGCTCATAAAATATTCTATTATGAAGTAAAAAGAATATATATGCATATCAGTGGAATAGATTAGAAACAGACTCAGTATATTTCAGTAGTTATGTCTGATAAAGGCACATTTCAAATCAGAGAGTGTTCTGGTTTGCTAATGCTGCCATTATGCAAAAATACCATAAATCGATTGGCTTTTATAAAGGAGGTATATTTGGCTGCTAATTTGCAGTTATATAGCCATAAAAATGTTCAAACTAAGGAATCAACAAGAGGATACATTCACTGAAGAAAGGCTGGTGGCTTCCAGAACACCTCTGTCAGCTGGAAAGGAATGTGGCTGGCATCTGATGATCCTTTGCTCTGGGTTGCACTTCAAAATGGCTTTCTCCAAAATGTCTCTCTCAGCTGCTCTGCATTCTTGCTTGTTCTCCCAGGATGTTTCTCGCTAACCATCTGGGGGTCCTCTCTTAGATTCTCTGGGGCAGACTCTGGGCTACCATCTCAAAGCATCAGTTCCCAAGCATCCCCCAAAAATTCTCTCTCAGCTGCTTTTTGGGCATTTTGTCTTCTCTTATCTTCTGCAAAGCAAACTCGGGACTAGCATCTCAATGCTGCAGAAAGTGTCTGAATCTCTGTCAGCACTCTTATAAGTCTCCAGTGATTTAATTGAAACCCACCCTGAATGGGGGGGGGTTCATATCTCCATGGAAATAATTTAATCAAACTTGTTGGTTGAGTCACATATCCATGGAAACACTCAAACAAAGGGTTCTAACTTTATCAACACTAATATGTCTGCCCCCCATGATTGTATTAAAGAATATGGCTTTCCAAATTGGCACAAAGGGTAAAAGATATATTAGTCAACAAATGGTCTTAATGCTATTGGTAAACTATTAGAAGTTTTAGTCCATTTTCTCACACAATATGCCAAAATAAATTCCTGACTGAACAAAAAGTATGTAAATATAAAACTACACAAAGAGTAAGTAATGCAGATGAAAGATTTGATCATATTGTGGGGAAGTCTTTCCCAGGATGACATAAAAGAAGTATGTCCTAAAAGAAAGAGAGAAATAAGTAATAGGCTTGAATATACTTAAATATTGAAATTAAAATGTATGCATGGCTAACACATACAACATAAAGGAAAAAGTATGTAAACCATGAAGTTGGATACATATTTTCAATGTACTTTAATATTCATAATGTGTAAATTGCTTATATAGTTTCAGTTACTTCCTTACTGTGAAATATAACATATATACAAAAAGGTGATAACTTTCAAATTACGATTTAACAAGTAAATATAGAACAAATTTCAAAGGATGTTATGGGTTGTAGCTCCATCATTTCAATTCTTTCCCTCTAGCTATTCTAATACCCTAGCAACTAAGAAAAAGAAAATTATATAGAGATTCAATATTCAATATAGAGAATCCTTTGTGAAATTCTATCTTATCTGTTGCTACCCTTTCCTCTAGTTTGATCACCTTCCTGAAAATTTGGGCAAAACATGAGGATCTGAATTTCATACAAAAATTACAAATGGATAATAATATATATGAAATCATATTCACTATTAATGGAAGTTTTTTAATAAAATTAAAACAGTAATGTGATGCAAACTTTGACTGTCAGCTGGGCAAGGATTAAAGCAAGCAACAATAATAATGATAATAATACTTAAATTTGAAACTAGTATAGTGAAAAGAAGTTCCTCCAACACTTATGGGAATGCAAATTAGTATAACTTTCCTCGAGAACAATTTGTAGATACATCTTTAAAATATTGAAGGTATTCATAATTGTGACCCAGTATTTCTAATGTTAGAAATTTATCCTAATGGAATAATGAGTTGGTCAAAAAGATATATGTGTCAACAGATTTATAACAATATTATTTATCGTATTAAAATGAAAAACTGCCTAAATGTTAAAACAGTAGTAAATTTGTTAAATGAATCATGGTTCCCCAATATAATTGCAATAATATTTTGTCATATAAAAAGATGTAGAAAAATATTTGATGACAAAACCATGTTTAGATTATGGTCTTAAGTTAAAAGGACAAGATACAAGAGTTGATTTTTGAAAGATACTTAAATATTTTGAGGGGATACTGTAGTCTTTTTTATTTGTTCTTTGGTTTTTCTATGGTCATAAGGCCACAGGAAAAAAAAGATTTAAAAAATCTATACAGAATTTTTAGAGAAATAGTTATTACTTACAGAATGCATATTTTGATGTGGGAGGAAGGGGTAGCTTACCAGATACATCTAGAATACTCCTTTTCAAATTACACATAGACTCCAACCATACCTTTCACCCCATCTTTTTGAAAATCATTACTCTAAGTGTGTCAATCTTACTAACAATCCTGAGCCATATCCTTCAGTGTGCTGAGGATTAGAGGGAAACATGTTTAGAATCACTGAATTAGAAGATGAAGAAAATGGAAACTCTGAATATAAAAATTTATGAGATGTAGCCAAAGATGTACTTAGAGATAATATGCAAACATAAATACTTTCACTATTAAGCAAGGAAAATGAAAATTAATAAACTAAGCACTCAACAAAATTAGCAAATTGAAGAAAAAAAGAGAAAAGTAGGAGCAAAGGAGCAATAAAGATAAAAGTAGAATTAAGTGGAAAATTTAGCACTGCTAAATTTAAGAGCTCTTTTTGAAAAAAAAAAAACCTCTAAATATAACTAAGAAATAGAAAAAACACAGATAAGCAATTGTAAATTAATAGCTTTTAAAGTTTATCTAAAAAATTTTACCGGTGGTTAAATAGTAAGCAAGCCATTAGTGTATTACCGTACATGAAAAGCCATATAGTGATCTTTTATTTTAATACATTTTTTTAATTAGAGCAGTTGTAGGTTTACAGAAAAATCATGCAGAAAGTACAGAGACCCCATCTACCCCCTTCTCTCACACACAGCTTTCCCTATTACTGACATTTTGAATTCATATGGTGCCTTTGTTGCAATTGATAAATAA